>NC_069787.1:135946729-136260479 GCF_027406575.1 Nycticebus coucang
TCTTAGTTTATAACTGGGTTATAGCTTTCATATGAAAGCCATAAATTAGTTTCATAGTAGGGCTGAGTACATTGGATACTTTTTCTTCCATTCTTGAGATACTTCACTAAGAAGAATATGTTCCAGCTCCATCCATGTAAACATGAAAGAGGTAAAGTCTCCATCTTTCTTTAAGGCTGCATAACATTCCATGGGGTACATATACCACAATTTATTAATCCATTCGTGGATCGATGGGCCCTTGGGCTTTTTCCATGACTTAGCTATTATGAATTGGCCTGCAATAAACATTCTGGTACAAATATCTTTGTTATAATGTGATTTTTGGTCTTCTGGGTATATACCTAGTAGAGGAGTTATAGGATTGAATGGCAGATCTATTTTTAGATCTCTAAGTATTCTCCAAACATCTTTCCAAAAGGAATGTATTAATTTGCATTCCCACCTGCAGTGTAGAAGTGTTCCCTTTTCTCCACATCCACACCAACATCTCTGGTCTTGGGATTTTGTGATATGGGCTGATCTTACTGGAGTTAGATGATATCTCAAAGTAGTTTTGATTTGCATTTCTCTAATGATTAAAGATGATGAGCATTTTTTCCTATGTCTCTAGGCCGTGCGCCTGTCTTCTTCAGAGAAGTTTCTCTTCAAGTCCCTTGCCCAGCCTGCGATGGGATCACTTATTCTTTTCTTGCTTATATGTTTGAGTCTCTGTGGATTCTGGTTATTAAACCTTTGTCGGAGACATAACCTGCAAATATCTTTTCCCATTCTGAGGGCTGTTTGCTTGCTTTACTTACTGTGTTCTTGGCTGTGCAGAAGCTTTTTAGTTTGATCAGGTCCCAGGGGTGTATTTGTGAAGCTGTTTCAATTGCCCGGGGAGGGGGGCAAGGCAGTTTTCTCAGGCAAGGCAGAACAACTGCTTTAGGCAAAGGAAACCCCTTACCAGGTCAGGTGGTGTTAATAGTGCTTTCAGAGGATTTCGAAGTCTGGAGTACTTCAACTAATACCTTCCGAGACATTTCCATTCTTCCATTCTTGAGATACTTGTAGAACATTTGTGCCTAATGTTCACAAATGAAGACTGTAATTCAATAATCCACAGACTCAAACTCTTGAAATTGCTTCAGAGCAACAGTTTACATATTAATAAGACCAGCAGCCATCTTGATTCATTGACCCCTTTTGAGCACTGAGCCTCAACTCTACAGAGTGCACACTGATCATCATCCAAAGTATGCTGGAATGATTTTCAGAGAGCGATTTTTTTCTTTGAATGGAATTAAATTAGAAATCAATAAGACATATTTAAAAACTTTAAATATTTAGAAATCAGGAAAAAATTGAAATTTATAGGCCACAGCTAAAAACAGCATTAAAAGAAAATTATAGCTTTGGATTTTATTTTAGAAAAATAGAAAAGTTTTAAATCAATGGCATAGTTTTCCACAAAAAGAAAGGGAAGTAAACCTTCAATAGAAGTCTGTAAATGTTTCCTATAAGGGGCCAGGTAGTATTTTCAGCTTGGTGGGTCATACTCAACTCTGCTGTTACAGCCTGAAAGCAGACATAGCTAGTGTGTAAACATGGCAGACATAGCTAGTGTGTAAACATGGCAGACATAGCTAATGTGTAAACATGGCAGACATAGCTAATGTGTAAACATATGAGCCTGGCAGCGTTCTAATAAAATTCTGTTTTCAAAGAAGTTGTGCTGGATTTGTCCTGTGGAATGTAATTGTGGATTCATGACGTAGAGTAAGTAGAAAGAAGGAAATATAAAGACAGCAATCAAGGAGATATTTTAAAAATAAAGAAAATAGACAATGTCAAATCTTGTTTTTGAAAACTTACTTGGCCAGGCCTGGTGGCTCATGCACGCCTGTAATCCTAGCACTTTGGGAGGCTGAGGCGGGTGGATTGCTTGAGCTAATGAGTTTGAGACCAGCCTGAGTAAAATCGAGACCTGGGTCTCTTCCAAAAATAGAAAAAAACAAAAACAAAAAAACCTGAGACGAGGATCACTTGAGCCCAAGAGTTGGAGGTTGCTGTGAGTTATGACACCAGGGTACTACTGAGGGCGACAACCTGAGACTCTGTCCTCAAAAAAAAAAAAAAAAAAAAAACAAATTAAATCCACTAATACATGAAGGAGTAATACATCATGATCAAGCAGTCAAGAAGACTTCTCAGAAATGCAAGGTTTGTTGAATATTTAAAAATGAATCAATGTGGTAGTAAATCTTCATGACTTTAGTTAGGCAGTCTTCCTAGATATAGAACCAGAAGTGCAAGTATAAATATGAGTAGTTTTGACTTGATCACAGTTAAAATTTTAATTTTTAATGTTTTAGTATTTTAATTTTTAACTATGAATACATAAAAGTTGCACATATTTATATAGTACATGTGTTTTGATACAAGTGTATAATGTGTAATGCAAATAAGAGTAAATGGGGTATCCATCACTTCAAGCATTTATTGTTTCTTTGTACTAGAAACATTTCAGTTCCACTCTTTTAGTTATTTTAAATTATATGATAAACTGTTAACTATAGTAACCCTATTGTGCTACCAACTACTAGATTCATTCTAACTGTAGTTTTGCATTTATGAACCACCCCTTCCTTATCCCCCACTCTCCACTAACCCTTCCCAGTCTCTGGTAATCATCATTCTATTCTTTTATCTTCATTTGATCATCAAAATATTAAGAAAAATAGTATAGTAATACAATGAGAAAAAATGCCAAAACTTCTGGAGTGACATCAGGAGGATGGCAGAGGTCCGACCCTTCACTTTCACAAAAAGTTGAGCTAACAACTACCCATAGGATGAGAACACCTTTGTGAAAACCCCACACTTGGGAATAAGCCTGAGACACCTTGGTGGACCACAGAACAAAATAGAGAACATATTCAAATGGTAAGAGAAATGGGCTCGCTCTGACAGCATTGCCCCTCTCTCCAAGTCAGCACAGCACCACACAGAGAGGATTATCCATGACCCAAGTTTATGGTGGGAAAAGAGAACCAAGTGTGAACATACAGCTTCCCAGCATTCTGTGATTCTTCCCAGGTGACCCCTCCAGTCTCACAGGGAACATGGGGAGGAATGCCATGACTGGATCACCTGAGGTCCGGTAGGGACAGGCAAGGAGGGAGAGCTCACAGTGACCTGCATGCAGATCTTGGTGGCAGCTCTGTGTACCTGCCAGTGGTGGCATCCAATCAAAGGTACCAGCAAACAGCATAGTCAAGCCATAAAGCTGAGCTGGTCACTCTCAGAAGTGGTGAGAAGTTCTACCCAGCTTTAATCTCTTGAATTACTGGGTTCAAGTGATCCTCTCACATTGGCCTCCCCAAATGCTAGGATTTCAGGCTTGGACTCCTGTGCCCAACCCTCCCAGCTTGCATTTCTAGGCAGCTAGCCTTCTGGCCCAGCCTCCAACCTTGACCCAAAGCTTTGTTCAGGAAGAGAAATGCCCACCACAGTACAATTTGGCAAATTGCAGAGACTAGTTCTGCCAGTCCTGCATTCAGCTAGGTCCCCAAACCTATCCCAAGACACTGCCTTCCACAGTGCATTTAAGGAACGTGGAGGGACTAGTTCTACATCTGAGAGTTTGGATAGTTCTCATTTCAGTGTCAAAGATTACCTCAAGACCCTGCTCAGGCAGGGAGGCAAACCTCAACTGTGCACTTCTGAGCAGACAAGCTGGTCCTATTCATCACAGACAACAACTTTGCCTAACTTCAGGGTCCAGCCTTGCAACCCTGTTTAGTTACAAAACAAACAGCAGTACCACATGGCCAAGGAATGCACCACGTGTCCTGACTTCATCAGAGGTGAATGCATCCCCCATCCAGTAGCTCTGCCTGGTTACAGGGCTCAGCCAGTGGTCTTCCTGAGCAGCAGGGCCCGGCCAGTATTCCCATTTGAACTCTGAACAAAGACAGTGGCCCAGCCATCTAGAGAACTTGAAGGCATGCTCTGCCTACCCAGTATCTTTACTAACTGGCCCATCCAGAATCACAGGGTAGACTAAGCACTGGGGTTTATCCTTGCCAAAGAAGCCCTGCAAAACCTAGAACAGGCTGTCTCCTCAAAGGCACAGATACTAGCACAGGGACACAGGATAAATTAAAATCGTGACACATCCTAAAGAAGTTAACAAGCTCCAAAAATGGGCCCCAAAGAAATGGAGACCGGGACGTCGTGACGTAGGCCCTGGCGACAGCGAGGCTCTGGGCCGAGCCCGTTATGGCTGCTGAGGTCCTGGGGAGGGTGAGGGGCGCCGCGCCGCGGAGCTGCTGCGGGATCCGACGTCCAGGTTCCCGCGGGGCTGGCACGCTCGTCCAGGCGCTCCTGCTCGTGTCCGCCATCATCTCCACTGTTGTGCACGAAGTCAAAACAAACTGTACACAACTCGAGTGTTTCTACCTCGAACGTGAATGCTTTAACACGGGAAAGTCAAGCGAAACCATCGACGTCCCAGATTAGTACCTCGTTCCCGCCCACAACTAGTCCGGAGACAGCGGGGAGCGTCTGCGGCCCCTGCTCCCCGCCGACGCTCTGTGCCGAGGGGAGGCGGAGGACAAGGAAGATCCTGGCGCAGAGGAGGAGGGTCTTCTCACGGACGGTTCTCTGTCCACCGCCAACCACACTGCGGACAACGGAGATTACGGAGAAACAGACCGTGCTGGACACCAGCCCCAAGGACCACGAGTCCCATGACGCCTCGGAAGAAAACGGGTCGCGTGGACCGGAACAGTCAGTGAGATCCTTCAAGAGCCCATCTTCAAATACAGAAGTGGAAGATAGCCATTTCTTTTTCATCTTATTATTTTTGCTTTTTGTATAGCTGTTGTTTATGTTACATATCACAGCAAAAGGAAGATTTTCTTTTTGGTTCAAAGCAGGAAATGGCGTGGTGGCCTGTGTTCCAAAACAGTGGAGTATGGTCGCCCAGACAGGAATGCTGACGAGGCAATGCCTTCTTTGAAGATCACCCATGATTATATATTTTTAAAGCACTGTGATTTGAGTTTGCTTATTATGTAACTTTATTTGCTTGACTTTTTATAAAATTTGTCTTATAAGATACATGTCTTATCTAAGTACCATAGCAATTGGTACTCTTTTGCCTTGGTGCTTTCGAAATTCAATGTCACGAACAAGGAGTATATAATTTTTTATCTATACTTTTAGAGCTGAATTGAATCAAGTGTCCAAAATATGAATTAAACATTATCGTATATTTACACTGTTACTTTTTATTGCTTTAGCTTATTATACTTCTTCTGGAATTTAGTGAGGCTACTTTTAAAAGATCCCAAACTTGTAACCAAATTCTAACAATAAAACTGCTTTGGATATTTTTAGATACTTTAAACATAATTTAAGATAATGATATTGCTTAATCTGACCACAATTTTGGTAATCCATTACATAAGTCTAGAAATTTTGGCAGTAGAGACTGCAGTTTGCTTTGGACGTAGATAAAATGTTAAGAGATACCATTTTTTTGGTTTGAATTACTAAATTAAATTTAGAGGTAAAATATTAAATAAAATTTAGTGGTAAAATATTAAATACATGTAGCATTACTTTTAGTTAGCAATTGATTGTAGCCTGGGTTCCTCCAAGGTTTCAAGCAATGGGCAGAGTTTAAAATTATATCACATTTGTTCACTTTATTATTTAAGTTTGAATAAATCTTAGGGGATATTATCACTTAAATAATATTGTATGTAGGTCTTTCAAATTAAACTTATACCTGAATGAAATTGTTTATATACATAAAGATACAGTTGAACAATGACCTTTTCTCCACTATACTTGTTTTATTTTCCCTCTCTTTTTTTTTTCTTTTTGGCTGGGGCTGGTTTTGAACCCACCACCTCTGGTATATGGGGCCGGTGCCCTACTCCTTTGATCCACAGGCGCCACCCTCTCTTTCTCTCTCTCTCTCTCTTTTTTTTTTTTTTAACAGAACTGGAAATTATTTACTTTATTTTTGTCTGTATTTCTATCATAAAGAATTGATCGATATGTAAATATGTGATTTGAACCATAGTTGACTTACAAGTGTCACTATAACTTTTTAGAACACATACCCCTAATACATGTTAATCAAGGCCCGGGTGAGCCAATGGGCTTGTGCTTTGTTCAGAGATGGGATAAGCAGGCTGTCCATCCTGTCTCTCAGGTAGACAATGTACTTTCCTAATAAGAGGAAGCACAGTGGAAATATACCTGAACTGTTTTTTGCAGTAATTTTTTTCATATCTGAAATTCTATTATTTAATATTCTGAATAAGATTTTAAAAAATAAAAGCAACGATACAAAAAAAAAAAAGAAATGGAGACCTATGAAGTTACAAAGGATTCAGAATGAAGTTCTTAAAGAAGTTTATTAATAACATACAGATAAGTAAAATATAATTTGTAAAACAACACATGAACAAAATAAGAAATTTGGCAAGTGGAAACAACAACAAAGCCAAATACAAATCTTAGAGGTGAAATATACAATAACTAAACTGAAAAATGAAGTAAAAAGCTTCAATATCAGGCTCTATCAACTGGAAGAATCAATGAGCTTGAAGTCAGAACATTTGGCATTATCCAGTCAGAAGAATAAAAAGAAAAATACATTAAGAAAGTCTGTGGGAATTATGAGACATCATCGTGAGACCTGATTCTTTGTTTGGTTTCTTTTTTTTGAGACTGAGTCTGACTTCATCACCTTGGGTAGAGTCTGGTGTCACAGCTCATAGCAACCTCATACTCTTGGGCTCAAGCGATCCTCCTCCCTTGGCCTCCCGAATAGCTGGGACTACAGGTGCCTGCCACAACATCCGGTTAGTTTTTCTATTTTTAGTAGAGATGGGGTCTCACTCTTGTTCAGGCTGGTCTCAAACTCCTCAGCTCAGTGTACTGGACTCGGCTTCCTAGAGTGCTGGGATTACAGGTGTGAGCCACTGTGCCTGGCTGAGACTTAATTTGTTGAATAATAGAAATTCTAGAAGAATGGAGAAGAAAGAGACCAGAAAGTATATTTAAAGAAATAATGGCTGAAAATTGTTTAAATCTTGGGAAAGGTACCCATATACAGCTATAGGAATGTAGCAATCTCTCATCAAATTCAGCCCAAAGAGAAGTTCACTGGGCACATAATTAAATCATCAAAACCCAAATGCAAAGCAAATTATGAGAACAGTATGATAGAAGAAATCTCTCACGGACAAGGGAGTTCCCGAGTGACTGTCAGTGGATATCTCAGCAGAAATATTGTAGGCCAAGAAAGAGTGGAATATTATAGACAAAGTATTATGGGAAAAAAATATTGCCAGCCAAGAATACTTTCCCTGGCAAAACCATCCTTCATAAATGAGAGGGAAATGAAAACTTTCCTTCACAAACAAAAGCTAAGGGAGTTCATGAAAATGAGGCCTGCCTTGCAGGGATTATTAGATTTATTTAAGTTATACCAAAAGGTCACTAATAAGACACGAGAGCACACACTTCAAAATTATGAGTAATAGAGCATCTTTTTCAAAATACTCCGGACTGATGGTGGTGTGTAATGCAATTTTATCGTTAATACAGCGGTTAAAAGACAAAACTATGCTTCGTCTTTGGGATATAAATTACATAATTATGTAAATCTTGATATAATAAATATGGAATGCAGTGGAGGTGGGTCAAAGAGTTGTGATATGCTATCAAAGGTAAGTCATTATCATCTTGAGATAGCCTATTATAAAGATGAGATATTTTATGTAAGCCTTGTGATAACTACAGAGCAAAAATGTATAATAGATGTACAAAACATGGAAGAAGGATTCAAACCATACTACTACAGAAAGATGTTAAACCACAAAGGAAGAGAGGAAGAAAGAAACAAGCTGTACAAAACAGCCTGGGTACAGTGGCTCACACCTGTAATCCTAGCACTTTGGGATGCCTAGGTAGGAGAATCACTTGAGGCCAAGAGTCAGCAAGAGATCAAGGGCCTATCTCTACAAAAAAAAATAAAAATTAGCCAGATATGGTAGTGCAAGCCTATAGTCCCAGCTATTCAGGAGGCTGAGGCAAGAGGATCACTTGAGCCCAGGAGTCTGAGGTTGCTGTAAGCTATAACAGATGCCCTAGTACTCTACCCAGGGTAACGTAGTGAGACCGTCTAAAAAAATAAACAACACAAAATTGACATACAGAAATTAGTATTGTTTCCATACACTAACAATGAGCTGGCAGAAAAAGAAATAAAATAATCCCATTTACAATAGCCGCACACTCAGACACACACCCTTACAAATCTAACCAAGGAAGTGAAAGAGCTCTACAAGGAACATTAAAGACACAGAAAAGATGGAAAGACATTCCATGTTCATGGATTGGAAGAACTAATATTGTGAAAATCACTATGCTACTGAATGTGATCTATACATTTAATGCACTCCCTATCAAAATACCAATAACATTTTTCACAAAAATAAAAAACATAATCTCAAACTTGTATGGAATTACAAAGGACCCCACATAGCCAAAGTGATCCTGACCAAAACGCAAAATGCTTAGGCATTGTATTAAACTTCAAAATATACGACAAAGTTACAGTAGCTACAGCAGCATGTTACTGGATAAAAACAGTGGAACAGAACAGAAAACCCAGAGATAAACCCATGTATTTACAGCCAACTGTGTTTTGATAAAGGCCTCAAGAACATTCATCAGGGAAGGGACAGTTTCTTCAATAAATGGTGCTGGGAATATTGGATACTCAAATGAAGAAAAATGAAACTAAATCTGTATCTCTAATTGTATACAAAAATTAAGTCAAGGTGGACTAAGAACTTTACATGTAAGTCTTCAAACTGAAACTGTTAGAGGAACACTTTAGGACATAGGTCTACACAGGCAACAAAAGCAAAAATAGACATAAGGGATTACATCAAATTAAAAAGCTACACAACAAAGGAAACAATAGAGTGAAGACAAACCCACAGAATGGGATAAAATACTTGTAAACTGTTCATCTGACAAGGAATTAATATCCTGAACATACAAGGACTCAAACAACTTTACAGTGAAAATACAAATAATTTCATTTAAAAATGTGCAAATGAGTCTGAAAAGACACCTCTCAAAAGAAGGCATATAAATGGCCAACAAATATGAAAAATGCTCAACATCACTAATTGTCAGGGAAATGCAAATCAAAACCACAATGAGATATCTCACCCCAGTTAGAATGGCTTTTATCAAAAATACAAAAATAACATACTGGCAAGGATGTGGATAAAGGGGAATTCATACGCTGTTGATGGGAATGTAAATTAATACAACTGTTGTAGAAAACAGTGTGGAGTTCTCTACGAAAAGTAGGGCAAGTGTATTTCCCAGCAACCCCACCAGTAGACATTTCTCCACAGGAAAGGGAGGCCCTGTATCAAAGGGACACCTGCACCCCATTGTCTGCTCCAGCACTATTCCTGGTAGCAAAGACGCAGAATCAATCACGTGGATGTATAAAGAAAACTTGGTGTATGTACATAATGAAATATAAACCCTCCACAAAATTCTGTCATTTACAACATGGCTGAGCTTGAAGGATGTTATATTAAGTGAAATAAGTCCAGCACAGAAAGATAAATGCTGTGTGTTCTCATATGTGGAAGCTAACATAGTTGATCTCATAGAAGTGGAGAGTAGAGTCTTGGTGAATAGATGTGGAGAAGGTTATCGAGGAGAGGGGGACAGATAAAAATTGGGTAACATAAACTTAGAAACATTTTTTTTGTGACAACTTAGGAAATTTGAGTATAGATAGCATATAGATAATATGAAATTACTATTAATTTTTCAGGTAAGGATGTATTGTGATTTTGCAGAGAATATCCTTCTAGGAAGTTCATGCTGAACATTTGGAATTATTTTCACGTCTGTAATTTGCTTTCAAGTGGTTCAGCATATACGCTTGTACAGAGAGAAAGAGTTAAAGCAAGTGTGGCAAAACATTAACAATTGGAAGATATAGATGAGGGCGTGAGTGTATTTTTCTTTCAACCATTCTTTTTTTTTTTTGGAGACAGAGTCTCAAGTTGCCCTGGGTAGACTGCCATGGCATCACAGCTCACCAACTCTTGGGCTTAAGCAATTCTCTTGCCTCAGCCTCCCAAGTCACTGGGACTATAGGTGCCTGCCACAACCCCCGGCTATTTTTTGGTTGTAGTTGTTGTTGTTTGGCAGGCCTGGCCTGGATTCAAACCTGCCACCTCTGGTGTATGTGGTTGGTGCCTTAGCCGCTGAGCTACAGGCGCCGAGCCCTTTCAACTGTTTTGTATGTTTGAAATTTTTTCAAAATAAAAAATTGGCAGAAAAAAAAGAATTTAGGAATGTTGGTGCCAATCTGCATTTTTGTCACCAGGTGGTGCTAATGCTTTTCAAATAAAGCTAAATAATGTGAAAGTGTTATGCATTTTTTTCTTTTTCCTTTTGTTATTATGGAATATATTGAATATAGACAAAGTATCTGTTGACAATTACATATTAGGAAAAATTTGAGCAGAGATAACACAGACATAACTCAAGCTTTCCAAACCTGTCAGTTTTCACTCTTGCTTGCATTATTATTTTCTACCCAGTTTGAAGACACAGCTGTACGTTTTCTGTCTCGGTTTGCTTCTCTCCTGACATTCCCATTCTCAGTCTTTTATTTTATTCTCACAGAAGTGCTTCTGTGATAATTCCCTGCACCAGATGCCCTGTGACCCATGTTAGTGACAGTGACATGCCTGAGGCAACTCTCTCCTCTCTTTCAGCCTTTATTTCCATCCAAATAATTTCTAATCCCTAGCAAAGTGCTTAAGGTTTGTTACCAATTTACTCTCCCAGTGTGTCTACTATTATTGCCTGGCTTTAAACCGACTCAAAAAATACCTGGATGCTGTCCTTTTTTTTTTTCAAGTAAGTGTCATACACATTCTTGCCCTTGAGTGTTTTTCTTTGTATATCTGCACCTCCAATACCCTTTCTTTTTTTTTTTAAATTGTTGGGGATTCATTGAAGGTACAAGAAACCAGGTTACACTGGTTGCATTTGTTAGGTAAAGTCCCTCTTATAATTGTGTCCCTCCCCCAAAAGGTGTGGCACACACCGAGACACTCACCCCCCTCCCTCCTTCCCTCTCGCTTCCCCCCACCATGTACTAGGTCATCAATTGTCCTCATATCAAAATAAAGTACATAGGATTCTTGCTTCTCCATTCTTGTTATGCTTTACTAAGAATAATGTCTTCCACTTCCATCCAGGTTAATACAAAGGATGTAAAGGCTCCATCTTTTTTAATGGCTGAATAGTATTCCATGGTATACATATACCACAGTTTGTTAATCCATTCCTGGGTCGGTGGGCATTTAGGCTGTTTCCACATTTTGGCGATTGTAAATTGAGCTGCGATAAACAGTCTAGTGCAAGTGTCCTTAAGGTAAAAGGATTTTTTTCCTTCTGGGTAGATGCCCAGTAATGGGATTTCAGTCTAGCTTGAGTTCTTTGAGAGTTCTCCATACTTCCTTCCAAAAAGGTTGTATTAGTTTGCAATCCCACCAGCAGTGTAAAAGTGTTCCTTTCTCTCTACACCCACACCAGCATCTGCAGTTTTGAGATTTTGTGATGTGGGCCATTCTCACTGGGGTTAGATGGTATCTCAGGGTGGTTTTGATTTGCATTTCTCTAGTAATTAGGGATGATGAGCATTTTTTCATATATTTGCTAGCCATTCATCTGTCTTCTTTAGAGAGGGTTCTATTCATGTCTCTTGCCCATTGATATATGGGATTGTTGGCTTTTTTCATGTGGAGTAATTTGAGTTCTCTATAAAGCCTAGTTATCAAGCTTTTGTCTGATTCAAAATACGCGAATATTCTTTCCCATTGTGTAGGTTGTCTATTTGCTTTGGTTGTTGTCTCCTTAGCTGTACAAAAGCCTTTCAGTTTGATTAAATCCCATTTGTTTATTTTTGTTGTTTTTGCAATTGCCATGGAAATCTTCTTCATAAAGTCTTTCCCCCAGCCAATATCTTCAAGTGTTTTTCCTGTGCTTTCTTTGAGGATTTTGATCATTTCATGCCTTACATTTAGGTCTTTTGTCCATCTCAAATCAATTTGAAATACCTGGGAATATACCTAACAAAAGAGGGGAAGGGCCTATATAAAGAAAATTATGAAACTCTAAGAAAAGAGATAGCAGAGGATTTTAACAAATGGAAGAACATACCATGTTCATGGCTGGGAAGAATCAACACTGTTAAAATGTCTAAACTTCCCAAAACAATCTATAGATTTAATGCTATCCCTATTCAAATACCAACATTGTACTTTCAAGACTTGTTACAAATCATTCTTTGTTTTGTATGGAACCACATAACACCCCCATATAGCTAAGGCAGTTCTTAGTAATAAAAACAAAGCCGGTGCATCAGCATACCAGACTTTAGGTCAAAACAGCACGGTACTTATACAAAAATAGAGACATAGACATTTGTAATTGAATAGAAAACCAGGAAATGAAACTAACATCTTACGGTCACCTAATCTTTGATAAACCAAACAAGAACATACGGGGGGTGTGGGTGTGGGGGGAAAGAATCCCTATTCAGTAAATGGTGCTGGGAAAACTGGATATCCACATGTAAAAGACTGAAACTGGATCCAATACCTTTCTTTACTTTTGCCAATCACTATCTAACCTTGCCCGTCCTCAAAGCTCAGATTAAACATTATTTCTCTTATAAAAATTTCTCCAAACACATTCCTCAGAAATAGTCTTCTTTCCCTAGTACTTTTAAATTTTATTATTGAACTAGTAATATTTGTATTTCAAAATAATGTATGCATACTAAATCACAAACAATTTCAAGGTGGGTACTTTACTTTTATAGTTTCCTGATTGTGTTTAATACTATGTGGCATTTGATAAACATTGGTGGAAGCAAATTTTAGTATTATTCAAAAACTGGTCCATAGTTGTGGTAGAAATGCTGTGCAGTCACCAACTACTGCCAGCCCCACTCTGGCTGCACATCCGCAGGTGAGCAGGAGAGCTCAGCACAGCAAGAGCCCACCTGGATGAGGGGAGCAGCCCCCACCTACCGAAAGATTCACCAGTTTGCAGTAAAATTCTCCCTAGGTTGGACACTGTTAGAGCCCTGATATTTTTGTAGAAATTTGATCCGTATATTCTATTTCTAGGTAAGAACATGGCGCCTGTGGCTCAAGGAGTAGGGCGCCGGTTCCATATGCCAGAGGTGGTGGGTTCAAACCCAACCCTGGCCAAAAAAAAAAAAAAAAAGAATACTCAGTGGATTGCTATTAAGAATATTTCAGAGAATATGTTTATAAAAGCTAAAAATTGGAAAACACCCAACTAAACAATATGGGGTTGGTTAAAGAAGTTCTAACATACCCATAAAATAGATCACTATGGCACTGTTAAAAATGGTGCTAGAGAATTCTCAGCCACATAGAAAGAGGTCCCCAATGTATATGTATTTTTTATTTTGAGTGCATCATTGAAGGTACAAAGAACCAGGTTAAACTGCTTGTATTTGTTAGGTAAACTCCCTCTTATCATTGTGTCCCGCCCCCATAGGTGTGTCACGTTTCGTGACCCCCCCACCTCCCTGTCTCCCACCCTTTCTTCCCTCCCCCATTCCCCTACCCCACCATGTGCTACCCTGTTTCCCCGAAAATAAGACAGTGTCTTATATTATTTTTTGCTCCCAAAGATGCGCTAGGTCTTATTTTCAGGGGATGTCTTATTTTTCCATGAACAATAATACGGTACACATTTATTGTTAAATGAAAATAAAGGAAATTTATTACCTGTATACGGTATGGTAGTAGGGTAGTTGTCAACACAAACCAGACAAACTGTGAATCCTACCTTCAGTCATCATGAGGGCAGCCGCGAGCATCAGGCAGTGTCACCAGAGACAGACCAGCACTCACCACCTTCACTGCGACCCGAGGGCTCTGATCCTCCTGTTCTTCTAAACGCATCTGCGAAAGTCCCCTCTTCTCTCCCGCCTGCGCTCACTGCTCACTCCGACCTCTGCTCCACCTCCACACAGAGTGACGTCAGGACTCCGCATAATGTCACTGGTTGCTAGACACCAGTCGGGGCGGCCCTAGCAACCAGTTTACAGTAAATTAATTTTCATTCCGAGATGGAGCCTGGAGGGGCCTTATTTTTGGGGGGATGCCTTATATTTCACCCAGAAGGAAGCCGGTAAGTAGGTCTTATTTTCGGAGGATGTTTTATTTTTGGGGAAACACGGTAGCATCATCTGTCCTCAAATATCAGAATTGAGTACATTGGAGTCTTGCTTCTCCACCCAATATATTATTACATGAAAAAATACAGAATATTGTTGACATCATAATGCCTTTTAATGGAAGGAAAATATATTTGCATAGAGAAAAGACTAAAAGTGATGGCAGAGATATTTCTAGATTTATAGTTTGTTTTAAATTTTCTCATCACTATCTTGTTTTTCCCCTAAGTTTAAACTCTGAGCACCTATATTAAGCAAACAATAAAAAGTTATTCTTAAAAACCAGATTATATTGGTAATATTATTCTATTGTGTACATTCAGCAATGAATGAAGGAATTTCAGGCTCTAACATTAGGCCTGGGGCCTGACACAGAGATGGGGACAGGAAAGGCCAACTGACAACATGAGGGAGGACAGTGTTGAGGTCAGGAAAGGTGAGGAGCTGGCCCAAGACTGGAGGCTGAGGAGGGGTCACCACATCTAGGAAGGAGTGAGTAGGAACGCCCTGGGGACCAGACGAGGGCCAGGGTTTCAGCAAAGTAGAAAAGTAGCTGCACCTCCAAGTTCAGCTCCAACGTTCATGTTACTGCTGAGCAGGTAGGTGATCTTGAGTAAATCATTTATGTTTTCAAGGGACAGAAAACACCGTGAAGGTATTTTTCTTCTCATTTTATAAGTGAGCAAAGTAGCACTGAGAAAATATGAATGAGGCCATATTTGTGTGAGTTACTACTTCTCAACCTTGGTACCATTGGCATTTTGGACAGACACTTCTTTGCTGTGGGGACTGAACAAACATGTTAGTATCAGATAATAAGTGATGATGCCAATTTTAATCAAGGAGTTACCCAGTGAAAAGGAGAACAGGTGAGAAGCATTTTGTAGTTTATTAAGAAACCATTAGTTACAATTTTATGTAAAATATACCTAAATATTCCGCATATATCTCACCAAAGAGCATTCTTCCCTGGCAGGGTACTCTAGAGAACTGTAGTACTGAAGTTGGCAGGTTAGGGCACCAGAAACAGGTGGATTTTAAGCTCCATTCCTCTCAGAAAGGAGTCCCCTGCCCACATAGTTGTAAGAACACAGGTCATTGTGCTGACTTGGAAAAGGGGCAAAAAGTGTTGAGAAGAGGGGTTCTGACCCTGATGGAGCTATTACTGGATAAGTAGGGCTCTGAAATAACTCTCCAGATCATGATAGTATGTTATCGCCCCCAAATTTGGAGTTATGTGTTGTTTGTATTAATCCTGTTTATTTTAAAAGAACTATCATTTGTTAGTACTTCCACAATTCACCTCCAATTTATTTCAAAGTGAGGATATGAATTTCATAAAATCATACATACAAATTCAATTTCGTGCTTAATTTAACTTGAGGATTATTTCAAAAGAAAGTTTTTTGAATGCGCAGTTTAAACAGTTGCATGCTTTTAATAATTAGAAAGCACAGTAAACAAAAACAACAATAAAAAAGAAAATAGAGTTCATGTTTAGTTCTACCACTCTTACTGATCCAGCATTAATATTCTGGTGTATACTCTTTCAGACTTTCCAAATCAGTGGTTCTGAACCCAATCTGCACATTAGATTCACCTGAGATTTTAAAATAAAACCAGGACCAGTCTAATTCAAATTAAGCCAGAATCTCTCAGAGTGGGGCAAGCATAGGTGAATCTTCAAGCCTCAGAGGTGATTGTAATGTACAGACGACCCGAGAGCCACTTGTCTGCGCTGACTGACAGGTGAGTCCCCCTGTCCCCAGCTGAGCAGCCAGGCCACTGCCCATGACCAGAGGAGAAGACACTCGTGCCTGCCGCTAGGGGTCGCTCTGGCTCCAGTTGACCTGGGCTACAGGGAGGTGGGGGTGGGGTGGGGTGGGGTGGGGTGAGGACGCCACCGGCCAAGGCCTGCACCACCAGGGGCCTGTGTAGCCCAGCCCTGCACCGCCTGGGGCCTGCACCGCCAGGGCACAGCACAGCTGTCTGGGCCCAGCACTCGGCGATGCAGGTGCAGACAGCAGGCTGCCAACCACACAGGCAGGAGCTGCCAGTTGCTCTCAGATTTAAATGACAACTCCACTAGAATTTACTACCTGTAGTCACCTTTGAACATGCAGGTCCTGATGGCACGGTGGGCTGGTCACAGAGTCCCCAGTAAGTAGAGAGTGTGTGGAGGGTGGATGTCACTTGTGCCCTATCCCCAACATGGCAGGTTCAGGATGGGCTCTGAGGGCAGGGTCTGTGCAGAGGGCTAGGGAAGCAGCCGAGGAAGCAGCTGACATGGTCAGATCAGACTGAGGGAGTGTGAGGCCCAGGAAGGCCAGTCCAGCAAGGAGGACTTGGGCAGGGAGGGGAGTGTGGCTGATCTGCTGAGGTCTCGTGTGCTGCCTTCCCCCAGCAGGGTCCACTGCCCCCTGTGCATAGCCCAGACCCGGGCTCACTGCAGTCCCCACAGGGACAGTCGGCTGCCAGGACATTTGCACAGTAACGTCAGGTATTACTCAGAGGTGTGTGCCCGGCGGTGAACAGGAGAACAGGATCGTTCCTGCTCATTACCCAGAGATTCTGTCCTTCTGAGGAAGGGACCAGAGAGGATGAGTGACATTCATTATGTCACTATGTCAGCTGCTTTACATTTTAGTGTTTCGTCAACAGAAGAGAAAACCAAGGCACAGAGAACACACTTAAGTTTCTGAAGCTGGTCAGCACCGTAAGGGCAACATTCAAACCCTGGCTTCCCTGCCTCCTGAACTGAGCTGTCTATACTGCAACCTTCCCAGAGATGGAACAAACATGGGGAGGCTGCTTGGGGGACTGAGAAAAAGGAAAGGGGTGGTCCTGGTAGAAGAGTCACAGAGGCTAGAATGTTTGCACACACCTGCTCCGTGATGGGCTGACAGCAGCACCACATTAAGGCGCTCATATGAGGAAAGATTATTATAGGTGGAAACGGAGCAGTGCCTGCCACACAGCACACCCTCAATTCAGGCAATGATTGTATTGATAGGCAACTTACTGTCCGCCAAAACGTCTGGCTCATTAGGAAGCCATTATGATAAGCTGAAATTGGGTCCCTATAGCTTTTACCCGGAAAGTATTTTCACCTGAAAGTAGAATAAATTTTCAGCGAGGCAGATTTCAGTTCAGTTTAGTAAAGCCGTTTACAGCAATCAGAACCATTTAGAAGAAGCAGACTGCCTCAAGAGGGGCGTTTTAAAAGTAAGACTTTGTTCTGCACAGCAGTTTTACATTCACAGCAAAATTGAGAGGAAGGTAGAGAGTTCCCTTTGTCCTCCATGCCCCACACAAGCTCAGCCTCCCACTGCAGTGCCCCCCACCCAGTGCATTGCTACCGCTGATGCATTTGACAGTCCATCATCACCGAGGCCCAGTCTGCACTGGGGCTCCCTCCTGTGGCTGTGCACTCTGTGGGTTTGGGTAAACATATCACTGAAAGTGGTGGCCTTGCAAAAAATTACAAAATTGACTGGCAAATACCTAATCCTGTAGTTTTGTTAGTAACAGTTTCAGATTAATGCTGTAAATTCTCTTGCTGGGCACCATGTGGGTTTCTGATTTTACAAGCCACTGAGGGGCCCAGCAGACCAAAAAGGAAATGTGAATGTTCTTTATAGTCACTAGACCTATTGACTGAATCTGCCTTTTAGAATTTGTTCCCAGAATACAAACTAGTACAGCCTCTATGGCAAGAAGTATGGAGAACCCTTAAGGGACTAAAAGTAGAACTTTCATCTGATCCTGCAATCTCATTACTAGGTGTCTACCCAGAAGGAAAAAAATCATTTTACTATAAGGACATTTGCACTAGAATGTTTATAGTCAATTCACAGTCGCCAAGATGCAGAAACAACCCGAATGCCCATGAACCAACCCATTAATGGGTTAACAAACTGTGGTATATGTGTACTATGGAATACTATTTAGCCATAAAAAGATGGGGACTTCACATCTTTTGTACCTATCTGGATGAATTTGGAGAACATCCTCCTATGTAAAGTATCACAAGAATGGAAAAGCAAGCATCTAATGTATTCAACACTAATATGAAACCAGTAGATGAACAACTGCACCCCCACACAGCCCACAGGAAGAGAAAAACAAATTCAGACAGGGAGAGAGAGGAGCTGGGAGGAGGAGTGGTGAGCTCACACCTAAAGGGCATGGCGTAGGGATATACAGCACACCCCGGGTGAAGGGCTCCACTACAACTCGGACTCTATCTTACAAAAGCAAACAATGTAACTTAATCATCTGTATCCTCGTATTGATCTAAATTTAAAAAAACTAGAATTTTTTCCAATAGCCTCAAATGATTCCTAAAAATCTCCTAGACAGACAATGGGTATAAAGGCCTGTAAATGGGATTAGAAACACCTGTAAAAATGTCTGTCTTAAACCTTGATGGAGGAAAAAATGGATATGACATTCACATCCACAATACCTTATGAATTTGGCTACAATTACCTTCTTTTGTCCTCCCTTAAATTCTGCTAACTGCTTGACCTTGACTGTGAGTATCCATCCTTCCTCTCTTTGGGATGCCAGCCTGCTCTCTTTCCTCTTTCCCCACTCCCCTCCCCTCTCACTCCCTCTCTCTTTCTAAGATAAAGTCTATTCTTGGCTTGGTGCCTGTAGCTCAGTGGCTAGGATGCCAGCCACATACACGGGAGGTGGCAGGTTCAAACCCAGCCCAGGCCTGCCAAACAATAATGACAACTACAACAACTATATATATGTATGTATGTGTATATATATATATATATATATATAGCTGGGAGTTGTGGTGGGCACCTGTAGTCCCAGCTACTTGGGAGGCTGAGGAAAGAGAATTGCTTAAGCCCAAGGATTTGAGGTTGCTGTGAGATATAAAGCCATAGCACTCTACCAGGGCGACATAGTGAGACTCTGTCTCAAAAACAAATAAATAAAAATAAAGTCTATTCTTTAATATCCTGATCTTGGTCTAGAGAAATTTTTTTCTCATCCTGCACATCACTGAGTTTTCCACCCTAACAATCATGACACGTATCCACCTAAATAATGCCACACAGGGTGTTTTTACTGCCCTGAAAATTCTCTGTGAGTTGTGGTGATTTTTACAAGTTAAAATAACCAGACGCTTGGGAGAGAGTCCTCTGGGCAAAATCCACAATCACAGATTTCAGAGCTTATCTGTACTACAAACGGACTCTGAAATGCATTCAGAAAACACATGCACAAAGGCATATTAGACTTTGATTTTGTACTGCAGCAGCCCTGTCATTGGTAAAGCCAACTTCAAATTACAGATTTACATCAGAACATGAGAATTTACTCTTGCACTTAATCCCACAAAGGGATTAATATTCCGACAACTCTCAGGTTAAATTTGGCTCTATAACAGAAAACTGGGGACCATTCTCCTTTGCTACTCTTGAATCGATCAATTTTTGTGGTGAAATTTAGATGACACTGGCAGTAAACGCTAGACTTCCACCAGAGCCCCTCTAAAACATTCTTCCTGTAATGAAGTGTTGAAAATAAGACAAACACAACCATGCTACAGTTAAGCTTCTCTCCAAGGTTTAAGTGAAACAAATGGGCTTGCTACTGAGTGAGATTCTCACCGTGAGCGTCCTGGTATGAAAGGCTTATGACATATTTTGCGCTAATGGAAAACAACTCTGCTTTGTAACAGACTTTAAGCAGAAGTTGATATGGGCTGATATGTTCTGAATTGATCTACCATTCCTGAAGCCCTTAGATGGCAGGAAAGAGTGACTGTGGAGTGAGACTTCTTGGTGAAGATCACCGGGATAATCAATAGAGGTCACGGCAGGGCGAGGCTGGGAGGAGCCGGTGGGCCCCACTGTTCCTGCTGCAGCAGCCATGAGTCGCAGGGAACTGCCGGGTCTTCTTACACGGTATTTCCACGTCCTTCCAGTGTTGGAAGTCCTGCCTGTGTTGTGCAATTGAGCAGCTTATTCTGAGAGGATATTGTTCATGTCGGCTTAGTTCCAGTGTTAAACTACCGTGGTATTCAGGACCCATGCAGGCGATTACAGTGGACAATCAGAAGTGGTGTTGTGTAGGGTGACATCATAATATTTCACAGTTTTTTTTCTTTAAAAAAATGTTTGGGTGCTTCCCTTTTAGATGAGTTTACCAGCTTAGAAGGGGTGGTTTCTTTGGTTCATTTAACTTAGGGCCTGACTTTCCTTATCTTCCTCTTAAAACCACTTCTCTTTTCTCGGTGAAGGTCGGCACCAGTTCCTCAAAGAAGATTTGGTCATAACAAAGCGCAGGCTGGCCTAGTGGAGGAGATGGTATGATACCATGTGTGCTCTGCCCACGAGGAGAGGGAAATAGAGGAAGGGCCCCTAGCTTGGAGGGGACACCAGCTGGGGTGGAGCTGGGGCCTGCTCTCCAAAGGAGGGAACTCTGGAACTAAACCTTGAAGGATGAATGAGTATAATCCAGGCTGACTAACAAATGTGTGTCCAAGGGAAGGAAAATGCAAAGTGAAAATTCTGGAGGGACCATGAGTATCTTTCTATATTGTGGTTTTCTCTCCTGTAATAGTTTTCACTTTAGGGGAGTGTTCTGTGGAATAAATGAGAAAATATTTGTGTTTATAATGGACATAGTAAATGCCTACCAAATTATTATAATGTTATTGTAATAGTACACGTATTATCATTACCTGCTAAAATAAATCAGGTCAAAGATAAGCAAAATAAATTTATTGCAACCAGATAGATCTCAGGCCCACAATTCTTGCCTTATAAATGTATTAAAATATTTTAGAAGGAATGTCCAATCTGAAACTGTCTTAGAATCTAAAGCTATGAGACACTTAAATAACGGCAGCTCTTATTGCTGGGTGACGTTCCGTGTTCACCAGGAACCATGCTGTCCTGGCTTCCTCTGGGGCCAGGTCAGGTCAAGATGAGCCCGGTTGCTCCAAACTCTGCTTCCCCTCTGCAAAATAATTTACCACTCTGGCAATTAAGACCAGTCTCTTATGAGTTTTGTGTTGACACATAGCGCGAACTATGGGCAGACACTGATCTTAACACCGCTCAAATGTAACTCACTTCATTCTCGGATCCTCCCAGAGGTAGTGGCTGTTATCATTCTCATCACTTTAAAAATGCAGAACTGAGACACAGGGAGGTCATGTGACATGCAGCTCGTCAGAGGGAGAGCCCAGATTCAAACTGAGGGAGTTGACTGCAGAGTTCCTGTCCTTTACAGCCACACACAGCATCCCTGACGCCAGGCAACTCTGGGACCTTCAGGACTGACTTGGAGTTCACAGGCCAAGGGCACTCACTCCCTGTCCATGGCAAACGCAGTGGGACAAATGTAAGTTTGCTGGGTGTGTCCTGGTTTGGGGAGATGGTCTTCACAGTACCTGAGACTCCCACTGCCCAGGCCGTCCTCAATAGACTAAGGAGAATGGTGGGTCATCTCTTGCTTCGAAGATGTCTGACAAAGTGGCC
The DNA here is from genome assembly GCF_027406575.1 of Nycticebus coucang. NCBI lineage: Eukaryota > Metazoa > Chordata > Mammalia > Primates > Lorisidae > Nycticebus > Nycticebus coucang. Next base: position 135,968,585 of record NC_069787.1, read on the forward strand.
TTGCTGAGATTTTAGAGTGTTCTGCATTTGGACCCAAAGTTTCCCTAATCTAAACTGAAAGAGCCCTCAGATCTGAAAAAAGTGTGAGGCCTGCAGCAGAACAGTTCTGGGCTGTATTCCGAACAGGTTTAGCAGAGGCTCTTTTATTCCCACAGTCTTACAGTCTGAGGTTCTTACAGTCTGAGTTTGTCCTGAGTGAAAACAGAGGTGGCCAGCAGGCACCACTGCAGCACCCCCAGAGAGCAACACCCAGGTGTAAAACTCCAGGAGGGTGTGCCTTGCTCATTCGTGAGTGACGCTGACCCCAAGTCTTGTGTGACATCCTCACCTTGCTGAACTAGCCTGAGCTGTGAGTGAGTCAGGCCTCCTCTTGTCTGTCCAGCCTGAGGCCAAATCTGCAAACAGGTCTTTATTGCCCCTTGCTCACTGTCCAGACTCCACACTGACCACTGAGATCTTCACTACACTGGTGACAAAAAGAAAAAAGAACCGGTCAGCCACTGAACCCCAGTAGTGCTGGTGCTGCCCCAGCTCCAGCCCTCCCAGGGTGGGCCCCCGGGGCAGACCTCACTCCTACCCACACAGCACCTGGAAGAGAACAACGCTAACGCTAACGAGGGAAAAGCCAGAGGAGGAAGGAGGGAGAGTCCTGAAGAGCCCTCCCTGTGAGGCCTAGGGTCTCACTCTCCTGGCCATAGCCCTGCAAGTGCCCACGACCCCACGATACTCTGAGAGCATCATCGGTCCCTGCTCCTGGGGGATAGGAAAGGTGGTGTGGGGAATTGGGGCAGTGGGGGAGGTGGAGTCAGTAGGGGAACCTGGGACAATGGGGAGAGGTGAGGGTGTTGGGGAGCCTGGGGGCAGTTGGGGGAGGTGGGGCCTGTAGGGAGAGGTGGGGGTGGTGGGGTGACCTGGGGGCTATCGGGGAAGGTGGAAATAGTGGGGAGCAGGGGGCAGTGGGGGGACCTTGGGGGTGGGGGGAGCAGGTGAGGGCTGTTGGGGGATGTGGAGGCAGTGGGAAGGGTGGCATCTGCCATCCCCTAAGCTTGCTCCGCAGTCACCTGGTAAAGAGCAAATCAATTCCTGGCTTTGTCTCACCTGTTCCTGAAATTGACAAGAGACAGGACATAGGTGCTAGGGGAGGAGTAGGGACTCAGGCCAGGCTCTTGGTTAGATCCCTTTTTATCACTTTCTAGTTCAGTGGCCTTGCACACTTGGCTTGGCCTCCTTGTGCCTCAGTTTCCTTATTTAAAAATGGTGATCATGATAGTAGCAGAGTTTATGAGGGTAAAAATGTGGAGGAGGCTGTGTGACAGCGGCACAGGCTGTACAACCCCATTGTCCACATGATGGTTCAGTGTTAAAGTTATTAGAAGTTTTCTTCATAGCTAACTTTTAACTTGATAAAAAATGAAATTTTACAATTGCAGAAACGATAGAATAGTGATCCTTGGTTCACTGTGTATGTAGCTTACCTTGCATTCTCCCTTTTAGACACTTTCGTGTCTACCTTTGGCAAGTGGGGGTGAGGGATGTGCACCCTGCTCATCCGTCTTATCCTGCCCCCCTGGAATGTGGGGGGCCAGACAGGATGGCAGAGACGGGAAGGTGAATTTGAGGATGGCCACTTTCAAAATCATTTCTATGCATATTTTCATGTGACAGAAATAAGGAAGTGAGGGAGCAGGCAGAGCGGTGGCCTCACTGTGCTGGTCACTTGCTGCTCTTGGCTTTCTCTGCAGGGCCTCGTTCTCAGGAAGCACCACGTGTTTCTTTTCTAGCAAAGTGGTGATGTAGTAATTAATTGTACAAAATGGCCAAGACAGTTTTCTCCACATACAAAATAGGCTGTTTAGCATGAACTAAGAATAATGGTACAAAGCAGATCCTAAACCTGGGGAAATAAAAATTATATAAAAAGAACAATGAGTGAGAAGAAAGTGAGATAGTGCAAGCAAGCGAAGAGATCCCACTGGGGCTGATGAATCACTGTCCTGAGTCCCCTGGGTTTTTCCACACTGATGCCTCCCGCTGAGACAGTATGCTTTGGCCAGGTGAAATTGGAGGTGAGTAAATAAGAAGGGGGTTGCTCACTTTTATTATTGCAGTACCTGATGTGTCCATTCAAGAAAATGCTGATGAAGAAAATGCGTTGAATTTTTGCAATTAGGACCCAAGTTAATTTTATAATTAACAGAATCGGAGTAGGGACAGCACCAGTTACATATTTGATGGACCAGAAGAAGCCTGATAAGGACCATCCTGCAAATTAGGAAAACAACCTCCTGGCCCTGCTGACAGGACACTTTCCCCAAGTGCTATTAATTATAACGCCTCATTAGCTAGCTGCAGGCTGCAGGCAGCCACTGAGCAGGTGGGGCCTCCCTGGTCTTCAAAACTGTCTCAATCATGAGGAGTTAGTTAAACTGTAACGTTTGGAGGTAAAATCATCACCAGTGTCACTGGGGAACAAGTGTAAGGGGGTCTAGTCAGAGGCTCTGAGCACAGGTGTTCCCAGCCACGTAGCCTGAGGGTGGAAGTCAGCATGGCCCAGACCTAGGCCCCACTGCCTCTGCAGGGCACGCACTGTTGCGGGGTCCTTGTTCAGGGCTTGGTTTTTCTTCAGAGCTGTGGCAGGTTGTGAGGCAGGGCAGAGTACCAGGTCTTGGTGTTCAGTTCTCACTCACCCAGAAACTTGTGATGCAGTTAGCAGATTTCTGAGAGTCATGTTCCCTCCAGTGCTTTCTTTTTTGGGCCATTTCACTGATTGTCAACTACTCCCCTTGAGGAGGCCTGGGAATGACTGAAACTCAATCAAGCCTCCCCCACAGCTCTGCAGAGAGGTTTTGTGTGGGCTCAGAGGCTCTGAGAGGAGCTCAGATTGTGCACTAGAACCATCCTGGACTGGAAGACTGGCCTATCCCTCTCCTGCCATAGTTTACCTGGACTCAATGGAACAACATGTGGATTCGTGCTTTGATGATGGACCATAGGCAGAAAATATGGGGAAAAACCCTCTGTTCATGTGATCTGACAAAGAGAAATTCATTCCCTTTTATTTTATCCAAAATTTTAAAGACATTTAAATTTACTTTAAAATTTTGCATAAAATTTACACTTTCTGATATTATTTCTATGTGTTTAGGCAAATACATAGTCTAGTGAACTGTCACTACTGGTAGGTAAGTCATGTCCCCGTGTCCCCCACCCCCTGTGACTTGGACCCTGGCCTGTCTTGCTCTGCGGTCCAGGCCTGTATTTCCCCCTTTCTGGGTGTCCCAGCAGTGGAGTCAGACCATGTGGCGTTTTGAGCCTGACTCACTTACCTGATAACACCCAGATCCATCCACCTGGCTGATGGACTGGCTGTCCGTCCTTTGTTATCACAGAGTAGAATTCTGCTCATCTGCCCAACAGGTGAATGAAGCAGGTGATTTTAATTTTTAGCAATTAAGAAAAAGTTACTATAAACATTTGCATACCAGTTTTTATGTGAATTTATTTTGTTTTCTCATGGGCTAAAATCTGGGTGTGAGTTTTCTGGGTCTTGTGGGAGATGTGTGTTTACCTACATAACACCTGCCAGACTTCTGAGATGCCTCCAGCACTGAGCACCCCACCAGCAGCATGCCTCGGTGCCCCTGACTGTACGGTCTGCCCTGGGGACTTCCGCTCCTGATTTCTAGCTTAACTTTTGTAAGGTGAGAGGATACACTTAGTATGAGTTCTGTTCTTTCACATTTGTCAATGTACATTCTAGGGCCCAGGAAATGGTCTGTCGTGGTGGACAGATGCTTCACGTGGAGAGAGGGTGTGCCTTGCTGCCAAAGTGTCCAGCGCTTTGGAAACATGAGCTCACACATGTGTCCCTCGGGCAGGTCTTGGGCGCCTGCACTGACGGGTTTGGCCACAGGTTCTATCAGTCACTGAGACGAGGGGGTTGAGGTTCTTTCCCTACAGGGCAGATTTGTGTATTTTTTCTTCTTTCATTTCTGTCAATTTTTCTTCATGTACTTCGAAGCTCTCACATCTTCTTGGCTAACTGACCCTTTTACTACATAGCATCTCTCTTTATCCCTCATAGCATTTGCTGTTCTGACGTCCACTTTATCTGGTATCAATATAGCCACTGCAGCCTTCTTTATTTTTAGTGTTTGCATAATATTTTTTTTCCATCTTTTTAATCCATCTATATTTTTGTATTTACAGTGGATATTTTGTAGATAGAACAGTTGAGTCTTAATTTAATCACCAACCTTTATCTTTTAATTTGTTGTTTAGGCTCTTTACATTTATTACCATTATTATTATAGCAGGATTCATGTTTACCATTTTATTGAAGATTTTTAGTATTCCATTTTATTTTATTTATTAGCTTTTTGCCTGTATCTCTTTGTATTATTTTCCTAGTGGTGGTTCTGGCAATTACAAAATATATACTTAACCATTTGCAGACTACTTGAAGTTAATATACTAATTGTTCAAGTAAAATGTAGAAACTTAAAACCTTACAAATCACCTTACCCCTCTGGCCTCACGTGATAGGAGTCATGTGTATTATATATAAATAATATATTATATGTACTGAAAACCTCATCACACACTTTTATAACTTTTGCTTTCAACAGTTGTACATGTTTTGAAGATCTTAAGATGAAAATGTTTTTACAAGTGTCCCCCCAGATGGTGCCCCTTACTTTTTTCCTCCGTCCTGAAGTTCCCAGGTTCCTTCTAGTGCCATTTCCCTTCACCTCTCACAGCAGGTCTGCTGGAAACCCGAATGTACTGGCTTTTCTTCATCTGAAGATGTCTTTTCTTTCCCTTCATTACTGAAGTATGTCTTCTAGGTGTGTTGATTTATGCTTCATCAGTGAGCGAGGCCCTGGTGTCTTAGCACACTGGCCTATCTCGGTGGTACCAGTCAAGGATCCGTTATCAGAGATGTCTGGGACCAAAAGTCTTTTGGACTTCAGATTTTTTCAAATTTAGGAATAGTTGCATTAAACTTGGTGGTTGGAAATGCCTAATCCAAAAATCTGAGCTCTGAGATGCTGTGATGAACACATCCTGAGAGTGCCATGTTGGGGCTCAGCGAAGCTTGGGCCTGGAAGAGTTTCAGGTTTGGGGTTTTGTAGCAGTTTGGATTTTGAATTTTTGGATTAGGGACACTCAACTTTACTATTTTAATATCTTTGCCACTTTGACAGGGAAAAAATGGCGTCTCCTTCTTCAGGAATTAAGAATATTTGTCCTATGGCAGCCGAGTAACAGCTTCCTTGCATCTGGGCACCGTGAGTCTGGGGAGATAGGACTCCAGGCATCTCTGGCTGGTGGGATCTGCCTATCATCACCCCTGAGAGGATACAGGGAGTCAGCGAGAGACTTCTGGACCCCAAGAGGAGGACTAAAACAGTGGAAAACCGGCAAGCGGTCGCGTGTGTTCAATTCGTCTAAACCCGCCCGAAACTTCCACAGGCACGAGAACTTAAAGAGCAAGAGGAAGTGAAAGGAAAATTGGGGCAAGGAAACAGATAAAAGAAATCACTCATGAGGAAGAATCAGCAGAAAACTCCAGGCAACATGAAGAACCAGTCCAGAACAACCCCGCCAAGGGACCATGAGGTAGCTACTGCAGAGGATTCCACCTATAAAGAAATGTTAGGAATGACAGAAAGGGAATTTAGAATTCACATGTTGAAAACACTGAAAGAAATGATGGAAACAATGAAGGAAACTGCTAATAAAGTGGAAAATAACCAAAAGGAAATTCAAAAACAAATCAAATAAGAGATGAACGATATGAAGAATATAAAAAGGATATAGCAGAGCTGAAGGAAATGAAACAGTCAATTAGGGAACTTAAAGATGCAATGGAAAGTATCAGCAACAGGTTAGACCATGCAGAAGAAAGAATTTCAGAGGTAGAAGACAAAGTTTTTGAGATAACTCAGATAGTAAAAGAGGCAGAAAAGAAGAGAGAGAAAGCAGAACGTTCACTGTCAGAGACTTTATGAAGACTTTTATGAGACTTTATGAAGTGTTCCAACATACGAGTTATAGGAATTCCAGAAGGGGAAGAAGAATGCCCCAGAGGAATGGAAGCCATACTAGAGAATATTATAAAAGAAAATTTCCCAAATATCACCAAAGATTCTGACACACTGCTTTCAGAGGGCTATTGGACCCCAGGTCACCTCAACTCTAACCGAGCTTCTCCAAGACACATTGTGATGAACCTGTCCAAAGTCAAGACAAAAGAAAAGATTCTGCAAGCTGCCAGGAGTAAGCGCCAGTTGACCTACAGGGGCAAATCCATTAGAGTGACAGCAGACTTCTCTAATGAAACTTTCCAAGCAAGAAGACAATGGTCATCTACCTTTAATCTACTTAAACAGAACAATTTCCAGCCCAGAATTCTGTACCCTGCTAAGCTAAGCTTCAAAATTGACAGAGAAATCAAATCATTTACGGATATACAAACATTGAGGAAATTCGCCACAACAAGACCAGCTCTACAGGAAATACTTCAACCTGTTCTGCACACTGACCACCACAATGGATCAGCAGCAAAGTAAGAACTCAGAAATTAAAGGACAGAACCTAACCTCCACACTGATGCAAAAGATAAAACTAAGCAATGGACTCTCACAAACTAAGACAAATAGAATACTACCACACTTATCAATTATCTCAATGAATGTTAATGGCTTGAATTTCCCACTGAAGAGACATAGATTGGCTGACTGGATTAAAAAACACAAGCCATCCATTTGCTGTCTACAAGAAACACACCTGGCTTCAAAAGACAAATTAAAGCTCCGAGTCAAGGGTTGGAAGACAATTTTTCAGGCAAATGGAATCCAGAAGAAAAGAGGAGTTGCAATCTTATTTTCAGATACATGTGGATTTAAAGCAACTAAAGTCAAAAAAGACAAAGATGGTCACTTTATATTGGTCAAGGGAAAACTACAACAAGAAGACATTTCAATTCTAAATATTTATGCACCGAATTTAAATGCTCCCAGATTCTTGAAACAGACCTTACTCAGTCTGAGCAATATGATATCTGATAATACCATAATAACAGGGGACCATAACACTCCTCTTACAGAGCTGGACAGATCCTCTAAACAGAAATTAAACAAAGATATAAGAGATTTAAATGAGACCCTAGAACAACTGTGCTTGATAGACGCATATAGAACACTCCATCCCATAGATAAAGAATATACATTCTTCTCATCACCCCATGGAACATTCTCCAAAATTGATCATATGGGACACGAAACAAATATCAACAGAATCAAAAGAATTGAAATTTTACCTTGTATCTTCTCAGACCATAAGGCACTAAAGGTGGAACTCAACTCTAACAAAAATGCTCGACCCCACGCAAAGGCATGGAAATTAAACAATCTTCTGTTGAATAACAGATGGGTGCAGGAAGAAATAAAACAGGAAATCATTAACTTCCTTGAGCATAACAACAATGAAGACACAAGCTACCAAAACCTGTGGGATACTGCAAAAGCAGTTTTGAGAGGAAAATTCATCGCTTTAGATGCCTACATTCGAAAAACAGAAAGAGAGCACATCAACAATCTCACAAGAGATCTTATGGAATTGGAAAAAGAAGAACAATCTAAGCCTAAACTCAGTAGAAGAAAAGAAACATCCAAAATCAAATCAGAGATCAATGAAATTGAAAACAACAGAATCATTCAGAAAATTAATGAAACAAGGAGTTGGTTTTTTGAAAAAATAAATAAAATAGATAAACCATTGGCCAGACTAATGAGGAATAGAAAAGTAAAATCTCTAGTAACCTCAATCAGAAATGATAAAGGGGAAATAACAACTGATCCCACAGAGATACAAGAGATCATCTCTGAATACTACCAGAAACTCTATGCCCAGAAATTTGACAATGTGAAAGAAATGGATCAATATTTGGAATCACACCCTCTCCCTAGACTCAGCCAGGAAGAAATAGAACTCCTGAACAGACCAATTTCAAGCACTGAGATCAAAGAAACAATAAAAAATCTTCCAACCAAAAAATGCCCTGGTCCAGATGGCTTCACTCCAGAATTCTATCAAACCTTCAAGGAAGAGCTTATTCCTGTACTGCAGAAATTATTCCAAAAAATTGAGGAAGAAGGAATCTTCCCCAACACATTCTGTGAAGCAAACATCACCCTGATACCAAAACCAGGAAAAGACCCAAACAAAAAGGAGAATTTCAGACCAATCTCACTCATGAACATAGATGCAAAAATTCTCAACAAAATCCTAGCCAATAGATTACAGCTTATCATCAAAAAAGTCATTCATCATGATCAAGTAGGCTTCATCCCAGGGATGCAAGGCTGGTTTAACATACGCAAGTCTATAAACGTTATCCACCATATTAACAGAGGCAAAAATAAAGATCACATGATCCTCTCAATAGATGCAGAAAAAGCATTTGATAAAATCCAGCATCCTTTTCCAATTAGAACACTGAAGAGTATAGGCATAGGTGGCACATTTCTAAAACTGATTGAAGCTATCTATGACAAACCCACAGCCAATATTTTACTGAATGGAGTAAAACTGAAAGCTTTTCCTCTTAGAACTGGAACCAGACAAGGTTGTCCTCTGTCACCTTTACTATTCAACGTAGTGCTGGAAGTTCTAGCCAATACAATTAGGCAAGACAAGGAAATAAAGGAATCCAAATGGGAGCAGAGGAGGTCAAACTCTCCCTCTTTGCTGACGACATGATCTTATACTTAGAGAACCCCAAAGACTCAACCACAAGACTCCTAGAAGTCATCAAAAAATACAGTAATGTTTCAGGATATAAAATCAATGTCCACAAGTCAGTAGCCTTTGTGTACACCAATAACAGTCAATATGAGAAGCTAATTAAGGACACAACTCCCTTCACCATAGTTTCAAAGAAAATGAAATACTTAGGAGTATACCTAATGAAGGAGGTGAAGGACCTCTATAAAGAAAACTATGAAATCCTCAGAAAGGAAATAGCAGAGGATATTAACAAATGGAAGAACATACCATGCTCATGGATGGGAAGAATCAACATTGTTAAAATGTCTATACTTCCCAAAGCAATCTACCTATTCAATGCCATTCCTATCAAAATACCAACATCGTACTTTCAAGATTTGGAAAAAATGATTCTGCGTTTTGTATGGAACTGGAAAAAACCCCGTATAGCTAAGGCAGTTCTCTGTAACAAAAATAAAGCTGGGGGCATCAGCATACCAGATTTTAGTCTGTACTACAAAGCCATAGTGCTCAAGACAGCATGGTACTGGCACAAAAACAGAGACATAGACACTTGGAATCGAATTGAAAAGCAAGAAATGAAACTAACATTTTACAACCACCTAATCTTTGATAAACCAAACAAGAACATACCTTGGGGGAAAGACTCCCTATTCAATAAATGGTGTTGGGAGAACTGGATGTCTACATGTAAAAGACTGAAACTGGACCCACACCTTTCCCCACTCACAAAAATTGATTCAAGATGGATAAAGGACTTAAATTTAAGGCATGAAACAATAAAACTCCTCAAAGAAAGCATAGGAAAAACACTGGAAGATAGTGGCCTGGGGAAAGACTTCATGCAGAAGACTGCCATGGCAATTGCAACAACAACAAAAATAAACAAATGGGACTTCATTAAACTGAAAAGCTTCTGTACAGCTAAGGAGACAATAACCAAAGCAAAGAGACAACCTACACAATGGGAAGGGATATTTGCATATTTTCAATCAGACAAAAACTTGATAACTAGGATCTATAGAGAACTCAAATTAATCCACATGAAAAAAGCCAACAATCCCATATATCAATGGGCAAGAGACATGAATAGAACTTTCTCTAAAGACGACAGACGAATGGCTAACAAACACATGAAAAAATGTTCATCATCTCTATATATTAGAAAAATGCAAATCAAAACAATCCTGAGATATCATCTAACCCCAGTGAGAATGGCCCACATCACAAAATCTCAAAACTGCAGATGCTGGCGTGGATGTGGAGAGAAGGGAACACTTTTACACTGCTGGTGGGACTGCAAACTAGTACAACCTTTCTGGAAGGAAGTATGGAGAAACCTCAAAGCACTCAAGCTAGACCTCCCATTTGATCCTGCAATCCCATTACTGGGCATCTACCCAGACGGAAAAAAATCCTTTTATCATAAGGACACTTGTACTAGACTGTTTATTGCAGCTCAATTTACAATCGCCAAAATGTGGAAACAGCCTAAATGCCCACCAACCCAGGAATGGATTAACAAGCCGTGTTATATGTATACCATGGAATACTATTCAGCCATTAAAAAAAATGGAGACTTTACATCCTTCGTATTAACCTGGATGGAAGTGGAAGACATTATTCTTAGTAAAGCATCACAAGAATGGAGAAGCATGAATCCTATGTACTCAATTTTGACATGAGGACAATTAATGACAATTATGGTTATGGGGGGGAAACAGAAAGAGGGAAGGAGGGAGGGGGGTGGGGCCTTGGTGTGTGTCACACTTTATGGGGGCAAGACATGATTGCAAGAGGGACTTTACCTAACAATTGCAATCAGTGTAACCTGGCTTATTGTACCCTCAATGAATCTCCAACAATAAAAGAAAAAAAAAGGAAAAAAAAAAAGAATATTTGTCCTGGGCGGTGCCTGTGGCTCAGTGAGTAGGGCGCTGGCCCCATATGCCGAGGGTGGCGGGTTCAAACCCAGCCCTGGCCAAACTGCAGCAAAAAAAAAATAGCTGGGCGTTGTGGCGGGCGCCTGTAGTCCCAGCTGCTCGGGAGGCTGAGGCAAGAGAATCGTGTAAGCCCAAGAGTTAGAGGTTGCTGTGAGCCGTGTGATGCCACCACACTCTACCCGAGGGTGGTACAGTGAGACTCTGTCTCTACAAAAAAAAAAAAAAAAAAAGAATATTTGTCCTTTGTTACATATTATATGATGAATTTTTTCCCACTATTTACGTTTAAATTTTATTTCTTTTATTTTATTTCATTTCATTTTTCTATTCTATTTTTTTTACTTAATGACAGGCCCTTGCTCTGTAGCCCAAGCTGTAGGGCAGTGGCATCATCTAAGCTCACAGCAACCTCAAATTCCTGGGCTCCAGCAATCTTCCTGCCTCAGTCTCCTGTGTAGCTGGGACTTTAGGTGCCACCACTGCCCAGCTAAATACTATTACTGTTATATAGTTGAGTCTATTTCTGAGTTTTTAATTCTATTGTGTCACTGTATTTGTGTTGTACCATATCATTGTTTTATAATAAAAACCTTTTAATATTGGCAGATTTAGCAAATGAAATAATAGGATACGTAGTTAAGTTCGAATTTCAGATAAACAATGAATTTTTTTTCAGTGTAAATATGTTCTTTATTTTTTTTTTTCTTGAGACAGAGTCTTACTATGTCGCTGTGGAGTGCGGTGGCATCACAACTCACAGAAACCTCAAACTCTTGGGTTTAAGTGATTCTCTTGCCTCAGCCTCCCAAGTAGCTGGGGCTAAGGCACCCACCATAACACCCAGCTATTTTTTGTTGCAGTTACATAGTTTTTTAGCTGTCCCAGGCTGGGTTTGAACCTGCCAGTATGTGGCTGGTGCCCTCACCTCTGTGCTATGGGTGCCGAGTCAGTGTAAATATGTTCTAAATATTGCATGAGATTCTGGAATTTATTTTTCTTTTTAAAATTTTATTTAATTGATGAACAATATATATTTATGGAGTGAGATGTTCTGTTTTGATACATGTGTGCATTGTAGAATGATCTAATCTGGCTAATTATCACATTCTCTACTTCAAATACTTATCATTTCTTTGTGGAGAGTAAATTTAAAACCCACTCTTTTAGTTATTTTGAAATACACAGTAAGTTATTATTAACTATAGTCATTATGGCGTGCACTAGATGGCCAGATCCTGTTCCTGCTCTCCTAAAACTGTACCCTCTGACCACTGCCTCCCCTCTCCCTGTCCACCTCCCACCCACCCCCCAGCCTCTGATGATGTCCGTTCTACTCTCTGCTCTGTGAGGTCAACTGTCTCCGGTTCCACACACATGTGAGATCTGTGCCAAGCATCTGTTTGCACAATCCTCCTGCCTTAGCCACCTCCCACAGGGCCAGGTCATAGGCAGGAGCCACCACACCCTGCCCATCTTTTTGATAATTAGCCAATTAACAGACATGAGGTGATGTCTTATTATATTGATGGCTTTCATTAGCAATTCTCTGGTGATGAGAGACAGCATTTTTCATGTATCAGTTGTTGATTTGTGTGTTTTCTTTTGAGAAATGTCAAGTCAGGGCCTTTGCCCATTGCTTAATTGTTTTTTGTTATTAAGTAGTTTGAGTTCCTGGTATATTTTGAATATTAGCTCTTTATCTGATGTATAATTTGGAAATATTTTCTCCCCATCTGTGGATTGTATTTTTACTCTCCTAATTGTTTCTTTTGCTGTACAGAACATTTTTAGCTTGTTATCTATTTTTACTTTTGTTGCCTGGGCTTTTAAGGCTGTATCCAAGAAACCACTGTCCAGAACAATATCATGCAGCTTTTCTCCATGTAGTTTTAAGTCTTTAATTCATTTTGAGTTGATTCCTGTGAGATGAGAATCGAATTTCATTCTTATGCATGTGAATATCTAGTTCCCAACACTATTTGGTGCAGAAACTATTCTTTCACCATTTTGTGTCTTGGCACCTTGTTGAAAATCACTTGACCGTAGATATGTAGGTTTATTTATGGGCTTTCTATTCTGTTTTGTCAGTGGTCTGTTTTTATGCCAATGCCATGCTATTTTGATTACCAATCCTTTGTAGCATGTTTTGAAATCCAGTAGTGTGATGCTTCCACTTTTGTTCTTTTAGCTTAAAATTACTTTTGTTATTTGAGGTCTTTCATAGTTCCATAACAAAATTCTGAAATTTAAATGTGTCCTGTATTTTTTCTGACACTCTAAATTTCAATACGCAGGCATACAAGTTGCCTCCAATCTTTTTGTTTTCCAAAGTGTTGTATTTTTTTAAATAAAATGGAGTCCTTTGAAATTTGGTGGCTAGGTTTTTTTGGAAAGCATTTCATTGTGATTAATGGCTGCAACACCAAAGAAAACAAAAATGGATTACATTTTTATTTTTCAAAATAGATAAATATTAAAACACACTAATTCTTCCAAAGCAGGTTTGCCCTTCACCCCTACCCTCCCACAGTGTGTCTTTTCCTCTCCGAGAGATAAAAGTTGTTTTACCATTTGTTATGGATTGAATATTTGCATGTCGTCAAGAGCGATATGCTGGAGCCCTAACCCGCAATGTGACTGTAGCTGGAGACAGGGTGTATAAGGAGGTTAAGTGAGGTCATAAGTAGGGAGTGCCATCCAAAAGGGCTGACGCTCATAGGAAAAGGAAGCACCTGAGAGCCCCATGCACCCTGTCAGTGGCCAGTGAGAGGGCAGCCACCTGCCGGCAGAGAGAGACCTTCCTGGGAGCCAAGACTGCCTCAATTTTGGACTTCCCAGCCTCCAGGATTGTTAAGATATAAGTTACCGTTTTTACTGGTGTTTTGTTATGTTAGCCTAAGCAGACTAATGTAGCATTTGAGGACTAAATTATTTGTATATTGCAAATATTTTAGTTTAAAAAAATGTTAACAATTATTATGTGTGTCTCACAAAACCCTACAAATTAGGCATGCTGTTTCTTCATTTTACACAGGAGCAAGTGAGGGAAACTTTAGACGATTACTTGTCTGGTCCAAAATGACTCAGCTGGGAACTGGATAATCAGGGCTCATGGGACTCCAGCCTGCTTAGGGTCTCACTGCATCTAACGTTTTCTCTGCTGAAAGGGCTGATGTGAGTGACTCGCCTTTTATACTTTTTTGCCTCAAAATGTCTCTGCATCTTTCTCCACTTTTCTCTTGCCTTTCTGTCTCCTTTGTCTTAATATCACTACTTGTGATTTTTTTATAACATAATGCATGTCTATAATTTGAAAGTCAAATAATAATATAGGCTTATATGAAATATAAAAAAAACGAAAACATCAATACTTTCCTGCACCATCCCTCCCTGCCCATGAGTCTCTTTATAGGTAAACGAAGCTTTTAGTTATTTTGTAAAGCTTTAATTTCTATAATATAATTCATATGCAGTATTGTTCAGGGTCCTAGCTGAAACAGGTGGTTACAGAGAAGGAGCAATTAAAGAAGCTTAATGAAGGGCCGAGTTCAAAGCACCCACAGAGGAAGGCAGAGTGCCTGGGACGGGCGGTAGCAGGATGGGTAGCTGGATGGGCGGTAGTGGAGGGCCATTGCCAATGCTACAGTTAAAATGAGCAGGTCAGGGGGGAGGCCGCCAATCCTAGTAAACATTTTAGCTCTAGGAGAGGCCCCTTCCGAGGAGCTGCAGTGAGAGGGGGGTCTGCAGAGACAACTAGCCAGCTTCCTCACCTCTTCCTATCCTCCCATTTCCCCCTGGTTTGTCCCATTAAGCCAAGCTGACTCTCAGCCAAAGACATGGGCCCCAGAGAGCAAGCTGAAGAGATGAGCCTTCTGAGACAGAGCAGGATGGGAGGGCAGAAGTAGGTTTGGAGGGACAAAGAGAATTGTCAACATGCTTAGACTGGTATTTCTTGCTTTATTAATTTGGGATACTTAATGTTTATGATAAAAAATAGTTGAGCTTTCTTTTCCATTCTTTCTGACCCTTCCTTTCTACATATCTCATAATATAGTGCGACTATAAATTCTATTTAAAAATAAGAATTGTAATAGTATTTTTACATGTTACATAAGAAATCATTCACTGCCATGCCAAATGGGGTACTGTGATATTTCCTTTCTCATGCCACTTTCCATCCAACTTTCTTCCCAAAGATTAATAATTATCTTATATTTAAATGTTTTTAGTTTTCTGTGTATTTATCACTATTTTTTTTAAATGCTCCACATTATTCTTCATATGGGCAAACACACAGAGAAGCCTCTTTTTTCTGGATGTGTTTATATCCTGTGTTTTCTTAACCGTAGCTGTTTTCTGAACTTTGAAGTTCTAGGTTTTGTTGGTTCATGTGTTTGTCACACAATGAACTTTTAATTTCAAGTCTTGTTCTTTAGTTCAGCAAAATTTCAACATAATGTATTAGTATCTTTGATTATTTCTTTCCTTCCATTTTGATTTTTCCTCTTTGAAAATCCCTTGTTTGGGTTCTTCAGTGGTTTTTGCAAGGGGATCTGAAGTCAATTTGCACCGAACTATCACCTGGAATTGCTGCAGTTCCATTTTCAACTTCACGATGTTTTTCTTGGCCAAGAACGCACTAACTCGTCTCCAAGTTTCATACATTCAGCAAACAATGGCAAGGGCGAGCCACCAGAAACGAACACCTGATTTTCATGATAAATATGGTAATGCTGTATTAGCTAGTGGAGCCACTTTCTGTATTGCTGTATGGACATATGCAGTGACACAAATTGGAATAGAATGGAACCTGTCCCCTGTTGGCAGAGTCACCCCAAAGGAATGGAGAGATCAGTAATCATCCCAGCTGGTGTAATACTGAATTGTGTCAGAACCAACTCATAATTGATGCCAAGTAAAAGCACTGTGTACCCATTAAAATATGGCATTATTGAAATAAAGTACATTTGAAACCTTCAAAAAAAAAAAAAAGAAAATCCCTTGTTTGTAGGGTGGTTCCTCTGGGCTGAGCCTGGACCCTCACCCCACCCCATAGCATTCAGTTTGTGAATAACTTATATGACTATTTTCAAAATTGTACATACTATCTGATTCCTGTTCAGGGACAGAACACTGCACTGGACATGTATTCATGTCCAATAAGGTGCCCATAGTTGGGCACTAGGCCAGCTCTTCTTTCTTAATGCCCTTTTTGTAACCAACCTGCCATCTTACAAAAGAAGGCACAGCCCTCCTCACTAGACCCTCCTCACTGTCCCAGGTGAGACCTTCAGAGGTGCCAAATAATTAAGTAATTATTTTACTTATGCAGCCAACCTTAATTAAGATACTGTAAGAAATTGTGTATTTTGGCCTGGCTTAGAATATTTCTAATTCAGACACTGTGAAACTGGATAAGGACCACTTTTGTTCAGCAGACCTCACCCACTTATTTTCAAAGCGCCTTGTTTCTGAGGGAAAGATAAGAAGGAAGGAAAGGCTCTGTGTGGAGGGCAGGGGGTGGACTCGTGGCAGGCAGCGAGCCCTATCCATTTACCTACGCAAGCCTGGAATTCAGACATGAGACTCTTGTCGCAGGAACAAACATTAAGGTGTTTACTGGAATGGAAAAATTAAGTTAGATGGCAAGTGAGTTCGACATGGAAAATTAATCTGACAAAGAGGACTAGATTTGCCTATGATATTTGCCTATGACACACATTTTCCGTGAACCAAACAAGTTAACAAACTAAATCTAAGTTCCATTGATTTGACAAAAAACAGCAAGTGATAAAAGAATTTATAAAAATGTATGAAATTAATAATATTTCAATTCAATTCTCTCAACCTTTTCTGAGTATATCAGATTAAACATGGTGTCTCTAAGTGAAAGATTCAACAATATAATTAATATTCTTTTGTCAATCCTTAGTAAAGGCTTTCTGGTGTACTGCCCAGAAAGTAAGTGAAGAAATGGTTGTAGCAACTAGACAACAAATCCTTTCCCAATGTTAAGTTCTGATGGAATTATCAGCCAATAGACTACTCAAAGTTATTTTTTATAATTAATTTTTATCAGCTTTTTGCTATAACTTGGAAATGTTCATGCAGTTCAGTGACATCTGTCCTTCCATTCCCATCTACTTATAAAAACAAAATTTTCAAAACTTATGTCTAGAATAACAAAAAGCAATAATAGAACTTATGCTGAACACTGCTTTACTTTAGCAAAAAGTGGTAATAACTACTTTTAAAATTTGATAAAATTAACTTTGTCAAGATTTTTAATATAGATTTCTTATCACTTGTGTACAATCACAATAAATGCTAGATCAATGCAGAAAAATATGGTTAAACATTTTGACCTTTGTAGATGTAAACACAGGAAATCTTAAAAATTAAAATTATAGATATTTTTGTTGCAGAAATCTGTGATAGAAGGATCACAAAATATTTTACAGCATTACTGTAGGATAAAACTCTTTGGGGCAGAAGGAAAAAACATGATAATAAAAAGGAATTCAGTAAAATTTCCAATTGTTCAAGAAAACCTTAGATATATATAAAAGTTCATGTGTATATATATATATATATATGTTTATCATATACAAAAAGCTTGTACATTTTAATTTGTTTCTTAATAGTTTATGGTGAGTAACAAATTCTATAGTATTTAAATTCCATTGGATAAATAGAGCATAGTAATTTTTTAATGCCCATATATACTGAATTCTAAAAAATTATATCTTTTGCAGCTTTTTAGATATATGCTGAAAAATTTTAGGTGCCAACTTAAAATCTGAAAACCACTGACTCACGGATCTTTCTGGTCTCTCATTGACTGTTTGTGGTGCTGTAACTGTTTTCAGATCTCATCCCTTTCATGAGAACAAGGTGAATAAGGGTTAGGACCAAATTTTCTGATCTTTGTTTTCACAGAACTTTAATAAAGTATTATGTTGATAACAGAAGCTCAACTAAATGTTCGTTTAATTAAATTACTTTTAATTTCATCAAAGACATCAACGTGTGCGGTTCATTCCTCTACTACTGAGACTAAGTAAGATGGTTACTTAGCCTTTTCTACTACTGATAATCAAAACAACTATCAGATAAAAATAAAATTTGGGCTTAAGAGAGCGTCATACTTTATTCCTAAAATGAGAATAAGGAAAACACCGTGAAAAGGAAATGAGCATATACAGTAAACCAATGTCAACTTTTAAACGTGGTTATTTTAAACATAAAATAAAGCAACATTAAGCATTCAGAAATATATTTATTGGCACAAAACTGTAATGTATATATACTCTTAACTGAAACTAGATTCCTTTCACAATAATTCTTTTTTCCTTTTTTTTTTTTGAGACAGAGTCTTACTATGTCACCCTTGGTAGAGTGCTGTGGTGTCACAGCTCACAGCAACCTCAAACTCTTGGGCTTAAGCGATTCTCTTGCCTCAGCCTCCAAAGTAGCTGGGAGTACAGGTGCCCACCACAATGCCCATCATTGTTGCTTACCAGGCCCGGGCCAGGCTTGAACCCACCAGCCTTACTGTACGTGACTGGCGCTCTACTCACTGAGCTATGGATGCCGAGCCCACAATAATACTTTTTAATGTATACCAAATTAGAAAGCAATAAAAACACCAGCAGATGGATCAGAGTGGTTGACAATAAACCTTTTCTCCCCAGCTCACTAATATAGAATTGTAATGAAAAATTATATACTTACACATGTATTTGTGTATATATAATACTTTACATATTTTTTTATACTTTATGTAGCACCTCTGTTTAGGACCCTGTAAAGACCAGACATTGCCTGAACTGCTGTACCTGCTACATATGGAAAGCTAAGCCAGCTATGAGAGTAATTCATGAATATATTCTGAGTCACAGGCACGCAGCACTTTGCACTCATTGAAGATTATCAACAAAGTTTAGTCTTGTCCTATGTTTATAATCCTGTTATATTACCTTAGTGTGATATACAACATTTTATTTTATAATATTACATATAGACCCCTTAAAAAATAACATAACTTAGGCAAAGCAATTTTTAAAAATACAATAAAAACTCTTAAAACCTTACTTAGAAATATCAAATTTGGATTTAGGAATTAGATGGCCTAATATCTTCCCTGATTTTTAACATTCCTTTTTCATTATGAGATTGTTTCTTTAAAGAAAATATTATCTTTTGAACTATTGTCCAGGCCATAAAAAAGAAAACATTGTCTTGAAGGTATAAAACTCCTTTTATTCAAAAGAAAAAATTGGAACTACCTAATGTATGATAATCCCTTATCCTAACAGTATCTCTGTGAATACTAATTCTGGGTAACATTTATTGGAGCCTCCTTTGTACCAGGCAATGTGTTTGGCACTTTGCACTTAATCTTCACACCCTTCTGAGGTAGGTCAGATCACTGGGCCCACTTTATAAGAGAGGGCTCAAAGCCACGTTCCTGGAAGGCCAAAGGCATGATGGGGATGCCCATGCCTGGTCTTCCTGAACTCCTTGCTAGACTGTGAGCTCTTTGAAGTGGGGCGTGAGGGCAGAGGACGGTACCTACCACATCTCAGTGCTATGGTGCTGATCATGGGGAGGAAAGTAGGGAGGAGGAAGCAGGCGAGAGCCTTTCCTG
Source organism: Nycticebus coucang (assembly GCF_027406575.1). Classification (NCBI taxonomy): domain Eukaryota; kingdom Metazoa; phylum Chordata; class Mammalia; order Primates; family Lorisidae; genus Nycticebus; species Nycticebus coucang. Next base: position 135,987,971 of record NC_069787.1, read on the forward strand.
GGTGTCATGACAGTGGGCAAGGCTGGACGTAGTGGGGCAAGAACTCGGCCAATAAGTCCAGTCTTTGTACCCGCCCACATTTGTAAGGATGTTCAAGTATGAAAACAGAAATGAGAGAGTACTTGGAAAGTTAAGTGTTCAAACACAACCTGATTTCCATGGGACTAAACCTAATTAATTGGTACCAATTTTATTATTTATTATGATGTCTCCCATTGAAGACCTTGGAGTTTTTATTATATTCAGCTAGTTCTTTGTTTCTGTATAGAGCTCTGTCAACTTCTTATTTCCCCTTAACCTTTCTTTTCAATGACGTGCTTCTCTGCCAGGAAAACACTGCAGAAGGGAAGCAATGTAAGGTGAGTAAATTTCTCTGAGGCAGAAAACATCAGCCCTTGAATTTCTGCGGTTTGTGGGCTGTCAACATAGCTAACAAGAACTTAAAAGTAGTCTTCAGGGCTCTTAAAACTTGACTATATTCTGTTAGTAAATGAGGTCTGGAGTAGTGATCGGACTAAAACACTACGGGTTTATACCCTTCAGCATCACAGCTCTGGGCTTCCCAAAGCAGTCAGTATTCCAAAAAGCACACCCCATTTTCTGCCTCCTGTTCCGTTTGGAGCCCTGCCTCTTTGCCCAGAGCTCAGTTTAGCACAAGGATCCCCGATCTCTTTGGCTGTATCCTGAAGTCCCAAGTGAAAAGAGTTCATCTCAAATTGGCCCAAGGGTAAAAAAAAAAAATCTCTCAAAGTAAAAACAAATGATTTCAAGGTTTTTTGGCTGCCAATTTACATAGATGTGAACAACTTCAGCAAAATAAATAAATATAAGCAAATTTTCTACTTTTTTCTCTTTTTTTAAGAAAGTGCTTTTCTTCAATGTATGTTAAAGCAAACATAGGAAAGATGGACTAGGTGCTCTATTGTGTGGGAAAAAACAGCCTGAGGATCTGTTAGCTCCCTGCTCATCCTTTGTTGTCTATCAGAACTGTATTTTTGCAACTGTAAAATTGACGGTAAGCTGCAGTCCATTTAAGCATTTGTTTATTCAGGATTTGCCCACCTAGGTAAAGACATGTTGACAGTGACAGGCAATGTGAGTAAGGGACATAGAAGGGTCTGACAGAATCTGCATTTGGCTAAGACCAAGAAGGAGGGGACAGCTGTCTCAGGTCAGGAGACTCAGTCTTTGCGGGAAAATTAAACAGGGACTCAGATCAAATCTGACATTTAACAAGTTTCAGAAGACCCCCTCAGGAATCCCCCAACCCTACCTTTCAATTTATTTGGAGACATAACAATTCAGAAAATATTTTTAACAAAATAAAGCAATCTTTACTTCAAATTTCCCTAAGTTAGATGATCTAACTTATTAGGGCTTTGAGGCAATACACTGCACACAGAAGGCCTAATTTATGATTGACTGCATTTTATAACAGAAAACTATCTGGGCTCCATTAATAAACAAAACAAAAGGCAACTCAAGGATTGAGTTGGCAGGGAATTCAGCTGGTTTTATAACAGAGATTAATACTGACTGAGGACTGGGCGGATGAGCAAGGGAAGCCTCTGTGGTGTGTAATCCTGAAAAACCATTTGGATGTCAAAGGAACTAAAATGTTTTTTTTTCTTTTTTTCCTGAGTACTAAAAGATTTTGGTAAGGCTACCAAAAATACAAGATTTTCTCTGTAAACATATTTTAATATACTCAATAAACTATTCCACATAAAAATACAGAAAAAATATAAAAATTTAAACAAAATAAATATTCTAGTACTCAAGAAAAAGCTGAGAGAAATGGAGTAACTGTCAATTTCAGCACTGATTTTACTTCCCCCAGCCAAGCCTTCTTTAGTGTAAGATCTGTACGTAAGAATGTTCCAATTTAATCATAAACATGTAAATGTTAGTTGTATCTTCAGGGTTCTACTAATGTGCTGATGAAACTTCCTCAGTTTCAGGAGAAACTTGCTGTACGTAATGGAGCTGGGAATATGAGAATATATTCTTCGCTCCCTTCTTCTTGAGACAGGGTCTTGCTGTCAACTGTGCTGGAGTACAGTGGACTCATCATAGCTCACAATAGCCTCAAACTCCAGGGCTCAAGTGATCCTCCTGCCTCAGCCTCCTGAGTAGCTGGGACCATAGGCACTCACCACAATACCCGGCTAATTTTTCTATTTTTAGTATACAGGGTCTCTCTCTTGCTCAGGCTGGTCTCAGACTCCTGAGCTCAGGCAGTCCTCCCCACTCCACCTGCCAGAGTGCTGGGATTACAGGCATGAGCCACTATATCCAGACACTTGCTCTTTAGCTAATGTAATGTAACAAAATGAGCTAGCTTTTTTGTTTTACTTAAGTACATAGTCTTACCATCAAAAATGGATTCTCTAACTAAAAAAAAATACTTTCTTTGGTAATAGTTGATGACATTTCTGGTCCGAGCCTATAAAAACTCTTTAGAAAATAAACAATAGTTCAAGGCATGTACATAAAAACATGGTTCCCTGTCTGTTTCTGGCCACCTCAAGAGCAGATCTTTACACAGTCTCAGAAGCTCCCAGGAATTTCATTTCTACAGCAGCTTCTGGCCTTTCAGCTGAGCCACTTCTCCTTTGGAATTCTGCAGCGATTTCCTCAAAAGACTTTCCTTTGGTTTCTGGAACTCTAAAAAACGTGAACAGGGTGAAGACCAGGACCACTCCAGCAAAGAAGAAGAAGATGTAAGGGCCGCATAAGTCCTGAGGAAAAGCACAGAGACCGGTCACCCGGAGCCTGTGTGGTGTCAGCAAAACAGGTTCCCTGGTGCAGGGACACCCATTTTCTAGGCCTGGGTGAGCTCGGCAATCAGGTTCCTCACAGACCCTCAGCTAGGCACAAACAGGCTGCCCTTCTGGAATAGGGGGCACACGACCTAATTCCTTGCTGGGGGCAAAAGCTGCAAGAATGCATTAAACTGCAAGGACTGCATTTCTGTGCTAATTTTAGGGTTATTTCAGAATTATTTTTGCTCACAGACTTCTGCCCAATTGTGACATACTTCCCCAAGGCCCCCGGCCCACGGGATGGGAAAAGCGGCAGAAGCCTGAGACTGGGGGGTGGGGTGGGACTCCCTCGTGGACCCCCTCCACTGTGGGGGCTCCTCAATCTTCCCATCAATAGACTCCGTCCTGCCGCTTATGCACGTGGCTAAGGTTTCATCTCCAGCCCCAAGCTCGCAGCCCAGCCTCACCGCCAGGTACGGGAAGAACATCGCGACCATGAAGTTGCAGGCCCAGTTGCTGAAGGCGGCGACCGCTAAGGCGGCGGGGCGCGGGCCCTGGCTGAAGAACTCGGCCACCATGAACCAGGGGATGGGGCCGGGCCCGATTTCGAAGAAGCTCACGAAGAGGAAGATGGCCACCATGCTCACGTAGCTCATCCACGGGAACTTCTCCTGAGGGAAACACCGGGCAGAAGCGGAGGGGGTAAGGTCACCGCCCGCGCACCTGCCGCCCGGGCCTCCCCGCCGGCCAGGCGCGGCCGCAGCTCTTCCCTGCCCAGGCCAGGCAGGAGTGAGATAGTGATTCTGGAGCTGTGTTGGGGAACCCCTGGGTTAGGACGCAGAACGCCCCCCCCCCCCCGCTCTTTCCCTGTGAAAGAAGCAGGGCAAGGACGCAGCGACCGAGTCTCACTCCCATGGCCCAGACAAGAGCGACCCCCCACCCCCCACCCCCATCCCAGAGGAGGACGCGGGCCGGGGACAGGGTCTATGACAGCGCGACACGGCAGGGCCAGGGCTGGGGCGCCGCCTCCCGGGACGACTGCCCATTCACACGCTGACCTGCAGCCTTTACACCCAAGAACCGAGTCCCTCCTGTCTCTGCGCGTCTTCTTGGAATGAGACGCTGTTCCTCTAGCTTTCCTGCATGAGCTAGTCTCAAACGTTTTGATACAAACTGACTTAAACTGGAGCCCAAAGAACCCAAAGCCTCAGCCGGGAGGCAAACTCACCAGCAGCACGAGCCCCACTGACATAAAGACGGCGCAGAAGCACATGCCGCCCATGCCGGCCAGGAACAGCGAGCGGCGCCCCGCCTTCTCCACCAGGAGCACCTGCAGACGGACAGGTGTCACGGCGCGGAACAGCCACGTTGTACAGAAATCACTGATGCTGCCAACCGAGCTGTTTTGATTTACAGGTAGGAGGCGGCTTCACAGTGTGAGGACGAGGTGGGGTGCGCAGGCCCAGGTGGGCTGCCCGGCTCGGTCCCATGGACTTGAGCAGGCTACTCTGGGGATGCCCAATAGCCAGGGACCACCCTGGAGCCTCCCATGGATGTCCTGTGCACTAACAGTGTGAGGGTTTACATTAACAATGGCATTAATCTCTGTTCTGATAATCACCCTGAGTTCTAATTCTGGGCTCTGGGCAGCAACGACACCCACTGACACCTGAGGTGTGCAGCTGTCCTAGCCACAACTGTCCCCTCCTATGTCCTCATTGCTTAGTAAAGCCCTGTCATGACCACCCCGCCTGGAGACACATGGAGTTTGATCTTTGTACCAAATGGTTAGATCTGCATTTTTCTGATATGCTTAAGTACCTGGTGCTGGGAGTAAGTGAGCTATTCATTCAAAAAGATAAAACTTTAAAGCTAAGGGTTAAATTGCTTTCTTACCCTAGCTGAGGAGACAGCTTCCTTAGTGTGTGGACCTTTGCACCAGCAGTGCAGATCAGAGCTGGCCACAGCCAGGTCTGTTGAGTAGACTGTCCTGGATGCTTGGAACACGGCCAAGGCTGATGAGTCACTCCTTCCCTATCTACTTGTCATAATTTCTCACCTTGGAGAGGAAATTGGCCAGACTTATCAATCTATCAGCAAACCAGTAGCAAACCATACGTGTGTGTAGTGAGCTCCGGCTCTGAACATGAAAGCCCCTTTCACCTGGTGTCCACACCAGAGTACCTGATCACTTCAGACAGGATGGTATGCTTATTATGGAATGCACATTTACTAATTGAGAAAGAAGTAGGAAAAAGTAAGCCTTGCTCAATTTTGTAAAGTTTCCCTCTATGTTTTGACTTGCTTTTCTTTTTTTGAGACAGAGTCTCACTCTGTTGCCCCGGGTAGAGTGCCATGGCATCACAGCTCACAACAACCTATAACTCTTGGGCTCAAGTGATTCTCTCGCCTCAGCCTCCTGAGTAGCTGGGACTATAGGTGCCCGCTATTTTTAGAGTCGTGTTCTTACTCTGGCTCAGTTTGGTCTTGAGTCTGTGACCTCAGGCAATACACCAGCCTCGGCCTCCCAGAGTACTGGGATTACAGGCATGAGCCACTTCTCTTGGCCTTGTATTTTCACTTTTTAATTATGACTTTCAAAACTTGCTTGATGACACTATCTGAAGCTACCAAGAAAACAGAAACATTTCTTTAAGGATAAGGGCTCTTACTAAATCTGTTGGGGAAAAATTGTTACTAGATGGTAAATTCTAAAACTGCATGACTTGAAAATTGAGCCAAACGCTTTTGGAAGCTGCATGTGCACACAGGGTGAGTGTGCCAGGAGAGATCTTTGTCCAGTGTGCACCACTCAAATCCTGGTCCCCCGGGAGTTGTCAGCCACTGCCTCGCCCCAGACTCAGCCTGCCTCCCAACACCCCTCTCTGCTTCCCCTATTTTGTTCTGTCCTTCAAGATAATGGGCTGTTTTCTGTCAGCCGAGCAGTGCAGGAGAGAATATGTAATATGGATGTGATTCAGGGTGGAGCCAGGAAAGTCTGTTTTCCCAAACATGCATTCAGAAAAAATCGATTGATTAGGCTTCTAAGTTGGTAAAACATTGATATATTCCGTTCATATCCCTATTTGCATATTTTTATTTGAAAGGACACACGGAATTTGGTAATGTCAACTAATTTTGGGGAGAGAAGCTGGGTGACTGAGGGACTATCCTTTTTGTACTTTATTTTTTTTTTAACTTTTTTAACTTTAAAAAAATTTACAAAAATAAACATAATATAAATTTGAAATGTTATCTGTAGTTCTGGAGACTTAATGACTAAAACTTTTTTTTTTGAATTATGTCGCTCATCTTTTCAAAAAATTTTCATAGAATAAAAGGATGAACTCCAAAGAAGATATATTCAAGATATTAAGACACTGTCTTAAATATAACATCTCCTTTCACACCAGTGGTGTTGGAGGCAAAGTGCAAAAAGAAAATTCGGCAGAAACTTTCTCAGGATTTGGCCTACTCAGTCGTGAAAACTTGATGTTTTATACAGCAAATCCTGGTACATACAAAATGTTTTAATAATAGTCCTTGTATTATAAAAATTTGTTGAAGTAGCATTTGTAAACATCATTTCAGGAGACAAAAGGGTGAACAGTCCCTTGGATTGCATTTCAGAAATAGGCCTTGACTGATTTCTGATTCAGTTTCTTTGGTTGGAACAGGCCTTATCTCCAGGGCCCCTGTTATCTGCTGTTATCTGCTCTTCTGACTCTTTCCAATGTCCAGCACTGTTTAATGTGCCCTGAACAAACCTGTCTTTGATCTGGACAGCCAGGCTGTAATTTATTGACCACTCTAAGGTAATAGTTAAGAATTCATGTGTAGAAAATGAAAAACAAGTAACTATTATAAAATGTGTTGAGTATAGTATTGAGACCAAAATTGAAAAACAGATTTTTGAACATCCCATGTTCAAAGATAAAAATCAGCTCAATTACTCTCATTTCAGAGTGAATTACATTCCCTGGGAAGTTCTGTCCCTGTTGTTGTTTACTTTATTTCTTAAATTATTATATTCAACATGACTGTTGTCGAGACCCTGAGTAATTCCTTGTATGAGACATTGGTTTTATGAGCATGTACAGCCTTCCATGGAAACACGGCAGCATTTCTGGGCCTGTGCCCTGGGCCCCTCTCCTAACACAGCTTGTCCCACACATCATCCTGAGCCATGGCACTGTGAACAACCCAGAAGTCTGCCCAGTGTCCTGATAGGATAGGAATTTGCTGAGTCTTAGATGCTGAAATGTCTGCTGTCAAGGCCTTTTTTTTAAAGGTGTTTTCCCTAAGACATAGGGATTGAAAAAAAAGAATTTCAACCATGGAAGGAGATGAATCTGAGTAGACTGTCCAGCATTGGTAGAAATGACAAGCTGTGTAAGTGCTGAGATTTGCACAAGGAGGACGTCCTTGTACTCCCTAGTGAGCCATTATACACGAGCGGGTGACTGGGTGAGATTTCAGTGGGGAGCCGCGATCCCCCTTCTCAGCTGTCCTAATCTAAGGTGGTGGCTGCTTATTCAGAGGGGACTCTTCCCATGATCTGCTTCTGCACACCCAGTGCACGTGGACAGCAAGCCATCGATCTTTTAGACTACAAACTTTGCCCCTCACCTCTGGACCAAGGAACAGGCAGTACATTTATTTATGGTATTTACTCACAGAGGCAGCAGTGAAGACAGTGTTGACTACACCAACTCCAATGGTTGCATAAACAGGTTGGCTAATTCCAGCCTCCTGAAAAATGCTGGTTGAATAGTAGAAGATCTGTAAAGTAAAAACAATTCGGCCTTAATCAAGAAGCCCAGCACTGATGGTTTTAAAGCAGGAAATATTTTAGGTTGTTTATTTTAGCTTTTGCTATGGAGCTATGGTCCCCAGAAAGTCTCAACGACCTTCTCCACCCTCCGTGTCCAGGTCTCCCTTCAGCATTTAAAGCTTCCGATTCCTTTATGTATAGCTGAAAACTCTGCTAGTACATTTTCTTTTGTTTTAAAAAACGTTAAACTTTTTGTTAAAATACACATACAAAAACTAACACATATAATGGTAGCTCAATTAATTTTCACAAACTGAACAGCCTGTGTAAGCAGCACCCACTTGGAGAAATAAATGATTTCCTGTCTTCCAGAAACACCCATGTGTCCCTGTATTCTAAGGAAACTTCTCTCCTAACTTCTGACATCACAAGTTTTACCTTATTGTACTTGATGTAAATGGACGGCATCCTGTGTATCGTTTGAGTCTAGCTTCTCTGTGAGGGCCACCTGACTGTGTGTATTTGTGATGGTTCATCATCATCACTGCAGAGTATCCCGTCGTACCCGTTACCGCAGTGTGCACGCCAGCACTCACGGTATTTACAGCAGGGAGCTGCTTTGGGCAGTGTTGCTGTGAACATGGTGGCTCATTCCTGTCATGAAGCCTGTAAGCATTCACACCTGGGATAGAGCTGCTGGGCCACCGCATGTGCACACCAATTGCTGACAATTAAGTTTGCGAGCTCATCCCAGAAAGACTGCTACATGCCTCCTTGCTGAATATCACTGTGGTCACCTCGAAGTGCTCCCCTTGGGAAGCTGTGCCCTGAGGCCAGCGCCTCATCCACCCTTCAAAGCAATTTTGGAACTCTTATGTTCTGGAATGACTATCAGAGCTTTCACTGTACAGCACAGCTTTCCAAGGGGAATACTTTGAAGGTGACCACAGTAATATTAAGCAATGAGGCCTGTAACACTTTTCCTTCAATGAGTTTCTGAACTTAACTATCAGACCTCGTATGCTCAGCTTGGACAGATAATTGCCAGTTTTCCAAGGAAGTTATGACAATTTTGTAATTTCACAATGAGTACAAGAGTTCTGGCTGCTACTGTATTTAATCCAAAAATTTTCACTGGTCTTGGCAGCAAGGGAAATCTGGCTCCCAACCTCCCAAATAGCCTTTTTAAATTTAGTTATGGTTTAATACTTATGACAGTCTCCAAGGTCATCTGGTTGTCTCTAATACTCTTGTCATTTCTTCTCCACCTAACCTGTCCTGTTGCAGGCATCTCTTCCTGTAGACAGGACTAATGCAAGGGGCTGAGCAGAGGGTCAGGGAGTTGTGGGTTCCAGCACACATCATCCTGCAGACGGGACTGTTGCAGTGGGATGTGCAGAGAGTCAGGGAGCAATGGGTCACAGGCCACACTGTCCTGCAGACAGGACTGATGCAGGGGGCTGTGCAGAGGGTCATGGAGCAGTGGGTCACAGGCCACACTGTCCTCCAGATGGGACTGATGCAGGGAGCTGAGCAGAGGGTCAGTGAGAGTGGGTCACAGACCACTGTCCTGCAGACAGCACTGATGCAGTGGGCTGTCCAGAGGGTCAGGGAGCAGTGGGTCACAGGCCACACTGTCCTCCAGACAGGACTGATGCAGGGGGCTGTGCAGAGGGTCAGGGAGCAGTGGTCCCAGCACACATCGTCCTGCAGACGGGACTGATGCAGGGGGCTGTGCAGAGGGTCAGGGAGCAGTGGGTCACAGCTCACAGCACATGTAGTCCTGCCCCTTTGGCCTGCCCCCCAGGCTCAGTTTCAACATTTTCTGGATGCCTCTCTACATTATGTTGGGATAGAAGCTGATCAGAGGTTCAGAGAAGATTAAGTATCGTGCCTTTGGATATAAAAGGGATGTGAATTTGGTGTCTGAGCCCCAAAGACACCCAGAATTTTAGTAAGAAAGAATGTCAGCCACTCTGAAAGGACAACAGAGCTTGTTGAGAGCAGTTCCAGGCTTGTTTGCTTTAACTGATGGGGATTACTTTCTCCGCCTCCCCCAAATGTATGTCCATCCCTGGATCACCCTCAAAGTATCTCTTGTGGTTTTGGGATAGCAGGATCCCAACTTAAATTTTTAACAGTAATGAAAGGGGATAAGTAATTGTTTAAAATCTCATTCCCTAAACAAATGCTCAATTTTTCTTCCAGTAGCTAATTGCCAATGGAACCATTTCAGACTGCATGGTGCAGGGGTTTCAATTCAAACCCTAAAAGCTCATTAGTTGAATACTCAGTATGTTTCTCCATGTCTTACTGTTTAACTATACCCTCACTCACCAATACTGTGACAGTTTGCGTTACTGTTTATTTTGTGTGCTGCTTCCCTCAATGGAGTGAGAGTTTCTTGGAGGGCAGGAAACTTTTCTTTGTACGTGGCTATTAAATAGGTAAAGGGAACCATGGGTTCCTTTTTGTCACTCTAGGGCTATTCAATACTTAACTCTGGAAGCCTCTTGCAATTTAGTTTGGGGAGTATAATTATTTTATTCTCTTTTCCCTCCTTATATTAATTATGACTTTTGCCTTTTACTTTCATATTAATGGACATATAGTACCATTGATATTTGACATTAAAAAAATGCAAACTAGTATTAGAAAGATGAAACAAAAAACAAAAGAAAATTAATACTCAGAATATGTAGTAGTAAGACATATGATGACAACATTTTATTTTTATTTATTTTTTTTCAAGAGCCTAAGCTGTCGCCCTGGGTAGAGCGCCATGACATCACAGCTCACAGCAACCTCTAAATCCTGGGCTCAAGCTATTCTCCTGCCCCAGCCTCCCAAGTAGGTGGGACCATAGGCACCTGCCACAATGCCCGGCTATTTTTTGGTTGCAGCCGTCATTGTTGTTTGGCAGGTCTGGGCTGGATTCAAACCTGCCAGCTCATGTGTATGTAGCTGGCACCTTAGCCGCTTGAGCCACAGGCGCCGAGCCAATGACAACATTTTAAAATGTCTTTCAGCTACTTCAGCTTGTACCTGTTACCTCCCGTATCTTAGTTCATTTTGCTCTGAGAGTTCAGGGAGTCTGAAACTTACCCCATTGATTCCAGAAAACTGCTGAGCCGCGTGCAGCATCAGACCCACCAGGATGGGCTTTTGGTAGCTGGGGTTGGTGAAGAGCTCGATTATGGAGACTTTCTGCTCACTGGCTGTCTCTTCCCTTTCTTTTCTCATCTCATTAATGTCTTTGGTGACATCATCAAATCCTCTGAGCCTTTTCAAGCCTGTGTCCCAAAATGATCAGGTTGTAACAACTCAGGTCAAAACAAAACAAATTACTTTTGTTATGTTAATGGAGCTACATTTACCCTCCCCCGCTTTCTATTAATAGCACAGGTGCTGGAAATGCTTTTTTGTTAAAAGAAAGTTTGCTTTTTGATTAAAAAAAAAAAAAGCAGGCTTCATCTCATGATGAAGAAAAGTATGATTTCATCATGGTAAAGGTGTAATGCTGGTGGGCCCCTCTAGATTAGAAACACCTGATTGCGCCGGTGGGCTTCTGGCTTAGACTGGAGAGAATGCGTATGGGTGGAAAATGGCTTGTGCTGGTGTCATTAAAGTGACTTCTCACATTTTTCTTATGTGAGTTTGTTTGGAGGGCTCTGGTGCTAGTTTGAGAGTCAAGATGCACCCTGCTTTGCACTGGCTGACGCTGCTGCAGGCAGAGGGAACCCCAGACTCACTATTCTTTGCCTTGACTTCCTCGTCCAGCTTGATGTACAGATACCGGGGGCTTTCTGGGCAGAAGAAGAGCAGCAGTGACTGGAGAACGGCGCGCACGGCGGACAGGCCGAGGAGGATGTGCCACAGCTCGTAATTGCCCAGGATGAAGTCCAGGCCGACGATCTGGAGAGGTGGGTGGGAGAAGCTCCCTGGAACACTGTGTCTGCCTTCAGCACTGACTTGTCCACAAAGCAGCTGGCTCCTTCACAGAGACCCTGATAGCTCTGGTTCAAGGGAGCTGGGGATGGGAGCTGCTACTGTTGTGTCTCACTTCACTGAATCAGGCATTTTTTGTTTACAAGGAATTCCTGGGCTGGTTTTCACTAAGTCCTATTGGACGTTTAGGATGGGAATCACCCAAACTTTTCTTTAAAAATTGGGTGCACAAGTGGCTGTGGTCTCCAGGCACCCAGATGGAATAATACTGCATTAAAATTGGGCCTTTGTTTGAAAACTCCTGCTTAGATTACCTGGAACTCAGTAGAATGGGTTTCACAGACAGAACAGTTACTCTGATGAAAACCAGCTTTGTGGTCCCTTCTGGCCTGGCTCACACACTGCTCCTGGAGGGCCATGGCCTTCCTCTCAGACCACGGGGCAGAAGAACAGGGGAACCAGCCGGCAGGAGCTGTTGGGGGTAATTACTTACACGTTGTTTCCCGAGGAGATGAAGGAAACAGTCAAGAACTTGGTTTCCTGTTTCTTGAAATCTGAATGGGGTAATTTAATTTTAGAGGACCCTGAATTTTGAGACCTGAGTTACCAGGTCACCTTCAGTGCTGACCCCACCAACAGTTCCAGGGAAAGTGTAGAGGGACAGTGGTTGACCTTTGCACTGAGCGGCCTGTGTCTGCTGCTCTCACGGCCACTGGCAGAACTGGTCTGCAGTGAGAGTGGACAGTCAGGGCAGGAGAAGGCACAGGGAGTGTTTACCTGGCTCACGAGAATGCCTGTGACAACAGCCAGCTGATGCAGAGTGCCAAGTGCGCCCCTGAGAGAGACTGGAGCAATTTCACCAATATACATGGGAACCAGGCCCGAAATCAGCCCTGCAGGGAACATGAACGTGACAGTGAGAGTAGCCAGGACTGTCAGGAATGACAACATGGTTTGTACAGTTGATCCTGACTGCATGTCCCTCCTGTGTTCCTTGGAAGAAGGAGCCTTTGTCCCTAGCTATGGAAACACAGTTTATACAAAGAATATTTGTTGACATGATCCCAGGTGAAGTCGTAGCTGGAAATGTGCAGAGAAATGCCTGGTCATGTGTCTGGCAGCTCTTTATCACACCGTCTTAGTCAAAAAAATCCATGTTAATATTTAGTTTATATCATAGCACCTTAGATTGTCTTCAGAGAAGAAAATGAAGAATGTTTTAATAATTTTCTTAATCTACGTTCATGGGAGTAAAGAAAATCAGACCATTTCGAGGCCAACCTCTTGGCAGAGATGAGAAGGGCCCTGCCCAGTGTGAGAGCTACACGGCCTGCCTGAATGTCACAGTGTGGGGTCTCAAGGTTGCTGTCAGGGTGGGTTGGGGTGTGGAAATGCGGAAGGGATTAATGAACTCAAGCACTCTTAACCCAAGTAGTCCAGCTAGAGAAACCCAACTTCTTTATTTTGTCCACCTCCTAAGTTGACCTAATTGTGATAGACTGGTCACCTCCCACATGTATGTATCAGCACTGTAGGCCTAATTCCTTATGGTGACCGCCTCTGTGTGCTGACCACTTTGCTGCAGTCCCTCGGGTAGTCAGTCAGGTGGTCAGTCACCTTACAGAGGCTCTGCTGTTTTAGGCATCAGAAAAGATTTTATTTGAAGGATGACTTTTGATGCATAAAGGAGTACAAAAAAATTGAAAAGCATTAGGCACTCTGCCTTCAGAAGCTTCCTTAAATGTACCTCATTCTGTCGGCAGTGGGGTGTGTGGCCGTCTGCTGACTCAGAAGAGGGTCAGAGAGTATCAGCAGGAGAAGCTGAATTTATTCAGTGTCTGGCACTTTCTGAAGTATTTAGAAATGCGATTAGGCAGAAGCTTCCTTGTACAGATTGCCTGCCTATCAAATGGAAACGGGTGGTCTTTGTGTAGAAGATGTTTTGGCAACTTTCTTCCTTCTGCACACAAACTTTATGTCCACCCTGTGTATATATTTAGTGCTTCAAATTCTTCTTAATATTGCAAATGAAAATGTAGATGTTTGATATGGCAGCTATATTCCTGCTGAATTTTACAAGTGATTCTAATGTGAGGCCTCTTCATCTTAAATAAGAAGAACACATTTAATCAATCTCATTCTAAGTTGCACTGTCTTTCAGTAATACCCGATACTCATCTGTAAGAGCAAAATCATGTGGATAAGCTCAGGTCTGAGATCATGTGAATCTGAAGTCAAATTACACTTCCTATAATTTTTAGCAACTTTAGTGCTTATGACAGGGCCAGACATAGTTTTAGACGATGGTCAGAGATGGGCCAGTGAGTTGGCTGTGCTCGTTGTGTGTCGTTTCACAATATGTTTACTGCATTCATTTTCAATTTTGCCAAAAATATTTTTCAGTATTTCGCAGTTATTTCATACTGTGTCTTTTTAAATGGGGGTGGGGAAGAAGAGTGAATCATAATTTGAACCTCTTTTATATTGTTTTTATCTGTGTTTTATGGAAGAAAGACTGAGGCTTTGATTCAATATTTAAGGCCACTCAGAGGCACAGCTAGACTTGATTCACCTGAATCCAAAGCTCTTCTATGTGTGGGCAGACTCTTTACCTTGATAAAACTGTCCTGACCTTTAATTATTTGTACTAACATTGAAAGTACTGAAAAGAGATTTAATTGACCCAGCAACTTGTGCTTTTAGACTTTTGCTTCAACTCGTCATTGAAGACACATGGAATTGAAGTCTTTTCTGCAGGTAAAAGTATTAAAATACTTCGCACACAAATCCTGTGCCCTCACCATTCCTTCCTACCCTCAGTGGATATTGGTGCTTTGAAAGGCAGCTCAGTTTGTGAAAATGGGTTAAAACCTTAGCCCAGCACCGTCAGAATTAGGGCTTCATTGGCAGAAGTTAACAATTTGACAGTTGTTTCTGAGGTTGAATGACCCTCCCTATTTAGACCCCTGCTAATTAGTTGTCTCTGGAGGTTTGAGAAACTGTGATTTCCCATCAGGCAGCATCAAGTTCACGAGAGTGTTCCTCCTCTGTCCCCAGCTCCTCTGGCTGGGTCCGTCTGATTTCCTCTTTCCAATGGACACCACCACTTTAATACCTCACACAGGTGTGTCTAGAATGGGAGGCCTGGAGCATGTGGTCCAAGAGATGGGTTCAGGGTGCAAAGTCTTTCCATATATGGACACACAGCAGCCCTTAAGGGTGTCGCAGCCTCCCACTGCCCACAGCCTGCAGGAGTCAGAACAACCAGGGCATTTATCAGCAATTTACGGGATGCAGACTCCACACTGAGCATTTAATGTGTCTCCTCTCAAATTCCCCTACCAGGCAGAGATTATCGTCCACTTAATGTGTTACATGAAGAAACCAAGAGTCAGAGTTAAAAATTTGCCTGAGATAATGTTCTTTAATAGATAAAGAAACCGAGTTAAATAATTTATCTGCAGTCACACAACCAGAAATGATGTCATGCAGTGAGCAGGAACCCAGATTGCACAATTCCCACTCACAGGTCCCAGGCGTCCCCGACTGGGCCCCACCAGTATGCGAGTGCCTTTCCCTCCGTGATGTCACCATAGGCTCAGAAACATCCATGCATGCACCACCTCTGCCTTTAGAGTGATTTTCAGACAAAGATGCGTGTGTGTGACTTACCACAGTAGAGTCCTGATATGCTTCTTCCTGCGATTATAAGTATATGAGATGGTCCCAGTTTCGAGAACCCCATCAAGAGAGCTCCAACGAATGAGAGGCTGTTTGCTATCAACATGGCCTTGATTCTGAAATTTAAAAAATAAAGGATTATAAATTTGGCATCAAAACTTAATACAATATTTACTTTTAAAACATGTTGAGACTTTTACCTAACAGCAATTACAGGAGAACTTCTGTGAGGTGACTACCCAAAGGACTGTAACGCTGGTCAACACACGGAGGTGGCAACACCACAAGGAGCTGGGCCTGCTGTACTGATGTGACCTGGGCTGTGTGTCCAGTCTGTGACGTGTAGGGCAACTTGAGTTTGAGGACTAAATATGATCTACAGGTTTATATATTTTAATAGAGAAGAATGATTTTTATTTGAAATACCAAGTTTTATATCTTGATGAACACTATAACTATAAACTGATATTTTAACTAGCATTAACTTGAAAATATAGTGAACATGTTCTTTAGAATCTTTTTTAAAATCATAAATGTATGGGGCGGTGCCTGTGGCTCAGTGAGTAGGGCGCGAGCCCCATATGCCGAGGGTGGCGGGTTCAAACCCAGCCCCGGCCAAACTGCAACCAAAAAATAGCCGGGCGTTGTGGCGGGCGCCTGTAGTCCCAGCTGCTCGGGAGGCTGAGGCAAGAGAATCGCGTAAGCCCGAGAGTTAAGAGGTTGCTGTGAGCTGTGTGAGGCCACGGCACTCTACCTGAGGGCGGTACAGTGAGACTCTGTCTCTACAAAAAAAAAGAAATTAATAAATGTAAAAAGTCCCAGATACTAGCTAAATTCAGTTTTTCAAAAATGAAGCTATTTAAAATGTTTTTATTTTAGGTATATTCCAGAACAAAAAGAACAGAGATCCCAGTCTAAGAGGCGTTTCACGCAAGGGCACGTAAAGAGGCAAGATAAAGAAGAAAAAGAAGCAATCTACAAAGAACGCTGGCCAGATTACATAAGAGAACTACGGACAAAGTAGTAGTCAGTGTAGTAGTAGTCAGGTCAGTGTGGGGAGGAGGCCAACTGTGGAGGTTCTGGGGTATTTTAATTTTGCTATATAAGCAAGCTACTTGGGAAGCCAGGTGTGGTGGCGTTCACTTATAGTCCCAGCTACTCAAGAGACTGAGACAGGAGGAGCCCAGGAGTTTGGGATCATCCTGGGCAACATAGTGAGACCCTGACCTCCCTTGCTCTCTTTTTCTCTCTCACATCCACATCCACAAAAGAGCTAGTTGGGGATTTTAAACCAACATTGCGACTTTGACTCATCTATGGCCTAAAGCATGAACAATTAGCAATATTTATGATGAGAGAGCCTGGGGTACACCAATTGATCTCCATGTTTTGATGGAGATTATTCGATCACAGTGATGACTAGTTTGATTTAAGATATTAATCATAATGTTTTTTAAGGGGTTAACTAAGTTTTCTTCGCGTTGGTTGTTGTAAAGCATAATTGTCCACTGGCAGCTAAATTCAGGTCTGTTGTAACACACAGCTTATTCCTTTCTCTTTTTCTCCTTTCAATGGTATGGATTTTTAGTTGATATAGCTAGGAAAGGAGTTTCCAAGTTAAATGTTATAAATTATGAGAAAGCAAATTAAAATATAGTTTTATACCTTGTCAGAGAGAAATTACAATTGTCTTTATCATAACACTGTATGCCAGCATATAACATATAACTCTGTGTCTAAAATCTATAATGCCAAACAATGTAAAATACAGTATATAATAAAGCTGATGATAGCAACAAAAATATCATTTCCAGAATTTATTGTATGCAAATTGATAACATTTGCACATATCGGGTACTTTCGTTCATATTTAATGAGAAAGAAAGAGAAAAAACTTCAAAGTTAAGAGATAATAAGGCCAATAAAAAAAATCTGTGGGATTTTTAAACTAGTATGGGAATGTTTGTGCTACAAAGAAATATAAATGTCTGATTACATTCCATCTCAGCGTTTCAGATTTCGACAGTGGGCTTTTTCTAAGTAAGCATCTTTAACACCAAATAGATTTTTTTTTTTTTCTGGAGAGTAAAACTATATGATCTTGAATGCTGCAATGATTGCCCATCAGGCAGGTGAGTGGGTGGGGTTAACGTCTCCCAGAGTCCATATCTAACCCTCAGACCCTGTCAAGGTCACTTCATATGGCAAAACAGATTCTGCAGATTTGTTAAGGACCTTGAAACTGGGAGATTATTTTGGATTATCCAAGGAACCCAGTGATGCCCTCACAAGTGTCTTTGTAAGGGTGAAGCAGAAGAGGGGACAGCAATGTAAGGGCAGAAGTTGAGCCTGCAGTGACTTGCCTCAGGGAGGGACCATGAGCCCAGGACTGGTGGCCACTGCAGCCCAGAAAGGGGCAATGGTGGGTTCTCCCCTCTGAGCCCAGGAGGGACCAGCCCCACTGACATCTTCACTTTAGCCAATTAAACTGAGTTTGGACTCCTGACCCTCACAACTGTGAGAAAGAACATTTGTGGTGCTTTAAGCCACCCCCTTGGTGGTGATTCATTGTGGACGCAATAGGAAACTAACACAGGAAGTTATTAACCACCTGAGGGCAGGAGGAGCTGTCACATCAGGCCGGCAGCCCCAGAGCTGCCCCAGACTACTGCAAGATGCTTTTATCCGCACAAGGACAGAGGCCAGGCAAGTTCAATAATTTGCCCTAAAAAGTTACGGCCAGCTAGTTAACAATTCCTTTTGTTATGGAGAAAGAGATAAAAAGGCATGAAAGAAATACCCTGGAAGGGTTTTTGGTGCCCTATTGCCCTCATGCTTTTTCTCTACCACCAAACAGTGGATGTGGGAAAATTTAGACAAGGCACATCATCTTAACTTCTGTCCAGATGGGAGGAATGGCTCAAACAAATAATCAGTAAACCAAAGGGCTGAATCAGGAAGAAAGAAGTTAACTTTACCTACGTATATTTCCTTAAATCTGCTCTAACACTTCTGTAGCGTAGGCTCCTGCATTACCACGGCGGTCACCGTCATCCTCCTCCTCAAAATAAGCCGCAGCTGGCGCCTGCTTCATGTGCCCTGGGCACAGTGCTAAACCCTGAGTTCATTCTTGTTTAGTCCTCAGAATTGTGCTACGGGGTAATGAGGTACATTTAGGGGTTTGGGAGGTTTGGGCCTTTTAGGAGGCAGAATCTCACTCTGCTCCCAGGCTGCAGGGTGGTTGCCCCAACACAGCTCAGGACAGCATCCCTCTCCTGGGCACTCGCCACCCTCCTGCCTCAGCTCCCTGAGTGGATGAGCCCCTGTGCTGGGCTATGTATTATTTTTTCCCCCACAGTACATGGGAGAAAAATAATCTTAGAGAACCTGAGTAACCTGCTCATTTTTATACAGCTATTAAGTGACAGAGCTGTGACTTGACTGTGTGAAACCCAAGGTTACAGCTTTGTTTTACTTAGTCCCATTTTTGATGGAAAAGTATGCAGCTCTCATAGGTCAGACACGTGTGGGTTGCGTAGAGCCTGATCTTCCCCACCATGCTCCTGTAATTAAATTGTAAATGTCCAGCTTGGAAAAATTGACCCTGAAAACCCCAAATGATAAGATGATGGCCACAGACATCTATTAGTACTATGCAATTGCAATTAAGAATTTTTTAAAAGCAATAATGGAAGGAATGTATTTTTATTTATTTATTTTTAACCAGCAAAGAAATGACACTGGTAATAAAGAAAATAATGTCATTTTCCAATGAATCTTCCTATGCGAATTTTATGGAAGATATTGAGCTGTTTTATCTTAATCTTGAAGTTGAAATTATGAATTTTATGGCAGTTTTCCAAGGAGGATCATTTCCTATCGAGAGTTAGAATAAGCCTTACTTTGTGCTAACCACAGGTCATTGACATGCGGGGCAGGTCATCTGACATAGGTCGTTTGACACTGTTTGGGGTATGACTATTGTTGAGGCTGAATCCTAAGACTTCAGAGGTCCTACATTCTGGCTCCTTCATGTGGACACTAATTATATACCTCAGGATAAGTTGCTGGACCTGGCAGAATCTCATCTGTCAATAAGGGGCAAAAGATTTTACATTTTTTTATTTGGGAATGGGAAGTAGTACGAAGTATCAATAGCTGCTAAAATTATTGATTTGTCTATATTTTAAAATTTAGTTCAATTTTGCTAGATTCGATTTACTTTAGAAATCAACTAAACATCAGTGAGTTGATAAAATGTAGAAATTGAGCACTTTCTATTATGGCAAAGGAAACTCCTTTTCAAGTAAGAATACTAATACTACTTGAGTTACTCTGACATCTTGTAGTTAATAAAACTTCTTACAGTCATATAACAGCTCTAGTATAAGAGGAAATTATCAGAATTTTAATAACTAGAGAGATAAAAATTATAATTCATCGTAGGAATTAGACAAACTAGATGAATTCTAATCTAGAATTGCTAAGTTCATTTCCTGTATATTATTATCTATATCTTTAAAGAGATTTTCATTTTCTAAAGTTTTCACATCTGACATATATTATTTTTGTCATGAGGAAAAAAGGCAAATAATACATAGAAGCCAGCCTCAAAGACCAGAAAGTAAATCTAAAGAAATAATTGTTTCACTCAAAATCTCAATGGCTATAGCATGTGGCCTGGCTGACTGAAGTTTGAGGGTGAAGGATTCCCCTGACGTGTGCAGACCCAATGCTGAGGGTGGAGGCCGCCCTACTGTGTCTCGGCTCAGACTCTGAGGCAGCAGCAGCAGCTGGAGGGAGTTAGGTATTGACTGAACCTTTGGACTTCACTGATTAGAGTGCCAAATTCTACACTAAAAATGAAAAACTGAATGTCTGAGAAATGGAGTGATTTGGTGACACAAACATGGAACTTCCAGGTTAAAAATTTTGATCTAGACCCTTCTGCTGACTTCCCGGGTTAACTATTTGTGTGGTGGTTTTCTGATACATTTCATAACTTCCAAAGCCAGAGAATCAAAGCAGTTATCTAGAAATACACCAAGCTCAGTTTTGCTGTAAATGCTTGAACAATTAACCAGATTGTTGCGACAATTGTTTGCCATTGATTTGATCTAACACGGATCTGCTCATAGGGTCATGAGTCAAAAAAACCCTCTAAAACTATTCCACAAATGACAATGTTTTACTAAACAAATGCTGACAAAAGCAAAGCATGAACATTTCTGAAATGTACCCACCTTCCAAACATGTCCCCAAGGAACCCGCCAAAGAATGAGGCAATCATGCCACCAATTGCAAAGCTGGATACAGACAGGGACCAGAGCATGGTGACTAGGTTTTCAGATGCCACTACCTCCTCCTCAGTCTCATCGGCTGGCGCAGAGGTTGGCAGGTGCAGGACCGGGGATGGGCTTTCTGTGCTGTTGGCCACGTAGTTGTTGACAGCCTGTCGGTCATCCAGGGGAATACCCAAAATCTGTCTATAATGGGAAATTATTACCTAAGAAAATAAAATAAAGAAAAATAGCTTTAATATTTCAGATATTCCCTATATGTACTTTTTAATTTTTCCTTTTTAAACTGGGTGATAGGACCATTTAAGTGTGCTATAAACATATAAACGTGGGTAGATTTATTTACTATGAGTCGTATCCTATAAAACAGAGGTCACAGATTGCAGGAAGCGGCAGAACAAATCAGTGAAGGAGACAGCTTGATGATGAGAGGCACCAGACACACCCCCTGCTCCGGTGCTGTGTCAGGGAGTGGCGGGGGTGAAACCTGAGGGCATTTACCCTCCCTAAAGAAGGAAGCTGAAAAGCCAGGCGGGCGTTGGATGGCCTTTAATATTTTAATGAAGCCAGAAATCTTGTTTTTTCTGTAAAAATGTTTAAGTTTTAAATGTTGGCAAGTATTGAAATTAATATTCCGCAGGTTAAAAAGATAACATTTTCATACCAGTGTTACTTCAGCACAAAGAGTTTATATTATATTGAGTTGCATAAATATTTTGGTAGAAACATATTATATTGAGTTGCATAAATATTTTAATAGAAACACAAAAGTGGATATAAAAAAGATTGGGAAAGATGAGAGTCAAAAATAAAGTTAGTTTATACATCTCAAATACCAGGTGCTGTACCTTTGCTTGAAGTGCTCTATAGATTTATCAGTAGACCCCTTAGCAGCCAGGGCAAGGAGAGGAAGAAACCAGTATTAATGAGTTCTAAGGATAGAGGCCAGGCATGGTGGTGCATGCCTGTGACCCCAGCACTCCAGGAGGCTGAGGCAGGTGGATTGCTTGAGTTCAGGAGTTGAAGACCAGCCTGAGCCAGAGCGAGACTCCTTTCTCTACTAAAAATAGAAAAACTACACTTCTGCACTGTTGGTGGTAGTGCAAGCTAATACGTCCCTTTTGGAAAGAAGTATGGAGATTACTCAGGGATCTAAGAGTAGACCTGCCATTTGATCTTGCAATTCCTCTACTAGGTGTATATCCAAAAGACCAAAAATCGCTTTATAACAGAGATATTTGCACCAGATTGTTCATTGCAGCTCAATTCATAATAGAATAGGCAAGTCATGGAAGAAGCCAAGTGCCCATGGACCCATGAATGGATTAATAAATTGTGGTATATGTATATCATGGAATATTATGCAACCTTAAAAAAGATGGAGACTTTACTCTTTTACGTTTACATGGATGGAGCTGGAACATATCCTACTTAGTAAAGTATCTCAAGAATGGAAGAAAAAATATTCCATGTTCTCAGTACTATAATGAAACCAATTTACAATCACTCACACTTTCATATGAAGAATAGATCACAACTATGACCCAAGATGAAGGAGGGAGGAAGGGGGAGGGACGAGAGGTGAGAGGTCAAATAGAGGGAGGGTGAATGCTGGGGTCACACCTATGCGTAATGCAAGGGTACATGTTGGATCTATTAAGTGTAGAGTATAAATGTCTTAACACAATAATTAAGTAATGAGATGAGGTTTATATTTAAAAAAATAGATAACAGTAATGGTTCCATAATACTGTGAATGTAATTTATATCACTGAATTGCACACTTGAAATGGTTAAAATGGCAAATTTTGTTATGTATATTTTACCACAATAAAACAAATAGTGAAAATGAAAAAAAATAAAAATAGAAAAACTAGCTGGGTGTTGTGACAGGTGCCCATAGTTTTAGCTATTTGGGAGGCTGAAGCAGGAGAATTACTTGAGTCCAAGAGTTTGAGGTTGCTGCGAGTTATGATGACACCATGGCACTCTACCCAGGATGATGGAGTGAATCTCAAAAAAAAAAAAAAAAAGAAAAACAAAAAAGAATTCCAAGGATAAAATGGCCCTTGAGAAGGCAACACTCCTGGTTGCAGAGGAACGAGGTGCCAACTCTGCTCTCGCTGGCCTCAGTCCTAGCCGGGCAGAGAGGAGCGAAATCTTGGCTCCCCACGCACTGAGACACCACGCCTGCTCTCACTGTCCTCAGTTTTGGCAAAGAGGAGCGAAATCTCAGCTACCCACTCACAGGCGTTGAGACCCATACACTTCTGCTGTCTACTCAGGGGACACCGGAGCAGGGAGGAGCAGACTAAATGAGGAAAATGTTGGAGTTATTTGATGTTACAAATACCCGTGCAGGCCCAGGTGTGGTGGCTCACACCCGGAATCACACAGAGAGGCTGAGGCAGGAGCATTGCTTGAGGCTAGGAGTTCAAGACCAGCCTGTACAACATAGAAAGATACCATTTCTACAAAAAATTAAAAAATTAGGCAGGTGTGGTGGTGGGTGCCTGTGGTCTTAGCCACTCAGAGGCTGAGGCAGGAGGATTGCTTGAGCCCAGGAATTCAGGGCTGCAGTGGGCTGTGATCACTGCCCTGCACTCCAGCCTGGGGGACAGGGTGAGGCCCTGTCAAACAAAGCAAAACAATCCAAAACTATTTCATAGTTATGGAGAAAATATAAACTTTGTTAGACTTCTTGACTATTATTCTAAAGTTTTGTGTTGTTTGACTTTGGATCATCTACTGTGGACAGGAATGGTGGGGGAAGGGCTTGTCTCTTTCAGGGTTAGGGCTCCCAGAAGTTTTAATTTGGGCTGCAGCGGGCACAGCCCGCTGTGGCTGCTGGGAGGGCCGGTGGGGCAGCACGTGGTAGAGTCTGAGCAGGTGCTCAGGGAGTGTGCGAGAGGGGCGCACCCCTGTCCATGAACCCTTGTGTGCACACTGAGGCCTCTGAGTACCACCGCAGCAGCTCTTTTTTTTTTTTTTCTTAAAAGACATCCTGGGGCATGTGGTATACTGCCTGGAGTTTTCTGTGAGCTCAGCAAACAGCAGAGATTAAGAATTATCTGTTGCCTTTTTTTCTGTGATTGTTAACTGAAGACTCAGAGCTGAGTTATCAGCTTTGGAATGCTCACAGAGGCCTGAAGAACCAGGGTTGCCTCCTGCCTCCCACGTGGACACTCCTTATCTGTGTGTATGAGGGACTCATGCCAGGAAGAGGACTTGAGCTTGTTCCACTTGCCTGCTGAGGAGCATTGATCACGCCGATGTCATATCCAAACTGGAAGGACCCCAGGGCTGCAGTGAAGACAGCGAAAACCAAGGTCCTGGTGACCTGCGGGGCAAGACACAGCGCTGAAGACACCAAGCAACCTCAGCTCCAGGTCCCTGGCTGCTCCCCCTACCCACAGGCAGTGGCCCTGAATCCTGGCAGGCAGGTGCTATCCAAACAAGAACATGGGAGCTGCTTGTCGTTCCTGCACTGTTAATGCTGGAAAGAGCTCCCTCCAGGGTGGAACAGACACGCTTCTCTGAATATCCGTAAAGATCACAATCAGGACTGGGGACTAGAATTGCTACTGATGCCAGGAAGCGGCCACAATGGGACATCACACGGAGAAGCCAAAGAAGATGGTAGGAATAAAGAGATGGGAGCCGAGCCCTGTCCTCACTATTTAGGCGCCAGCCGGCCTGTGTCACCATCTGTACCAACATCCAGGTAAAATTCTCTTTTAGGATTGGACCTATTTGAGCCTACATTAGGGGCATCATTTTCTGTTTAACTCTATGCAGCTATGATAAAACCGTGTGGACAGTAGCAGAGAACTCACCTCCTTCAACTCATAATCACCGTCTCAGAGAAGTCCTATCACACATACAAATACCTAGACCTACCCTGGACCGACATCTCTGCGGGGGACAGAGGGACACCCCAGATGTGCAGGGTCCCTCCCTTCACCAGTGCAGGTGGCTTCTACACAGACTTTTCATCCCGGCAGGCTCCTTCTCTAAAAGAAAGGACTGCAAGGCTGACCTCAAAGACTGATCATGCTTTGTGTATATGGGTGTATATATATATATATATATATATATATATATATTACAATATATTATGTATTCACTAGAGACAAATAACATAACTATGCTAACATTTCACACACAGCGCACACAAGCTACACATGAGTATGTTACACATAAAATGCGTGCTCATGCACACGCTGTGGTCCAGGCTGTGAATTACCCTCTAAAATGCTACAACACGTCTGAAATGCGGCAGCTCAGACAGCAAGGCTGAGACCGGGCTGCATTTACGCGCTTGGAGGTTGCTCCTCAAGTTCTTTCTCCCTTAAGCTGTTTCCAAGGACAGGGCTTTTTGTCCTGTTTGCCGTCTGTACCCACGGCCGGCCGGCAGCGAGGGGTCTGCAGGGCCTGGGCACACCTCAGCCCCCGCACCTCATCTGCACAGTCTGATGTGGGGAACGATGCAGACAGCGTCCAAGTGGGTGCAGACCGTCCATGCTCTCGGTGGCGTCTGGTCACTGCTTAGGTGGACAGCTTCATTCACTTCTTGTATTCGTTTTCTATTTCTGCCATAAAAAGTCACCATGAACTCAGTGGCTTAAACAACACAAATTTATTTAACTTAAAATTCCGCAGGGCAGAAGTCTGGTGGGAGTCTCACTGCAGTAAAATCAAGGTGCTGGCATTCTGTGCTCCTTTCTGAAGGCTGTTGGAAGAAATTCAAGTTGATGACAGAATTCAGTTCCTTATGGTTGTAGGATCAAGGTCTGTTTTTGTCCTGGCTACAAACTAAGGGTGATTTCCAGCTCCAGGGGCAAGTCCCACCTCTGTGCCTTTCCTTCATCTTTGGAGGCAAACACAGCCAGTTGTGTCCTTCTGGTACTAATAATGGCCATCCTTTTTATTAATAAGAATTCAAGGGATTAGATTTGATCCATCTGGATAATCCAGGAAAATCTTTTTACCTCAAGGCATGTAACTGTACTCCCATCTGCAAAGCCCTTCACCACCTAGGTAACGTATTCACAGGTTGAGGTGGTGAAGCTGTGGACATTTTTGGAGGACAGTATTTCCATTTTGATCTAGATAACTAGATTAGGTCAGCATCTTACAGCTAGAAAATTAAAGAATAATGATGTAGTTCTAAATTCTCTGCTTTTAACTTCTTGGTCACTTTGCCTCTCTATTGGTCAGAACCATTCACAAGTCAGGGACATATGAAGATCTAGGGTCATAATCTTTACAAATTAGTAAAAACACTCAGAGTGCACATGCAGCATTTACAGAATTTTCCAATTGTGATGCTGAAGCCACACCTCAGAACCACCAGTCTCAGATGCACTTTCCCACTTCCTATCGCACAAATCCCCTCCCTGCCTACTCAGAGAAAACTGGGCAAAAGTCTAAACAGCAAAAGCCGTTCATCTGCTGCTCTGCAGCTGAGCTGAAGAGGAACCTCCAGATCTTCTCATCACAAGACAGGCCACCAGGCATCTGCCAGTGTCATCCCGAATCTTCTTGTCTTCTGTGACCAGTGTCCAGGCACGTGGTACTGGTGGCTCCTGCCCCATCCCTGACTTCCTCTTCCAGTTGGCTCTTTCCCGTTCCCTCCGCCACACAAGTGCGAGTTTCTTTCTTCTTGTTTTAAGAGCCCAACCAGTGGCCATGCCAAGGGTGAGTAGGGGGTTGCAGAAATGGAAGCTGGGGTGAGGGTGTCAGCAGCGGCAAACCTGCCCCTTCATAATCTGCATCAGCCTCCCCCACACCGTGACTCGACCTCTAGGTCACAGCCGTGTCAGCTGTTCCTATGTTACTTCGACAGAAATAAAAGTTCGTTTTTAAAGATCCTGGAGCTGCCATCTTATTCCTTTCCAATCAGGTCATTCTGTGAGAGAGGAAATTTCTAAAAACCACCAGGGCTTAACACCTTCATGTGTCCACTCTCACGTCCAAGAGGTCTGACATCAGGAAAGGAAATATGAGCTGATGAAAACAGCAAGAATTTAGAGCTGCTCCTGCTTGTCAGGCTCCGGGGACCCCAGCAATCCTGTAGGTGTTGATTACCCTGACCCTGACCCTGCTGCTCCAGCTTGTCAGGCTCTGGGGTCTGCAGCAATCCTGGAGGTGGTGATTACCCTGACCCTGACCCTCCTGCTTGTCAGGCTCCAGGGACCCCAGCAATCCTGTAGGTGTTGATTACCCTGACCCTGACCCTGACACTCCAGCTTGTGAGGCTCTGGGGTCTGCAGCAATCCTGGAGGTGGTGATTACCCTGACCGTGACCCTCCTGCTTGTCAGGCTCAAAATCTAGAGCTGCTCTAATATGAAGCTAAAAAGTGAAAAATAGCCACCATGAAGGAAGTTTTAAGTGTGTGAAATCTCAGAGTATTCTTGCGGTCCTGATCTTCCTGGTTCTTCTTTGGAGTGGGCTATGGTCTGGCCACCCAGGGCCAGCTGTCCAGGCAAGGCACAATAAGCAGGGCACTTGAAATTCTGAGAATTCCAATCAATGTGATCATTGCAGATGTCGAGCGCCTCTATGCACTATCGGGTTGCATTCCTTTCTGCTTTCTTCTTATTTGCCTTTTATTCCAGGTTTGCCCCTCCCTGAAGCTGTGCTGCCCTGGCTCCTCTCTCCCCATATTTCTGTCACTATTGCTGTGAAGGGAAGAAGTAATGTTTTCACAGTCAGCCTCTGCGGGGCTTAGCTCTGGACTTGGTCAGAAAGAGTTTTGCTTATGAGAAGGGAAATTTCCAAATACCACCAGGGCTTAACAACCTTTATCCGTCCACTCTCACATCCAAGAGGAAAGGACATACAAACTGATGAAAACAGCAAGAATTTAGAGCCGCTCTTCTTGTCAGGCTCTGGGGTTCTTCCAACAACTCTGTAGGTGGTGACTACCCTGATCCTGACCCTCATCCTGTAGGTGGTAATTACCCTGACCCTAACCTTGTATGTGATAATTACCCTGACCCTAACCCTGTAGGTGGTGATCATCCTAACCCTGACCCTTCTGACCCTGATCCTAACCCCAACCTTGACCCTAACCCTGATCCTGACCCTGACCCTAACCTTGTACATGGTAATGACCCTGACCCTAACCTTGTGTGTGGTAATTACCCTGACCCTGACCCTAACCCTGTAGGTGGTAATCACCCTAACCCTGACCCTAGTATCTTTACACATTTGGCATCGCTAATGTAGGAAGTTTAAATAACTTGTCCAAAGGCTACTTAATTTTGGTCAAGCTTTTCTCTTATTTCTTCATAGGTGACAAGGTATTAAGCTTGCACTCTTCATTTAGAGCTTAATAACTTTAAATTAGAGAAACTAGATTCCATATCCAATATAAAATATGCTGCTGGATAATGTAGGACAGAATAGCTGAGCATGAATAAAATCTTGTGTATACTGTGGCTTACAGGGCACCTAGGGTCTGTCAGGACAAGTAGGTGTGGGAGAACCTAGAAAAGAGTCTCAAAGAGGCCACGATATCCTTGAGTCTGAGTTCTTCTGTCTATGCAAAGGGCATAAAGATAGTCAGTGCACAGGATCACTGCAGAATTTCCACAGGTTGAATAACGCGGTCGTCCTAGATACAGGCCAGAGAACAAAGGCTCAGGGCACGCCATCCTCTCAGCCTTGGACCAACTTTACAGCCTCATCAGGGTCTCCACACCACACTAGCAAGTGCATTAAATGATCCCCATTTCACAGGTGAGGAGACCAGGGCTTGGAGAGGGTGAAGGGTCACGTCTCACACCACACGGTCGGTGAACAACAGACACTCCGTAGGGGGCCCAGAGCTAATGTTCTCAGACCCCAATTGCTAAACACAACAGCCGATTTTCCCATGACCCATGGGAAGCCCATGCCGTTCTATAAATACACGCTTCCAAAGCCACCCAGGGCAATCTTGCTCCCAGGTTGGAAGAGTCTGGGAGCTTCTGGAGCCAGAGCACTTTCAGGTTGACAGAGCCTGCAGGAAGCCCTCGGCTCTTGTTCAGCTCCTCCGTCCTCAGTCACAGGGACTGGGGTCTCCCAGCCAGCAGTCTCTGCAGCTCTGTCTGCATTAGGGCACACCCAGGAGTGGGTGCTTAGCCCCTGGTCCCCTGTTTATCCCGCTTCTTTCGAAGTCTGAGCAGATTCCCAAAGTTGAAGAACATTGTGCCTTATGTGAGTTTTCGTTCTTTCTGTGTGTCATTATTAGGCAATTCCTTCCAGCTCAAGAAAAGTTTTACAACCTAGTTTTCAAAGCCCCAAGGGAATTTAAGGATTATTCTGAATGAAGCTTGGGCACTGCTACCTGCCAGGGACTGGGCTAAAGCTCATCTTCCAGACTTTAGTTATTGGCGAGTTACCTGCATGAATTTTGCCTAATCTCCACACCATCTAATATTTGTCTTTACACTGTCTTTATCCTGGGCTATAATGTTCAAGAAATCATGACATAATAGTTCTTCAAACACACATTACGTATTTATTTATTTATTTTTTGAGACAGAGTCTCACTATGTCACCCTGGGTAGAGTGCCATTGCGTCATAGCTCACAGCAACCTCAAACTCTTGGGCTCAAGCATTTCTCTTGCCTCAGCCTCCCTTGTAGCTGGGACTACAGGTGCCCACCACAACACCAACTATTTTTTATTTATTTATTTGTTTGTTTAGCAAGCTCAGGCCAGATCCGAATCCACCAGCCCCAGTCCATGTGACCAGCGCCCTAACCGCTGAGCTACAATAAATAAACAGATAACCATTTACATTAAAATGTTTGTCATCTAAGCCTCTTAAATATTTTTCTTTTAATTACCCCAAGCCCTAAAGTACCAGTATAAACCCTAAATATCCCATATTATATTCCAATGCATTTTTATTTTCTCTTAATAGAGAAAACCCAAAACCCAGTTAAATAATTCACTCCCCTTCTTACAGCAGGAAAGTGGTGTTGCTGGAGTCCAGACCCAGGCCCAGCCAGTGCCCAGTCCGTGCGCCCAGCCAGGCCAGCTGGCGACACCAGGGACTCAGCAGGACAGGTTCACCAGGCCAGAATCTGCAGGGACACTCTAATGGGGCACAGGCCAGTCAGTCTGTATTACTGTGTGGTGGGAGAGGTCGAGCTGTTCTGAGGAAACTTAAAGGGGCAGCAGTTATAGCCGGTCTTTATTTTGTAAAGTGTCAATATCTAGAAAGAAGTTTGGATGGTGCAGCCAACATCCCACAGCCTCCACCTTTATTTGCCCGCGGTCAGCATTCAGCAGGTTTAACTCTCTGTGTGCTCCTGTGTGTGTTCACGTGGGTGAACTTGTGCAGTGTGTGTGTTCACACGCGCTAATTTGGCTGAACTATTTCAAAGCAAGTTGCTGTGGAGATCTGAGTCATTTCACTCCTAATCACTCAAGCATTTTCTTACGAAGCGCCACGACACTCCCTACGGAATTATAACACCACGGAATGTAAGTGTGCTGACATGGTCTAAGATACAGCCCACATTTAAAATTCCCAACCGTCCCCGTATTTTCCCTTCACAACCTGAAGTCACTTCTTGCACTGGGTTTTCAGGGCCTCTGAGTAGTTCAGAACAGCCTTCTCTCTCTTTTCTTTCCTACATTGACATGTTTGAAGATTCCAGATCAGTTTTCATGATTAAATTCAGGTTAATTTGCCTTTTTTTTTGGGGGGGGAGCTTATTTCTTCAGTAATATGATCTTACAGAATCACTTGGGAAAAGTTATGCAGACCTGTCAGAAAACAGAGCAAAAATCCTGAAAACCCCAAGTACTGAATAAGAAACAGTTTTGAAGCAGCCAAATGAACTATCAGTCAAATGAAGAGAAGGAATTTTGACCGGAGGCAGCAACTTCCAGCATCCCCCAATCCCTACATCACTGGGACATACCCCCTCGTCCCTCAATGCCAGGTTCAAATCGGACAGTGTCGCTTTACCTTCTCGTCTGTCATCGTAGGGTCGGGAGTCCTCTGAGTTCCAGATCCTGTGCGAGTGTGGCCAGTCCGGCTATGCGGCAAGGACGCCTGAGCCTGGTTATACATTGCAGGAGGAGGGGCAGGTGAGGGAGGGGCAGGGCCAGCACCACCCAGGAGTCCAAGTCCAACCTTCGCAGAAGTGGCTGGACTGATGGGGCCTGATCAATAAGGGGCTGGCCTCAGTGACCCATGGTTTCAGTGCCAAGAAAGACAGCGGGGGCAGGTCCCTTACGTATAAGGCACAAATCAGAGATGGTCACATTTCAAGGCAGGTGCTTAGGCAGTAACCAGGCACAGGTAGTCAGAGAACTCTTTAGAGTCTCTGTGCTGAGCTGTGCTGAGCTGTGCTGAGCTGTGCTGAGCTGTGCTGTGTTGTGAGGACGGTGAAGATGGGCCTGGAAGCACCATCCTTGCTCCACAGAGAGCCAGCACTGTGGGTTTGTGTTTGGAACTCGGCAGTGTGGCCAGAGGCTGTGGTTGACACGAGTAGTCACCTGAGTTTGAGGGTTGTGCGCTTAGTTCTGAACCTCAGCATTTTACCGGGGAGATGTGATGTTAAGCAAATGGCTCACTGGGGCTTTCCTGTGCCTGAGTTTTTCACCTGATAAGATGGAAATAACAAAATGCATTTTGGTTTGTTGAGTGGATTAAATGAGATGATGTATGAAGAGCAGGTGGTTGTTACTGCCATCACTGTCATAGCACACGTCAGGAAGCGCTCACCAGAGGCTGTCATGCCAGGCCTGCAAGGCCATTGTCCAGGAGCTTGAGCCTGTGCACCTTGGGGCATCCCTTGTGGTGTCCACACCCTGTGGGCCCAGGAGGTACCAAGTGGATTCAGCCCTAACTGTGTGTGACAACAGCTCCCTGGTTTCACTAAAACCCAGATGAACCAGCTCCCCGTAGAACTAACATGGCAGCAACAAAATAGGTGCTGCGAAGAGACAGAGGATGAGGAGTGCAGGGTGGAGACTCAGTCTCATCTTTACTTTGCCACCCTCTCTTACTTTCTGTCCCCTCTGCAAGGCAACACACCTGCACCCAAACTGTTTGGATCGAGCAGTGCAGGTCGCCGAGATGGCTGAGCCTCCTCCTGCCGGAAATTTATAATCCACAGCACAGATGTGTGTGAATGCAAACACACAGCATGGTCATTTCTTTGGTGAAAAAGCATGAATGAATATTAATGATGATAGTTGATGTTTTGAGACAATGTCTCGGGCTCTGCTGCCCAGGCCGGAGTGCAGCTGTGAGAACTCAGCTCACTGCAGCAGGCAACTCCTGGGCTCAAGTGATCCTTTAAGGAGGCTGGGATGGCTAATTAATAGTTAACCTTTATGGAGGTCCTCAGTGCCAAGTGCTGAGAACAGCACTTGGCACAATTAGCTGGTTTAATCATAACACAGGCTCTGTGCAGACCCTGAGTCTTTGGAGAACAGCTTTGCAGTCGGACTTTAAAGCGTCTGGGGAGCCAGGCTGACTTTCCCAGTCAGTTTTCGATGGTGAGGGCCGTGCATGTTGCCAAAGTGGTCCATAGTCAAGAGAGGTTCCCTGGAAGGAACACGTTACTCTGCAGCAGGTGTCTCTGCCTCTGTGACAGAGGATAGTCATGCTCTGGGGCATACCAGCCTTTGTCCTTGTAAGGAACAGAATTCGCTGGAGTGCTGCATGGGCTGGTGTAGAGGACGCCAAGAGCCAGACGACCTCTGAGCAAGATGATTTGCAGCTGAGGGATGAACCCTCAGCGGATTAGTCCTCAGATGCTCCTTGCGGAGAAAGAGCCTGAGCCCATGGCGATCCTTAGGCACATAGTCATTGTCTAATACTCCCCTCACCTGTTTTGTGCTGTCTCAATAAAAGGCTACCGCGGAGGTTGCTCGGAGCTACCCTGCAAGCAAGGTTAGCCTGCCTCCTGCAAGCTTGTACTTCTAATCTGCGTCATACCTGGTTCCTTCCTGCGGCGATTGAGACCAGGGCCTTAGGGTCCACTAGAGGCTGCGATGTCTGGCATAGTCAGCAGGATCCAGCAGGACAACAGGACATCAGGGATGTGGACCAAGGGGGAAAGTGACACTTGGAAGTAAGTGAGGCCTTTGGTAGACAGTGGGAGGAAGTCCAAAAGGAAACTCCACTCAGGGCAAGTGGGACCTTTGGCCAATCTAGAATCTAGAGAACCTCGCTTGGAATAAGTGAGGTCTCTCATAAATAAGTAAACATATTTAGAGAAAACCATGGATAACTTCCTGTTTGGGGAGTCATGAGAATTAGAAACTGAGGAAGAAGGCGATGTTCAACCAGAATTTGGAAGTGAGGAGAATAGTGAGGTTCAGAGGGAAGCTGGAATCAAGAAGGAAAACTGGGAATCAAGAGCTATGTGATACAGACACAAATAAGCAAGGAATTACCTCTATGGCCATTATGGCTGATCAGATCAATTGGAAGACCAGGTCAATAGTCTCACAGTCAGAAATGCCAACTTAGAGCACCCAATATTGACCTCAGCACCTCCCTATGTAGATGAACCTCCTGTGACTTCTGTTATGAAGGCTGTGTTAGAAGGGCGTAAAACTGGTGACTTTAAGTGGGAAGACACTTTGGGGTTTTTTCCGGTTACGTTCACTGATATTCCTCCCCATCCATAACACCCTCAAGGGGGCCAACGTTTTGATCACCCTTGCAGTTCTGAAAGATTTGAAACAGGCCGTAGCACAGTATGGTATGCAATCCCTGTTCTCTAGAGGTCTGTTACAGGGGCTTGCACAAGAGCAGCGGCTCATTCCTTATGACTGGGACATGATAGCCAGAACTATTCTTGAGTCTGGACAGTATTTACAGTTCAAAACCTGGTGGAAGGAGGAGGCTGACCTGATGAGTCATCAAAACCAGCAGATAGGAGTCCCTATAACATCAGAACAGCTCACTGGGTCTGGTCAGTGGCTGGGGATTTCCAATCAACTTCAGTACAATGACATAGCCATAGTCCAGACAAGGCTGTATTGTCTGAGGGCCTGGGAAAAGGTTCATGCTCCTGGAGATATCTCTAAATCTTTTACTAAGAGAATGCAATCTGGTCATGAACCATACACCGACTTTCTAGCCCGACTAAAAACTGCAGTCGAAAAGGCTGTTGCCCAGTGGGAGCTCAGAGACTTGCTATTCCAAACTTTAGCATTTGAGAATGCTAACTCTGAGTGTCAAAAGGCCTTGCGACCTTTGAGAGCACAAAATGCTCCCTTAGAGGAGTATATATGGGCATGTGCTGATATAGGAATGGAATTCCACAAGGCTAATCCACTTGCTGTCACTTTAAAGGAAGGGGTCAGTCTGTACCGTCCTAGATGTCATAACTGCCCTTCTTGTTCCAGGATATACTTACCTCCCTTTCTGGAGGGAACCAACCCTAAGAGGAGAAGCAGGCAAATCAGATATGGCAGATGGATGTGACCATTGTCTCATCCTTTGGTAGGCTGAAATATGTTCATCATTCTATAGATACTTTCTCTCTTTTCTCTTGGGCTACCGCTTTACTGGGAGAAAGGATTCACCATGTCATTCAGCATTTGTTAGAGTGCTTTAATATTATGGGTCTCCCTACATCTATTAAAACTGACAATGCACCTTCTTATTTACTCACAAATACCTTCCTACCTTTTTGGAATATTCACTTATCTCATGGCATTCCTTACAATTCGCAAGGACAAGCCATTATTGAGCGGCATCATAAAACATTGAAAGATATGTTAAATAAACAGGGAGGGGAGAGGATATCCCCCCCTTGCATAAGAGTCCTAGGTACATGCTCACTAGAGCTCTTTACACTCTCAATTTTCTGAATCTCAGCAACGATGGAAAGACAGCTGCAGAACGCCATTGGACATCTCTCATTCATCCACCATCCTCTCCAATACAACAACCTATTTTTGATAGAAAACCTGACATGTCAGAGTGGAAGCCTGGTTATGTACTGCATTGGGGTCAAGGTTTTGCCCATATTATTACAGAACACCAAGAGAAGCAGTGGTTACCAGCCCGCTGGATTAAGCCTCGACATGAGGGTGAAACCTTGCCAGCACCTTAACAAATTTGTTTTCACTAACTTTTCTTTTATTCACAGGATTTTTGGAGCCTAGGTAATTTCATAATAGAGAAACCCTGGATCAATCTCCTCTGTGTGAACGCTAGCTGCCTCTCCCATATCACCTCCCGTCTTCAGCAGGAAGCAGTTAAGAGGAGTCAGCGTCCTATTTCCCTAAGAAACAGTTGGAGCTTCTGTGCAGAGTGGGAAGATTGATACAGAATTTCATTATTTTGGGCTGAATAACAAGCCCCAGGTTAGCTTAGTATGCATCTTCTAAAGCTTTAAAGGGTATGTCAACAAAGACCTCGAACAGCAGACTTCGAGGTAATGGTTATACTGGTATTGGCCAAGGTAAGAGAATTTCACTTGTTGGATTTGTATCTATTTCAGTTGGGCACCTGATCTTAAAGTTCTACTGCTCTTTTGAAAGGGTCTGAGTTCAGTACAACCCTTTCCCCACCTAACGTAACTTCGGGTGGTGGTTAATACTTCCCATGGAAGCATCATGGACCCTATGGGTCAGCTCGTAGCACATAGTTGGGTGGTGATTAGCACAAAGGGGACATGTTTTCCCTGATGCCTAGTTTGGCTAAAATAGTTTCCCTTATACCGGGATTAGTTCTGTTGGTGTAATTCTGTGTTCTGCTTATATGTCCTTTTGTTTCTTTTACTTAGCAGCAAGGAAAACTCCTCGGCGAGGAGAACAGCTGAAATAACCAACGACAGATTTTCTCTCTTGCCTATCCAGAAATGTCTTTAATACACTAGAGGGGGGAAATGTAGAGGATGCCAAGAGCCAGACGACCTCTGAGCAAGATGATTTGCAGCTGGGGGATGAACCCTCTGGTGATTCGTCCGCAGATGCTCCTTGTGGAGAAAGAGCCGGAGCACATGGCGATCCTTAGGCACGTAGTCATTGTCTAATATTCTCCTCACCTGTCTTGTGCTGTCTCACTAAAAGGCTACCACAGAGGTTGCTCGGGGCTACCCTGCAAGCAAGGTTAGCCTGCCTCCTGCAAGCTTGTACTTCTAATCCGCATCATGCCTGGTACCTTCCTGCAGCGATCGAGACCAGAGCCATAGGGGTCCCTAGGGTTTGTGACAGGCTGGAGTCCAAGTCTCCCATGGGCACCCCTCCCACCAAGAATCCCCATCCCCTCCATTGGGATTGAGACCTGCCCTGTGCTCATCTTGAACCAGCTGACTGGTGCCGCTGGTTCTGCTCCTGCTCAGAAATGTGTCCACTCGGCACCATTTAGGTGAATTATAGAACTTTGCCTCCACATGGGGAGTGGACGGACTCAGTTGCACTGAATGGTTTCACCTGGGGACAACTGATGCTCTGTCCTGGCCTCTGGGAAGGGTGGCCTCCTGTCACCCAGGTTTCTCTGGGTTTCTTGCTGCAGGGTGAAGCCTCATTTTGCTGCTGGTGTGGGCATTGTGTGAGAAGCCCCACAGACCCTGGGCAGTGGGGGACCAGGCCTGTGGGTGGTTCTTCTGGCTTCACACTTTAAACCCTCCAGGTCACATTGAAATTATTTCCTTGATTAATCTTAGTAGCTTCTAGGTGGTGACAGGATGGGGAAAAGGCCCCTTCCTTTTTTTTTTTTTTTAAATTATTATCTTTTCCTTTAGTAAAATGAGAGTAGGTTTTTTTCTATAAATGGGGGAGCAAAGCGAAGAAAGGCAGCTATTTCAGCAGGCTTCACCCCTGCAGCCAGGTCAAATGTGCTGACTCCAGAGGCGTCTCAGGAATCAAGTCCGACTTGGCCAAGCAGGACTGCAGGACAGTGTCAGAAACTCCCAGTCCTATAGAAGGCAGTGCACTTTAAGTTTTCTGAGCCAAATCTGTCCACATTGTAGCTGCCAAAGAGAGTGGCACACTCTTCACATCCTGTCCTTCCTCGCCTACCAGTCCTCAGACCTCTTTCTGGTCATGACCCCCAGCATCACCTGGCTATGTCTGCAGAGCACCTACTGTCCTCTCTCTCCTCCTCCTGTCCTCCCTGCTCCTCTTCCTGCCATACTCCCTCCTCCTGCTGTCCTTCTCACTCCTCCCTGCCCCCCCGACTCTTGTTCCTGCCCCGTGTTGCCTTCTTGACAGAAAAGCCAAGGCAGATTTAAAGGTTGGATTAGAACATAATACACACCTGCTTTAAAGCCTCCCAGGGCTTCCTAGTCACTCTCAGCACAACTCCCATATTCTCCAGAGCCCAAGAGGCCAGCTTGATGCAGGTGCTGCCTGATTGGAATCCTCCCTCCTCCTGGGGGCTCAGCCGTGCTGGCCTCACACCTCTCCATGTTCCAGCTCCACCTCTCTGTTCTGGATGCCCCGGCTGCAGGGCCTCTGTCAGACCTGTGTGGCTGGCTCCTGCTCCCCTCTGTGATGGCTCTGTGAGGACTCCCCAGCCAGGCTTCTCAGCATGGGTGCATCTGACCCCTCCAGGTCTTCTTAACTCTTGTACTCAGAATGTTTTATTCACTTGTCTGTTATGGGCGGGTGTCTGAGAAAGGGTGTGATATGCCCAGCATGTGCTTTTTTGGGACTGCTCCTGATGTCAAGTGAGGGGATCATTTGGGAGAGAGAAGAGGCATGACTGGGCTAGTCCACGCAGGCCACTCACCACCAAACCAACAGTGCTAGTGGGGAGGGCGGCTGACAAAGTCAGGGCACAGCAGAGCCTCTGTTCGTGACATCGAGGGGACTGTGACAGACTGGTCAGCACAGCAAGGTGGTCACCATCAGGAGCTTCCACTGAGTGCATAGGGTGCATGTCCGATCTGTGAAAATCAGGTCAGCCTGAGGGAGGGGTCAGCTATGGAGGTGCTGCTGTGTGTATGTTTCGGTGGTAAAGCAGATAGGAATCCCTGTTTATTGCTTCTAGGAAAGAAGGGACAGGGAGGTCATTTTCTCTCTTGTTAAACTAGGATGACTCTGAGGCCCTTTACATTATAGGAGCTGGGGTGTGTAATCATTTCGGCAGTGATCTGAGTTTATCTTCCAGACCTTAGGGAGGACCACAACAAAAGAAAACCCAAACAGAAAAATTTAGTTCCATTTTATAAAAATTAAACTTTTCAAGATAGCTATAGCTTCATAAGCAATTCTAAGAAATCTATGACCACCAGGGACAGTGGTACACTGGGTCCCTGGCTCTGCTCAGCAGCCCACGGTGGGTGGCTCAGCTCCCCTCCGGTCTCATGCAATCAGCGTGGCCGCAGCTACGACTCCCACCTGGCTCCTGTGACCTGCCGCCCACAGTGGGCAACTCCTGTCTGGCTCCTGAGACCCGCTGCCTGTGGCTGGCGGCTCCCACCAGCCCCTGCAACCCATGGCCTGCAGACAGCTACTCCCACTGGGCTCCTGTGACCTGTGTGGCCCATAGCCGGTGACTCCACCCTCTGACTCCCTGCCTGGCTTCTGTGTCCCACAGCCCACCACCTGTGACTCCCATCCAGCTCCTGAGACCCACGGTCCACAGCTGGCAGCTTCTGCCAGCTTCTGCAACCTGTGGTCCACACTGGGGACTCCTGCCGGGCTCCTGAGACCAGTGCAGCCCACAGCTGGCGACTGCATCCTCCAGCTCCCCACCTGGTTCCTGTGACCCATGACCCATAGCTGGGGACTCCCATCCAGCTCCTGCAACCCCTGATGCCCTGGAGGATGGGACTCCACCCTCTGGATTCCCGCTTGTCTCCACAGCTCCTGCGACCCACAGCCTGTGGCCCACAGCTAGCGATTCCTGCCTGGCTCCTGTGACCCCTGAGACCCCAGAGGCCAGTGATGCCACCCTTTGGATTCCCACTTGGCTCCTGCGCCCAAGGGAGCCACTGGGGGTCAGCGGCTCTGGCCCCCGGTTCCCTGCCTGGCTCCTGTGACCCTTGCCGCAGGTGGCAAAACCCTTCAGCTCTCGATGGGATCCAGCAATCTGCACACAGCAGTACCCCAGACCATGGGCACCTCGTGGACAGTGGCAACACTGCCCCTGACAGCGATGGTGGTTCCACAGTGCCTCCCACTGGGGTCAAATTGAGCTGCCTAGATGCTGAAGACCTTTTGAACTCTCCCACCAGATTGGTGTTTGTCTTGACTGGAACAATTGGTTTGGAACTCTTGACCTGGGCCGATCACCCGGGGACCCACCAAGGTTGTTCCCTGGTTGTGCTGTGGTGGGAGTGTGGGATTCTCCTCTTCCAGTGGTCACCTAGAGGTGGGGCAGGGTATCTTGGTTGCTTATATATCTCCACAGCTGATATTTCAGCCTAAAGCCACTGATTCACTAGGATTGGGCAGAGACTAGCTGAATACTGGTCAGCACCATTTAGCCCCACCACACCAAGCAGGTCCCCAGAGTTTCAGGCTGTTCTGAATGGGACCTTTGTAAAGCTCTAAGGGAAAAGCTGCAATCAATCACTGTCCCAGTTCTTTGGTAAAAGGGCTGGTCAATTACAACTCCAGGAGCCCTCAATTCAATTTCACCTTGCCAGCTTCTCTATTCAAATGGTGAAAAATAATCATGAGGCAGAATCAGTGGAAAATCTCTGGCAACATGAATAATCAGAGTAGATCAACTACCCCTAGGAATGACAAAGGAGACACAAGAGAAGATCCCATTCATAAACAAATGGCTGAGATGTCAGAAATCAAATTCAGAATTTGGATTGCAAATAAGATTAACAGAATAGAGGCAAAGATGGAATTAGAAATTCAAGGAGCAATTCAAAAGTTGTCTCAAGAATTCAATGAATTCAAAGACAAAATCACCAAGGATTTTGACAGATTGAGGCAACAACTTGCAGCCCTCAAAGAGCTGAGAAATACAGTATAATCCCTCAGTAACAGAATGGAGAAGGCAGAAGAAAGGATCTCAGACATTGAAGACAAAGCTTTTGAATGCTCCCAAATGCTCAAAGACGAAGAGAAGAGAGCAAAAACGGATCATTCCCTGAGAGAATTGTGGGACCACTCCAAAAGACCAAACATTCGCCTCATAGGAATCCCTGAAGAAGAGCATGGTCCAAAAGGCACAGATATGCTACTCCAAGACATAATTGAGGAGAACTTCCCAAACATGGCAAGAGACACTGAAATTCAGATAGCAGACAGTTTCAGAACCCCAGCATGACTCAACCCAAATAAAGCATCTTCTAGACACATTGTAATTAACTTCACCAAAGTTAATATGAAGGAGAAAATTCTGCAAGCAGCCAGATGTAAGAAAATCATAACCTACAAAGGGAAGAATATTAGAATGACTACAGATCTTTCTGTTAAAACTTTTCAAGCCAGAAGAGGATGGTCATTGACCTTCAATCTCCTAAAACAAAACAATGTTCAGCCCAGGATTTTGTTTTCAGATAAATTGAGCTTCATTTATGATGGAGAAGTTAAATACTTTAATGACATACACATGTTGAAGAAATTTGCCATAACCAAACCAACTCTTCAGGATAGCCTCAGACCCATCCTCCATAATGACCAGCACAATGCTCTACCACCAAAGTAAACTCACTCTGAAATTCTTGACCAAAGCCCAATTTCCACAGTGATGAAAACATTCAAAATGTCCAGTGGACTTTCGAAAACCTTGACACTCAAAATACTGCCAGGCTTATCAATACTCTCAATTAACGTGAATGGCTTAAACTGTCCTGTTAAGAGGCATAGGTTGGCTGACTGGATACACAAACTCAGGCCAGCTATCTGCTGCATACAAGAATCTCATCTTACCTTGAAGGATAAATATAGACTCAGGGTGAAGGGATGGGCATCTGTAATCCAGGCAAACAGAAATCAGAAAAAAGCAGGAGTGGCAATTTTATTTGCAGTTACACTAGGCTTTAAACCAACAAAAGTAAGGAAAGTTACTTTATATTTGCTAAGGGAAACACCCAACAGGATGAGATGTCAATTATGAACATTTATGCACCTAACCAGAATGTTCCTTAATTTATAAAGGAGACCCTAACAGACATGAACAATTTAATATCTTCCAGAATCATAATAGTTGGAGATTTTAACACCCCTCTGGCAGTATTGGATGAATCTTCCAACAAGAAACTAAGCAAAGAAATTTTGGACTTAAACTTCACCATACAATTGAATTTAACAGACATTTACAGGACATTTCATCCTAACAAAACTGAATACACATTCTTCTCATCAGCCCATGGAACATCCTCCAAAATTGATCACATCTTAGGTCACAAGTCTAACCTGAGCAAATTTAAAAGTATAGGAATTATTCCTTGTATTTTCTCAGATCATCATGCAATAAAAGTTGAACTCACCAATAACAGGTATCTATATACTCAAATAAAGACAAGGAAACTAACCTTATGCTGAATGATAGCTGAGTCATGGATGAGATTAAGAAGGAAATTGCCAAATTTTCAGAACAAAACAATAATGAAGACATGAATTATAAGAACCTGTGGGATACTGCAAAGGCAATACTAAGAGGGAAATTTATAGTGTTGCAAGTCTTCCTCAAGAGAACAGAAAGAGAGGAAATCAGTAACTTAATGGGACATCTTAAGTGACTGGAAAAGGAAGAACATTCCAACCCCAAACCCAGCAGAAGGAAATAACTAAAATTACAGCAGAATTAAATGAAATAAGAAACAAAAGAATTATTCAAAAAAATAAATGAATCAAAAAGTTGGTTTTTTGAAAAATTCAACAAAATTGAAAAAACTTTGGCCAACCTAACCAAAAATAGAAAATTAAAGTCTATAATATCATCAATCATAAATGACAAAGGCAAAATAACAACAGACACCTCAGAAATTAAAAAAATCCTTAATGAATACTACAAAAAACTTTATTCTCAGAAATGTGAAAATCTGAAAGAAATTGACAAGTACTTGGAAGCAACGCCAACTTCCTAGACTTAATCAGAAAGAATTTGAAATGCTGAACAGACCTATATCAAGTACTGAAATAGAATCACTATACAAAATCTCCCAAAAAAGAAGAATCCGAGACCAGATGGCTTCACATCAGAATTCTACCAAACCTTTAAAGATGAACTAGTACCTATATTCCTTAACCTTTTCCAAAACATCAAAAAAGAGGGAATACTTTCCAACACATTCTATGAAGCAGATATTACCCTGATCCCCAAACCAGGTAAAGACCCAACAAGAAAAGAAAACTATAGACCAATATCTTTAATGAACATAGATGCAAAAATATTCAATAAGATCCTAGCAAACAGAATCCAGCAACACATCAAACAAATTATACACCATGACCAAGTGGGTTTTATCTCAGGGTCTCAAGGCTGGTTCAATAGATGTAAATCTATAAATATAATATATCACATAAACAAACTAAAAAACAAAGACCATATGATTCTCTCAATAGATGCAGAAAAATATTTTGACAATATCCAGCATCCTTTCATAATCAGAACACTTAAGAAAATAGGTATAGAAAGGACTTTTCTTAAACTGATGGAGGCCATCTACAGCAAACCCACAGCCAATATCATATTGAATGGAGTAAAATTGAAATCATTTCCACTCAGATCAGGAACCAGGCAAGGTTTCCCATTGTCTCCACTACTTTTTAACATTGTAATGGAAGTCTTAGCCATTGCAATCAAGCAAGAGATGGTGATCAAGGCATACAAATAGGGTCAGGGGAGATCAAACTGTCACTCTCCACAGATGATATGATTTTGTGATATCATCACAAAATTCTTAGAAGTGATCAAGGAATACAGTAGCGTCTCAGTATACAAAATCAATACTCACAAATCAGTAGCTTTTATATATACCAATAATAGTCAAGCCGAAAAACAGTCAAGGACTCTATTCCCTTTACAGTTGTGCCACAGAAGATGAAATAATTGGAAATTTACCTAACAAAGGACGTGAAAGATCTCTATAAAGAGAATTAGAAAACTCTGAGAAAAGAAATAGCTGAAGATGTTAACAAATGGAAAAACATACCATGTTCATGGCTAGGAATAATCAACATTGTTAAAATGTCCATATTACCCAAAGCAATGTAGAAATTTAATGCAATCCCTATCAAAGCACCACTGTCACACTTTAAAGATCTGGAAAAAATAGTACTTGATTTTATACGGAACCAGAAAAAAACCTCAAATAGCTAAGACATTACTCAGAAATAAAAACAAATCAGTGGAATCACACTACCAGACTTCAAACTATACTATAAATCTGATCAAAACAGCACGGTATTGTCACAAAAATAGAGATGTAGATGTATGGAACAGAATTGAGACCAGAAGATGAACCCAGACACTAATCATCATTTGATCTTTGA
The DNA here is from genome assembly GCF_027406575.1 of Nycticebus coucang. Classification (NCBI taxonomy): domain Eukaryota; kingdom Metazoa; phylum Chordata; class Mammalia; order Primates; family Lorisidae; genus Nycticebus; species Nycticebus coucang. The sequence continues at coordinate 136,030,829 of NC_069787.1, forward strand.
TAAGCCTATCAAAAATATAAATTGGGGGAAAGATTCCCTATTTAACAAATGGTGTTGGGAGAATTTGTTGGAAACTTGTGGAAGACTGAAACTAGACCCACATCTTTCACCATTAACAAAAATTGACTCTTACTGGATAAACGATTTAAACTTAAGACATGAAACTATAAAGATTCTTGGAGAGAGTGCAGGAGAAACACTTGAAGAAATTGGCTTGGGAGAATAATTTATGACTTCCCCCCACTGCCCTGGGCAATTGAAGTAACACCAAACATACATTACTGGGACCTGATCAAATTAAAAAGCTTCTACACAGCCAGAACACAGTAAGTAAAGCAAGCAGACAGCCCTCAGAATGGGAGAGGATATTTGCAAAAAATGCTCATCATCTTTAATGATCAGAAAATACAAATCAAAACCACTTTGAAATATCACCTAACTCCTGTAAGACTGGCTCATGTAACAAAATCCCACAGCTATAGATGTTGGCATGGATGTGGAGAAAAGGGAACACTTCTGTATTGCTGGTGGGAGGGCAAGCTAATATGTCCCTTTTGGAAAGAAATATGGAGAATACTCAGGGATCTAAAAGTAGACCTGCCATTTGATCCTGCAATTCCTCTACTAGATGTATATCCAAAAGACCAAAAATAACTTTATAACAAAGATATTAGCACCAGATTGTTCCTTGCAGCTCAATTCATAATTGCCAAGTCATGGAAGAAGCCCAAGTGCCCATCAATCCATGAATGGATTAATAAATTATGATATATATATATATATATATATATATACCATGGAATATTATGCAGGCTTAAGAAAAGATGGAGACTTTACCTCTTTTATGTTTACATGGATGGAGCTCAAACATATTCTTCTTAGTAAAGTATCTCAAGAATGGGAGAAAAAATATCCCGTGTACTCAGTACTATTATGAAACCAATTTACAGTCACTCACACTTTCATACAAAGAATAGTCACAACTATGGCCCAAGATGAAGGAGGGAGGAGGGGGGATGGGAAGGAGAGGGGGAGGTCAGATCAAGGGAGGGTGAATAGTGGGATCACACCAATGGTGCATAATGCAAGGGTACATGTCAGATCTATTAGTATAGAGTATAAATGTCTTAACACAATAACTAAGTAAACAAGATGAGGTATATATTAACCAGTGTGATGTAAGCATTCCTAATTCTATATGAAATCAGCACATCATACCCCATAAATGCGTTAATGTATACATGATCTATGTGTTTATGTTTTAATAATAATAAAAAAAGAAATTGTGTACGTGTGAATGCTTGGAGAATGACTGAGATGGATAACAATAGGTGGGCTTTCACACCCTCTCCCCTTCATTGGGCAAAACGATTATGTGAGTGGCCCCTGTCTGTATCTCAGTTTTTATCCCAGCTGGGACTTGTCTGTGGGAAGAGACTGAGGGAAGAGAATAGAAAACACAGGGAAACCCAACCCACTGAAAACTGTACTGAAACATTGGAAAAAAAAAAAAAAGAGCTTGTGAGAAACTGCTATAATTATGTCTCCAGAAAGGTAGAAAACATTGAACAGGAATAACTCAAGAAACTTATTGCTTAAGAAACTATGGGTTCTGTTTAAATAAAATTAATTTTAAGCCTGGTATTAAAATCCAAATGTTTAAAAATTATAAAACTGCCACCTCCATAATATTTCTAAAGTTACTAGATTCAACTGTGAGCTTATCTAGAGAGTGTGGTCTGCAGGGTACAGACCACTTGTGCCTAAAGATAAATTCTGAAAAAGAAACAGTCAAATTTCTGAATTTGCCTGATCCTAAAAAGGGAAGAGATGGCTCTCTAGACCTAATGGTGAAAATCTTGTATCAATATTATATTCCATAAACTGTCCCTCATTTGTAAAATGTAATAATTTGATTGTTTAAATTGTTCGAGAAACCGAATCTTTGCCAAAGAAAAAAAGATTCTTACTTTTTAAACCTTCTAATTATCAGTCTAGCCAAGTAAATAATTAACTTTGGAGTACACTATACTCCTGTTTTATAAAAAATGAATTTTTGAGAGTGAAAGAAATTAAATAGAAAGAAAAATGAAAGCTCATAAAAGAAACTTTGTAAAGGAATTTACATGTAATCTAGTTAAATATGTATTGCCTTTAAAATCTTTAAACTTGTGATCTTATTTAAAGAAATATTTTAAGCCTTTGATATTTAACAAATCTTCCAAAATCAAAACTCTAAATTTGATCTCTTTTGAAAAGACATATTAGGCTTATTTGGTACATTAAAAATATGTAGGAAACATTGTCAAATATAAAATGGTAGTTAATTTTATATGAATTATATTTATATGTATATTCCATATATTTATATGTATAATTTATATATGTATAAATTATATTTATTTGTATATTCCACATATGTATATGTGTTAGTGTATATTATCAGTAATAATTTTAATTCATCTCAAAAAATGTTTTTTATAACTGAGTCCAAAGTTTTTCCTTCAATGAAATATTAAGAGAAACTGATGACTTCTCTTAAATTCAAATTTCTGATGTCTTTGAAAATTAAATACCTCAAACTAAAAGCAAACTTCTAGAACTTTAATTAAAAAATTAACATGTCCATTAAATACTGCTAACTTAGCTTCAAACAGAACAGAAATCAGTTACATGAAACAGGGCTAATTTGTTATGGCTTTCTGTTTGAAACATTGCTGATTCTCTGTGTTCTGTTTTGTGGAAGACAAAAAAACCATTTTCTCTCTCTTAAACTATTTGTAATTTTTAGCAATGTATGTTATAGACAGAATTTGAAACATTTATTTTTTCTCTCCTTGATTTCTCCAGAATTTAAAAGCCCATTTGTAAATATTCTTAACTTCTGACAATACAGTTATTTGCATAAGTAAGTAAGAATCTGTTTTGTTCTATAAAACATAATAAAAACACTGGTTATTTTACAAATGCTTTAACTGTAATAGCATTTCCAGAGATGTCCAGACTGTGTTAAGGAGTTAACTTTATAAAGCCCCCCACCCACCCACCCAAAAAGGCCTTTGGAAAAACTGGCCAGATACCCATCAGTAATGTTTCCTGATCTGTAGTAAGTAACGAAGGTCACTTTCTAATGGGTCCAGGAACTAAAATATGCTTGGGACCTCAAGAAAGGAGGAATTTACCCAATGCATACAGGTATCTAATGGCCCAGATGAAACCTAGGCTCATGGACAGCTTTCAAGTCTAACCTGAGGTTCCTTTTCTAAGGTTCCAGCAAAGCCAATTAAAAAAAAAAAAATAAGAAGAAGAAGAAAAGAAAAAGAAAAGCCTTGATAACTAATAATTATTCTTGGTGCACTTTATACAAATAATCAGACCCAGTATACTGAAGGTACAGTTTATTTTAACAACTAAGTTAGTTCTGCTATAATTTGTCTTTAGTAAAAAGAAAAATTAGAGAAAAAAAATAATTCAAGGAAAAAAGAGATTGTAGCCCACCTGTATTAAATTCCTGCAATGTCTGCAATGTCAAAATGAAACTAAGAAACTAACTAAAGAATGTAAAATTATATATAGTAATTATATTTGCTCTGAAGGCTTAAGTGTCAACAAAAGTTGCCTGTTAACTACACTAAAAAAATTTTTGCAGTGTTAAATATTATCTGCTGTGTCTATATAGATATCTCAAGAAAAATTAGAACTTGAATAAAAATTTCCCAGTAAATGGTGTAACTGTAGCACAGCCTTATAAATAACCCCATACTCAACTAATATTCAGAAATATTCAGTTAAATTGTTCAGAACTTTAGATCACTTCTGTAAGAATTCTTAAAACTAAGTATTAAGAACTGTATACTAATATTCTCATTGTATAAACCTTAGCCTCGAAATGCAGAACTTATAAATGTTTGTAAATAACTGCTAAATAGTTTCATTCTCTTCCAATAAACCCAACCTTAACTTCATCTCTGTCAGTAATAATTGACCAGGTTCTATTTAGTACAGTGAAGGTGGAAGGAACCCTCACCTAAATTCCTCACAGCTGACTAAAGAGAGCTTCACTGTCCCATAGAAAGCAAAGATAACTTTTAAAATGATCAACGTGCCCTGCTGCAGCCACATACTGAGAGCTGGCTGGTGCACACACAGCTGAAGCCTAAGGAAAATCCTCGAGGGACTTGTCTTAATTAAACTTTGAACTTTAAAAAAAGAGAAGGAGAAATATAATCTATGTACCCACACCACTGAGATAAAACAAAGAGTGTCTCCTTTAATCAATGATTTGATTTTTGATTCTGAAACCAGTGGGAAATAACAGGCCTAAACTAAGGTAGAAAAATACCAGTTAACTCCTGGCAAATTTCTGGGCCACAAGCCTGCAACAAAATGGAGGAAGTCTGGTTCACTCTCAAGATCAATGGAAAGCACTCACTGACTTCTTGTTTGACTAACTTCCCTGAGAAACAGACTGGGAATTACCAACTGTCCCCAGACTGACTTTTAAGAAATACCAGATGGAGAAAGTACTGAAACAAAGATGTATGACTAACTGCAAAATTCTGCTTCTGTACAATGTTTGCTGACCTACAGGAATGCACCTGGGCAGGCTATGTGCCAACCTGGATGCAGACCAAGCCTTAAAAACCTGACCCCTGAAGCACTTGGGGCTGCTGTCAGAAACCCCATGTTGGGACACTGAGGCAGTCGTGGGCCAGCTCTTCAATAAAAGGACTCCTCTTTAAATTTGACTGGTCTGACTGTATGGTCTTTGAGAGACCCCGGGCATAATTTATAGCCCTATAATTTGTAATTCCCTCCGCCCTCACTGACTCTCAAACCCTGGCTATCACTAATCTGTCCTCTGTTTTTCTGTCATTCCAAGAATGTTTTGAATAGACTCATGTAGTGTGTGTATTAGTCAGGATTCTCCAGAGAAACAAAACAGATACTCTGAGTGCGTACAGGAAGAGATTTACTTTAAGGAATTCATTCACACAATGATGGGGGCCTGCAGGTCTAAATCAGATGGGGGACCCAGGAAGGACCTGCAGTCTGAGGTTAAATGCGATCTGTGACAAGTTGAAAGGAGCAGATGCTGCAGACATCTGATGGCAGCCACCAGATGCCTCTTGCTGGGAGGTCAACTTGGGCTCTATGAGGCCTTCAGATGCTTGATGAGACCCACTCAATTATAGAGGGCAGTGTGCTTTGCCAAAGTCTATAATTTAAATGTGAATCTCATCCAAAAACATCTTCACAGAAATATCCAGAACATTTGACTAAATATCTGGGCGCAGTGGCCCAGCCAAGTCCACATGATCATAAAGGAGCCAGCACGTGTCTGTCCCTTAGGTCCTTCATGCCAGTGAAACCCCGTCTAGATGCGTCTGTTGGTTGCATAGGGCATCACCCCTGATTGCTGAGTGGCAGCCTATGTGTGGATGTGCCTGTTTATCCACCTGCCTTTGAAAGATTCCTGGCTTGATTCCTTTTTTTTTTTCCCTTGAGACAGAGTCTCACTTAGTTGCCCTTGGTAGAGTGCCATGTTGTCACAGCTCACAGCAACTTCAAACTCCTGGGCTTAAGCAATCCTCTTGTCTCTACCTCCTTAGTAGCTGGAACTACAGGCACCTGTACAACCCTGGGTATTTTTAGAGATGGGGTTTCTCTCTAGCTTAGGCTGAGCTCAGGCGATTCATCCACCTGGGTCTCCCAGAGTGCTGGGATTACAGATTACAGAGTGCTGTGCCCCGGCCCTTGATTCCTTTTTTTTTTTTTTAAGCTATTAGAATAAACATTCATGTAAAACTCTGTGTGTGAACGTAAGTCTTCTTTTATCTGGGATAAATACAATGTTGGGTTATATGGTAGTCTTTAAGAACCTGACATAATTTTTTCTAGAATGACTGCACTGTTTCCCACTTGTATATCAATTTGAGAGAATCGATGTCTTTAGTATACTGAGTGTCCTGCTGAACTTGCATTTATTTAGATCTTCCTGATTTCTGTCTTTTAATTTTCAGCATACAAGTCATGTCCGTGTTGTTGGGTTTACAGCTCTTATTTTTCTCAGTGATTGTAAATGGTATCTTATATGTAACTTTGGTGTCTATGTGCACAGTGCTAGAATTTATAAGTTTAATTGATTTTTGAGTTCACCTTGTATCCTGAAGCTTTGCTGAATTCATTTATCCATTCTAGGAGTTCTGGATTGATGCCTTGAGACTTTCTATGTAGACAATAATGTCATCTGAAAACAGAAAGAGTTTTATTTGCTCCTTTGTGATCTGTATGGGTTTTATTTCCTTTTCTTGCCTGCTGATGGTGTACAATGTCACAATGTCCAGCACTGCACCCAGTGGAAGTGGACGTCCTTGCCTGTGTCCAGCCTCAGGGAGGAGTGTTACTTTTGCACAGTTAAGTGTCGTGTGAGTTTAAGGCTTTTCATAGATGTTCTTTATCAAGCTGAGGAAGTTTTCCTCTATTCCTTTTTTTCTTTCGGAAGTTTCTAAAACATCACGAATGGGAACTGTATTTTGTTAAATGCTTTTTCTGTATCGGTTGATATGATCATATGCCTTTTCTTCTTTAGCCTGTTGATATGGAAAATCACTTTGATTGGTTTTCAAACACTGAACCAGCTTTGCTTCTCTGAAGTAAGCCATACTCGCTCAGAGTGTATCTCCTGAGGCCTATTTGTTGGTGCAGGAGAGCCTCTGTGAGGTGCCACCCCAGGGCCCTGACTGGACACAGCCACAGCTCCTGCCTGTGTCAGCTCTTGTTCCCCTACAGTCATTTTCTCACAGCAGACAGGTGTTTAAAAAAATAAAGGGAACATTTCCTCGCTTAAAATTCTTCAATCGCTTTCCACTTAAATGAAAATAAATCAGAGCCCCTAACATTATCTACAAGACTGCACGGTCTGATCACACTTCCATCCCTAATCCCTCCCCTTATCTCCGTCCGTCTCGCTGCAGCTTCCCTGCCGCATTGCGGGAGCACAAAAGGCAGCTTCTCCCTTTTGGGAGCACTGTTCAGGAAGATGCCTCATTCTCACCATCTAGGTCTCACCCCAGACATTCCAGAGTGAAGAGGCCATGCTGAGTACCTCAGGTAAAACAGCACCTTCCCTCAGGTCCCTCACATCACCACCACCCTGCCTGACTTGACCATTGGTTTGATTATGTGTTTATTTCTGATGTTTCCTCTAATACAAAAATCCTTTGAGGGAAAGACTCTACCAATCAGAGGCACCATGTTTCCAGCCCTAGAATACTCCTGGTGTGTGCTGTGGATGCCCATAACAGATGGACATACTGACTACAAGTTTTTCTGGCAGTATGATGTCTGTTGATTAATTCATGCTTCAGCAATGCACATTATTTGCAGAATCCCTTTCTACCTTCTATCTGGAGGATTCTATCTGGGCTTGAATCCCAGTCCCATCATGTTTAGCTGTATGACCCTGGGCAAGTTACTTGAAATCTGAGGTATAGTTTCCTCAGCTGTCAGGCACGTGTCAACAGCACCTCCCCCCAGGGTGGAAAGGAGGTAAACAAGCAGGTGGTGTGAAGTACCTGGAGCTGGTGGTGGGAAATGCCTGGAGACAATGGTGGGAAATCCTGGAGCAGGCGGTATGAAGTGCCCAGAGAGCATGGTGGGAAGTGCCTAAAGAGCCTGGTGAGAAGTGCCTGGAGCAGGTAGTGTGAAGTGCCTGGAGCAGGTGGTGTGAAGTGCCTGGAGCAGTGGTGTGAAGTGCCTGGAGCAAGTGGTGTGAAATGCCTGGAGCAGGTAGTGTGAAGTGCCTGGAGCAAGTGGTGTGAAGTGCCTGGAGCAGTGGTGTGAAGTGCCTGGAGCAAGTGGTGGGAAATGCCTGGAGCAGGTAGTGTGAAGTGCCTGGAGCAAGTGGTGTGAAGTGCCTGGAGCAGGTGGTGTGAAGTGCCTGGAGCAGTGGTGTGAAGTGCCTGGAGCAAGTGGTGGGAAATGCCTGGAGCAAGTGGTGGGAAATGCCTGGAGCAAGTGGTGGGAAGTGCCTGGAGCAGGTAGTGTGAAGTGCCTGGACAAGGTGGTGGGAAGTGCCTGGAGCAGGTAGTGTGAAGTGCCTGGAGCAGGTGGTGTGAAGTGCCTGGAGCAGTGGTGTGAAGTGCCTGGAGCAAGTGGTGGGAAATGCCTGGAGCAGCAGTGTGAAGTGCCTGGAGCAGGTGGTGTGAAGTGCCTGGAGCAGGTGGTGGGAAGTGCCTGGAGCAGGTAGTGTGAAGTGCCTGGAGCAGTGGTGTGAAGTGCCTGGAGCAGGTGGTGGGAAGTGCCTGGAGCAGGTAGTGTGAAGTGCCTGGAGCAGTGGTGTGAAGTGCCTGGAGCAAGTGGTGGGAAGTGCCTGGAGCAGGTAGTGTGACGTGCCTGGAGCAGTGGTGTGAAGTGCCTGGAGCAAGTGGTGGGAAGTGCCTGGAGCAGGTAGTGTGAAGTGCCTGGAGCAGTGGTGTGAAGTGCCTGGAGCAAGTGGTGGGAAGTGCCTGGAGCACATGGTGTGAAGTGCCTGGAGCAGGTGGTGTGAAGTGCCTGGAGCACATGGTGTGAAGTGCCTGGAGCAGGTGGTGTGAAGTGCATGCAGCAAGTAGTGGGAAGTGCCTGAAGCGCCAGCCCATGCTGGGTGTTGTGCCGCTATTATTAGTGCCAAGTAGGCCACATTGCATTAGGGCACCTTTGTTTTCAAAGTTTTCAGTGAGAACATTGGAAAATCAAGTGCATCTAAAGGAATTCCCTGGGCCTGGTCCAAACTTTGGCAACTACAGTGTTATTCCCTTTTTGATTTATGACAGAATTAGTTCCAGGGAGCAGTCCAAACATTCTCTTTTGCCTGCTGAAAGAGAAAGAGAAGATTTGATGGATTGGTGCTGAAGCCCCACTGAAGGGTCACTGACAGCAGCTTCCAACCTGGGAGACCTGGAGACATCAGGGTCCTCCCAACACCAATTTGTCCCACATGAAAAATCCTGATGTTATCTTTGACCTTCAGACAAATAGCCAACAAGACAGTTTCCCAAATGAACTAAGAGTTAGAAAAGTAAGAAGCACCCAAGCTCCTTCCACTTCTCACTTGAACCCCCTCCACACTTCAGAGTTTCACACACTGTCACTTCATCCCCCTGACACCAAATGAGTAAGATGTGACCCTTGCTTAGCAGAGGGAGTCAGGCTCAAAGCATTCAGGGACATGTCCCAAAGTACTTTGGCTAATTTGTGGCCAAGCTGTGACGTAGTCCTCATCAGTATTGATATATAGCAGTGAACCAATCGTACAAAACTCATATCTTCTAGCAACTCACATTCTGTAGGAATAGGGATCCATGTTTCAGAGCCTATCCTGAAAACACCCCCAATTTTCCCAAAGGACAACCTCTGCAGGATGGGTGAGAAATGAACAGAAATACATCAGAGCAGTGAGCGGTGCCTGGAGCAACTGCGGATACTTACTGAACACTTCCTAAGTGCCAGTTCTTGTGGGCTGTGGCAATAGCTGGGAGAAAAGTAGACACAGCCCCTATTCTAATACAGTCTTGCAGAAATGTTGACAGGCTGGGCATGTGGCTAACACCTGTAATCCCAGCACTTTCAGGGTTCAAGTTGGCAGGATTGCTTGAATTTGGGAATTCAAGACCAGCCTAGGCAACATAGGGAGGGACTATTTCTACAAAACCCTTAAAAATTAGCCAGGCATGGTAGTATGAACCTGCAGTCCCAGCTACTCAGAAAGTTCAGGCAAGAGGATTGCTTGAGCATGGGACTTGGAGGTAGCAGTGAGCTGTGATTCTGCCACTGCACTACAGCCTGGGGGACAGAGTGAGAGCCTGTCTCAAAATACTAATAGTGCTACTAAAAAAATGTTTGTGAACTTAAGTACTTAACAAGACAAGGCAGAAAATGTGAAGGATGAAAATGGCTACAGACTGCACCTTTTCAACACAGATGCACTTTGTGTATTAGACAATTACATGCACTCTTTTCCAAAGAAATACACTTCTGTCTGTTTCCCCTAAAACATAGCGCTCTCTTCGGTTTATCTTCTGTCTTCCTAATTTTGTTGGAGATGTCCCACTTCATACTCCTCTTTACTCTGGGAAAGAGGCAGCCACATGTAATGGGCCCAGCAGCACTGAGGGGAGGGTCTCTTTCCCAGGCCGTGCAGCTGCCATCGTGTTCTAGGCGGCTCCACCAGCTAGGACCAGGATATTTATGTTGCCAGAGCAGTGAGCTTCACATCAAGGGTGGGCTGACCATCCTGAGCTCTCCCAGAACTGGTGAATCTGAGACCAATAGGAGGAGGAGATCTGGGGAGGGGGTTCAGAGGTGTCTCTTCCCTGGAGTCCTCTGCAGGTGGCTTCAGGCCTTTCTTAGATTCCAGAGAACTACTCACACCTGCAGTTTGTTCCACGCCGTCTCATTTCGTGTTATTCTCTATGTGTGTTTTCCTTTTCTTATTCCTAAATCTCTAGAAAAGCTGTCGAGGGAGCTGAGAGAGGAGTCAATGCCCACAAAAAGGGCTGAAGGGTCTTTGGGGACCCAGGTACCAGCATGGAGAGCTTGGTGGAATTTGCCTTAGTGCTGTCAAGTCCAGCTGTCTCTTCCCAGTTGCAGATGCTTGCTTTATTGCTAATTTTGAAGCTCTACATTTATTTTTAAAGGGGCCTGTAGGCTTATTTCAAAAGAATTAGGATATTTTTAAACAGACAATTAAGAAAAAGTGATATGAAATAGAAAAACCTGGGGCTCTCATTCATGTTCCCTGGATACCGCATCGCGTAAGCGGTTGCTGAGAGTCCCAGGTGTCCAGGCTCAGCATAGCTGCACTAAGAATATTGCTAGAGCCTTATTTTGTGTGTTATAGTTGTGTTTATGATTCTTACAGAATTGGTAATTATATAGCCTTTCACTTTTATAATAAATACCACTCACAGAACTCTCAGAATATATTCTGAAATAGGCACTGTTACTGTTCTTATTTTGTACATGTGGAAGCTGACATTCAAAACAATGTCCTGATTTGTCCAAGATCACACAGTTAGCGCCAAAATGCCACACAAACCCAGATGTTTCACTTTGCACCTTCCTGCTATGTCCCACCACCTTTGTCTCTGTCTAGAGGCCGAAAGGTTGTCATGTGCGTGACCCACAGACAGGGAACATTTGGTTCTCAATGCATTTATGCGCTGTATGGCCTGAATTAGTAAGCAGTAATTAGACCCATGACTATTACAGGTGGGAGCAGATGGGATTTAAGCTGAAAAATCATATTCATGTTTTCACCAAGTCCAGTGACCCCAACACCACGAGCCCACCTGAGAGCACCTGCCCGTAGGCCAGCCCACAATCTGAACAGAAATGTGCCTTCACATGAAGACTCCCCCCACACAATAAGAATCCTTGTGAAATCTTCCCTTGAGGAAAGATAAAATGAGGACTTTGTTGGATGCTTTGAGGTTGGGCATTGATGATTCAGTTTTGGAAGACACTGCTTTGAGTAAATAAATTAGAGATAAATTAGTGGCCATAGGAATGTTTCAAGCCTCAATTAAACTTCGTATCTTTAAGCAACATAAGGCAGTTGGGACAATAATAATTAGACCCTTACTCCTTAAAGTAGATCTTAGGATAGGTGAGGCGGGGAGAGCTGAAGCCCATGCCCAGCCGTAGTGGGCTCTCTGAGAAGGAGGCCTGGTGGGGAGGACATTCCTCTGATAGCTGGTTGGTTGTGTGGGTGTGAGTGTGGCTGCGGGCATTAGGTGAAGGAAGGAGAGGAAGGAAGGAAAAGAAAGGAGTTGTTTTAATTTTAATATCAAGACAATAAACTGTGTCTAAAACACGTATCATAAAAACATAGGTTTGCTTCCATACAGAAAGTAGCAAACCCTGCCTGCTCTTCTCCCCTTTTGTCTTCCCTTTGGGAACACTCAGAGTCCCTCTTTCCCTATAGTATGGACTCGCCAGTGAGAGACCTACCGCTTATCTTGACTGGGGTATTTTACAAGTCTTGAAAGCATAAACTTGTATGTCCATAAGGAGCTTAGAGCCTAAGCCTTCAGAGACCACAGTCCCGAGTGGCTGAGCATGTGTGGTGGCCTGGAGGCCGCAGCACTGGGACAAGACTTGGGGGCCTTCACCCCAACTGACACTCTTACCCGTCAAACTGTCCACTTGGAAAACAGGTGGGAACTCTTGGCCCTGTGGCCAAACAAAGGCAATGGCCTGGGTATGTGGCAACAGGGCCCGACCTTGAGGCTGGGCTGGGCCCTGCACTTGGCTCAGGGTGAGCAGAGCAGGCCACCTGAGCTCCTGCTGTAGCAAAACCAAGCAGTGTTCCCTCAGTGCTGCACAGGCCGTCTGGGGGAGTCTGAAGAGAGAAGAGAAAAGGAGGAAGAAGAGAGGGAGCAGCAGCGGCACTGCTTCTGGGCGGACTCCACTACTGGGAGGAGACACGGCTCCATAAACAAGCACCCCATTCTGTAGCTGCCTCAGATGCCCCAAGAGCTCAAAGGGCTGGGGAGGCCATGTCACCCGGGAGCTGAGGCCATGACCTCCAGTCCCCAACACTCTCATCTGGTTGTGCAGAGAAGCGGCTGCTTTGTCTCCCACTGGCCAGCACAGGACTTGGAAAATCCACTTGCTCTGTTCCAGGAGAGGAGGGATGTCCAGTTCTGAGGGAGAGGGAGATCTATTTGGGCTTGCCTGCCACCAACTCGCCTGCTATCTCTGAAGAGATACCAAAAGCCTGTTTGGTGTTTGCAAGCATTTAGGATTTCCTGGGAGGTGGGGTGATATCTGGAGCTGTTTGTGTTTCTTAGAGATCTATGAGACAGGGCAGGAGCTGGGTCTGCGACCTGCCCGGCTGAGCTGACCACCTGCTGTCACGGTGCATTCCTAGAGCTCCTGTCCCTGTAAACAACTGACAAGACAACCATTTCTCCCTGACACTGCGCCTTTTGCTGGTGGCCCACTGGTCAACAACATGGACAATGTAGTGTTTGCTGACCTCCTGAACTTCCATCCCACTCCTATGTTAAGCTCCTAAGCATCCGCTGTGCCTGCAAACCAGCAGGGAGTGGTATTGGAGGCAAAGATAGAAAACAGCACTGTCTGAAATGTCTGGGTGCGGTGGAAGGCAAAGGGGCTTGTGGCAGCAAATGGCACCACATGGTGTACATTTTATTTATTTATTATTATTTTTCATTAAATCATAGCTGTGTACATTAATGTAATCATGGGGTACCATGCACTGGTTTTATATACAACTTGAAATATTTTCATCAAACTGGTTAACATAGCCTTCATGGCATTTTCTTATTTTTTTTTTTTATTGTTAAATCATAGCTCTGTACATTAGTGCAATCAAGGGGTACAATGTACTGGTTTCATATACAATCTGAAATATTCTCATCAAACTTTGTTAAGACATTTATATTCTACATTTAGTAAGTTTCACATGTACCTTTGTAAGGTGAACCATGGGTGTGGTCCCACCAATTACCCTCTCTCCACCCATCCTCACTCCTCCCCTCCCCTCTCTTTCCCCTTTCCCCATATTCTTGGGCTATAATTGGGTTGTAGCTTTCATATGAAAGCTATAAATTAGTTTCATAGTAGGGCTGAGTACATTGGATATTTTTTCTTCCATTCTTGAGATATTTTGCTAAGAAGAATATGTTCCAGCTCCATCCATGTAAACATGAAAGAGGTAAAGTCTCCATCTTTCTTTAAGGCTGCATAATATTCCATGGTGTACATATACCACAATTTATTAATCCATTCATGGATCGATGGGCACTTTGGCTTCTTCCATGACTTAGCAATTATGAATTGGGCTGCAATAAACATTCTGGTACAAATATTTTTGTCATAATGTGATTTTTGGTCTTCTGGGTATATACCTAGTAGAAGAATTGTAGGATTGAGTGGCAGGTCTATTTTTAGATCACCAAGTGTTCTCTAAACATCTTTCCAAAAGGAATGTATTAGTTTGTATTCCTACACCAGTAGTGTAGAAGCGTTCCCTTTTCTCCACATCCATGCCAACATCACTGGTCTTGGGATTTTGTGATATGGGCTGATCTTACTGGAGTTAGATGATATCTCAAAGTAGTTTTTATTTGCATTTCTCTGATGATTAAGGATGATGAGCATTTTTTCATACGTCTGTAGGCCGTGCACCTGTCTTCTTCAGAGAAGTTTCTCTTCAAGTCCCTTGCCCAGCCTGAGATGGGATCTCTTGTTCTTTTCTTGCTAATACGTTTGAGTTCTCTGTGGATTCTGGTTATTAAACCTTTGTCGGAGACATAACCTGCAAATATCTTCTCCCATTCTGAGGGCTGTCTGCTTGCTTTACTTACTGTGTTCTTGGCTATGCAATAGCTTTTTAGTTTGATCAGGTCCCAGTAATGTATTTTTGATGCTGCTTCAATTGCCCGGGGGGTCGTGGTGGGGTCCACCTCATAAAATGTTTGCCCAGGCCGATTTCTTCAAGAGTTTTCCCTGCACTTCCATTAGTATTTTTATAGTTTCATGTCTTAAGTTTAAATCTTTAATCCAGTGAGACTCTACCTTAGTTAATGGTGAAAGGTGTGGGTCCAGTTTCAGTCTTCTACAGGTTGCCAGCCAGTTCACCCAGCACCATTTGTTACATAGGGAATCTTTTCCCCACTGAATATTTTTAATTGGCTTGTCAAAGATCAAATGACGGTAAGTAGGTGGATTCATCTCTTGGTTCTCTATTCTGTTCCATACTTCTACTTCTCTGTTTTTATGCCAGTACCATGCTGTTTTGATCACTATCGATTTATAGTATAGTCTGAGGTCTGGTAGGGTGATTCCTCCTGCTTTGTTTTTATTTCTGAGTAATATCTTGGCTATTTAAGGGTTTTCTGATTCCATATAAAATGAAGTATTATTTTTTTGAGATCTTTAAAGTACGACGGTGGAGCTTTAATAGGGATTGCATTAAAATTGTATATTGCTTTGGGTAGTATGGACATTTTAACAATGTTAATTCTTCCCAGCCATGAGCATGGTATGTTTTTCCATTTGTTAACATCTTCAGCTATTTCTTTTCTTAGAGTTTCATAGTTCTTTTTATAGAGATCTTTCACGTCCTTTGTTAGATAAACTCCCAAATATTTCATCTTCTTTGGCTCTACTGTGAATGGAATATTTTTTCAGCTTGACTATTGTTGGTATATATAAAGGCTACCGATTTATGAGTGTTGATTTTGTAACCTGAGACACTACTGTATTCCTTGATCACTTCTAAGAGTTTTGTAGTAGAATCCCTGGTGTTTTCTAGATATACAATCATATCATCTGTGAAGAGTGAAAGTTTGATCTCTTCTGACCCTATATGGATACCCTTGATTGCCTTTTCTTCCCTAATTGTGATGGCTAAAACTTCCATTACAATGTTAAGGTGTAATGGAGACAATGGGCAACCTTGCCTGGTTCCTGATCTGAGTGGAAATGCTTTCAATTTAACTCCATTCAATATGATATTGGCTGTGGGTTTGCTGTAGATGGCCTCTATCAGTTTAAGAAATGTCCCTTCTGTACCAGTTTTCTTTTTTTTTTTTTTTGTAGAGACAGAGTCTCACTTTATGGCCCTCGATAGAGTGCTGTGGCCTCACACAGCTCACAGCAACCTCCAACTCCTGGGCTTAAGCGATTCTCTTGCCTCAGCCTCCCGAGTAGCTGGGACTACAGGCGCCCGCCACAATGCCCGGCTATTTTTTTGTTGCAGTTTGGCCGGGGCTGGGCTTGAACCCGCCACCCTCGGTATATGGGGCCAGCACCCTACCGACTGAGCCACAGGCGCCGCCCTATACCAGTTTTCTTAAGTGTTCTGATCATGAAGGATGCTGGATATTATCAAAAGCTTTTTCTGCATCAATTGAGAAAATCATATGGTCTTTGTTTTTTAATTTGTTTATGTGCTGAATTATATTTATAGATTTACGTATATTGAACCAGCCTTGAGACCCTGGGATAAAACCCACTTGGTCATGGGGTGTATAATTTGTTTGATGTGTTGCTGGATTCTGTTTGCTAGGATCTTATTGAATATTTTTGCATCTATGTTCATTAAAGATATTGGTCTATAGTTTTCTTGTTGGGTCTTCACCTGGTTTGGGGATCAGTGTAATATCTGCTTCATAGAATGTGTTGGGAAGTATTTCTTCCTTTTTGATGTTTTGGAAAAGGTTAAGTAATATAGGTACTAGTTCATCTTTAAAGGTTTGGTAGAATTCTGATGTGAAGCCATTTAGTCCCGGACTCTTTCTTTTTGGGAGATTTTTTTTTTTTAAATTAAATCATAGCTGTGCACATTAATGCGATCATAGGGCACACTATTTCAGAACTTGATATAGGTCTGTTCAACATTTCCACTTGATTCTGGATAAGTCTTAGAAGGTGGCGTGCTTCCAAGTATTGGTCAATTTCCTTCAGATTTTTGTATTTCTGAGAATAAAATTTCTTGTAATATTCATTAAGAATTTTTTTAATTTCTGAGGAGTCTGTTGTTATTTTGTCTTTGTCATTTCTGATGGATGAAATTAGAGATTTTACTCTTTTTTTTCCTGATTAGATTAGCCAAAGGTTTATCTATTTTATTGACCTTTTCAAAAAACCAACTTTTTGATTTATTGATCTGTTGTATAATTCTTTTGTTTTCAATTTCATTTAATTCTGCTCTAATTTTGTTTTTTTCTTTTCTTCTGCTGAGTTTGGGATTAGAATGTTCTTCCTTTTCCAGTTGCTTGAGATGTCCCATTAAGTTGTTAACTTCCTCTCTGTTCTCTTGAGGGAAGGCTTGCAGTGCTATAAATTTCTCTCTTAGGACTGCCTTTGCGGTATCCCAGAGGTTCTGATAATTCGTGTTTTCATTATCATTTTGTTCCAAAAATTTGATAATTTCCTTCTTAATCTCGTCTATGACTCAGCTATCATTCAACATAAGGTTATTTAACTTCCATGTTTTTGTATGAGTATGCAGATTTCTGTTCTTGTTGAGTCCAACTTTTATTTCATGGTGGTCTGAGAAGATGCAAGGAATAATTTCTATTCTTTTAAATTTACTGAGGTTAGACTTGTGACCTAAGATGTGATTGGTGGTGTACTTTTTAAAAGCATCATCTCAAGTGGGATGTCGCTTGGACCTGGATTGGGTCGTGGCTATCTTCTTGTGCTTGGGAAAATAGGATTCTAAAGAGAAAGACAGGATGTGGTATGAGAAAGAGGAATGAAGGGCACTAATGAGATTTTCTGATGTGGAGGAATGAAGCTGCTGTTTATGGCCTGGAGAGGACTGTGGTGGGGGCAGTGCCCTACCATCGAGAGGGTTCATTCCAGGACCCACAGCAGGTACCTGAAACCACAGACAGTGCTGAACCCTACAGACACCATGTCGTCTCGCTCACCCATACATGCCACTGTGAAGTTCAGTCTACCAGATGGCTGCAGTGCCTCACATTTTGGGCCCAAGGTTCAGGAAAGAGAGGGCTACGGGGACACAAGCACTGTGGTATCCTGACAGCCACCGGTGGGCAGTGTCTGCAGCAGCGATGTGCTGGGTACAGGGACAATTTGCATCGTGAGTGGGGCAAAGCAGGATGGTGTGGGATTTCATTATATAACACAGAACAGCCAGCAATTTAAAACTCATGAATTATTTCTGGAATTTTCAGAGCACAATGGCCTTAGGTAACTGGAACCCAGGGAAGTGAACCCCAGCTACGGGGAGACTACTGAGTAGTGGTGGGTGGGGTGCAAACCAGCTTAGAGTTTGAGATGTTAGTCACACATTCAGGAAGATGCCAGGCAAGAAAGAGACACATCAGTCTGGGGTTCAGGAAGGAGGCTGGGCAGAGGTGAAGTGTGGGTGTTGTCCGTGTGCAGACGGCTTGGAAAGCCCTGAGACCAGAAGGGATTACCCAGAGAGAGGTGCCCAGGACCAGGCACTCCAGAGACGCAGCCAATGAGAGTGGAAGAATGTGAGAAAAATGTCCCAGAACTGGGTAAGTGCCTCAAGAAGCAAGCCATCATGAACATGTCAGAGGCTGCAGTGAGACCAGCAGCTCGAAGCCAGAGCCCTGTGCTGGACACGTGTCATCATGGAGATCGCTGGGTCCTGAGCACCAGCCACTTGGGCAAGGAGGGAGCCTGGCTCGGCAGACCAGGGCAAGAGAGGAATTTGGGGCAGTCGGTAACTCTTCCAGGCTCTTCTATGGGGAGAAGCAGATGAAGATGCTGCTAGCTCAAGGCTGTGGAGGGGCCAAGGTATTCAAAGGACAGGCACTATGGCAGCGCAGATTATGTAGGAGCCCTCAGACAGGTTGGGAGGTACTGGTGGTGCAGAACAGAGGGCTAACTCCTGGGCTGTGGCTTCCATCTGGTGAAGCCAGGTGGGGACCCACATAGAACAAGGAGGGAGAACTATCTACTGTCACTTGAGAAGTGGAAACAGTGACCAATAAGGTAAGTTTCACTGGGCAACATTAAACCGAAAAGTCAGGACATGGCAGGACTGTGGGCGCTGAAATCCTCCACAAGGAAGAAGAGTGGTGGGAGAGACAGCAACAGTGAACCCAGGGCCAGAACACCCGAGCAGGAGGGAACGGCAGAGGCGGACGGAGAGACCCAGGTGCTGACGGCCAGAGCTTCAGAGCAGGTGGGGGGAGGGAAGGACTGCAGTCTGGAGGTGGCAGTGAGGAGCAGGTGGCCTCTGTCCTTGCCTCATTGTTCTCATTTCATCAGAGGTGACACAGTGTACTCCAGGGCACAGCAGTGACTGTGTGGGGACTGGTCAGCTGAGCACCTGCCAAAGTGTTTCCATCTTCTGCTTCCAATAACTCCAGAAATACCTCTGGAATGATTTTTTGTTGCAGAAAAAAATGTATTTGAAAATAACCGGAAGTTTCAGACTGGAAAATATGCCAAGAAGATTTCCTTCTTTCATCCTCACTCAGGTGAGACTATATCCAGATTTCAGCAAAGTTTCGAAAAATTTCAAAACACTTTTGAGAACTGGAGATTTAAAAAATGTAAACAATTATAGGTACAGCAAATTACTTCTCTAATATTATAGATTTGGCATCTCTCTAAAGTTATGCCAAAATTCTAAGCAAGGCAGCTAAAACACACAAAAATAGTTTTATAACATCCAATTTTCAAATTCATTGAGGTGTCACCTTTTTTTTCCTGCTGACATTCTGATTCAGGGTAATGTCTGAGATTTCTTAAGTGAACCATAGCAAGTATTATTATTGCTTAACATTAATCCCTGGGGAAGAGATAAGGGAAGGACGTGTGGCCATGGACATTTGCTATGTACAAATAGTAAGCCTGGGCCATTGCCGCAAGTGAAGACGCAACTGCCAGCATCTGTTTGGTGTCCAGAATGCAGTGCGCCTCGGTGCTGCTGAGGGCGAACCATCAGATCATACACTATCACGTGAAGAGTGGGTTAGTTTGAAGATATCTACACAAATCAAAACTCCAGAAACTTTGTTTTATTTTTAATTGCATTTTCTAGTTTTCATGCAAATATTTGTTGTCATGGACACAGAGTCCAAGATTTGATCTATATTTAAAATAGCTCAAACCTTACCAGGGATTTTCGTTTAAAAATGCATTTATGGAGATTTTTATTTTGGTGTAATCTGGCATTTCCTGGAATGACAGGTCTAGAAGAATTAAGTTCAAAGCACAGGGGCATGTTCTCACACTGGGTAACAAACACTGTGCAAATTGTTTAATATTCTAGTTTCTATGGAAAACTTCCCAGAATCATGGTGCAGTATAGAAATAAAAGAACATTAGAAAATGTTTGGTAGAAATATACAAATGAACTTGAGAATTCTCAAGAAGTTTTCTTTTTTGCTGAACTCCTGAAAAATAATCACTATATCCGTTTTATTTGAAACCTATGAAAGGACAGCTCACTTCAGGGTTCCTGACGAGGCCAAAATGTAGCAGTATTTATGAGAAATATTGGCAGGTAAATTAAATCAAATTCAGACTTTTGGATTTTAAATTTATGGTACAACTATATAATCTCAGAGGAGGTCAGCTTTTGGTTGGTTGGTTATATTTTGTTTGAT
The DNA here is from genome assembly GCF_027406575.1 of Nycticebus coucang. NCBI lineage: Eukaryota > Metazoa > Chordata > Mammalia > Primates > Lorisidae > Nycticebus > Nycticebus coucang. The sequence goes on from NC_069787.1 coordinate 136,050,964, forward strand.
TTGGTTAGATTTAAACATTTGAGGAATAATTAAAAGGTAATTAATAATTTACAGAAACTGTTAAGATGTTCAGAAAATAATAGCAGAGATTTTGGAATGTAAGGAGCACGGTAGGGCCATTTGGAGCTGTCATTAGCATGCTGTGGATTTTCTCACATCTTCCTGCAGTAGGTTAAAATTAAAGTTTGATGGGTATCTGTATCGTCTTTTGTAAAAATAACATAGCACATCTGACAATCTCAAACAGCACAAACGTGAGCAACGCCTGTTGGAGCAGACTTCCCAAGACAGCACAGACTGGAGACACAAGAGTGCGTCCACATTCCAAGAACAAGGTGACGGGGGCGGCACACATAATAGTGGGGAACGTGGTTTTTTAAACATCAAGGAACGAGGGACTTGGGCTGCCTTCTTTTCTGGCTCCAGCCTGAATTTCATACCTTTCTAATAATCTGCTGTGGAGGTAGCAGAGACATCCATTGCCAGCAAGTCACAAGAGCAGACAGGAACACTGTTAGTAGGGCTCAACAACAGGAATTAAGACGTTTCCAAAACACGTGTTCTTGGTGCAAGACCTGTCAGGGGTTCACCTCAGAAAACAGTGTCGGGGTGCCATGAAAATGGGGTTTATCTACACCTTAATCTGCCCTGCTGAGCAAATGATAGTCTTCGTCTTCTTGAAGCACTGTTTAGAAGTCTCCGAGAAAAATAATGATAACTCCCTGAACAGAACCATCAGATTTTACAAGGGACTTAGAGCAGCTGTCCTTGCTGGTGCTGTCTGCTGTGACAATGGTTTGGCTGGAATGGGAGTGAGGAGGCTCATTATTTGAAGATACCTTATAGGTCACCCATTCTTGCCACACACTGGATGAAGCAGTCCATGCTACAAATCCCTGGCTGGCTCCCAGGGTGACATCACCTGCCACACCCCTTATTAAGACTGCAGTGTGGACAGGCTGGGCAGATTTTGCTGGATGGTGATCACTTGAGGGCACTGGGAACCTAAAGATCCAGTGGCCTCACTTGGGGCGGTGGTGGGGGGCTCAGTTTCTCCAGCTTTTCATTGTAGGAAAATAAAATGAGCCAATTGATAGAGCCAAAAATCACCTATGAAATGATAAAAACTAAAAATACTTTTTACTGAGATGCTGTACAAATGGATAAAAAGTAACGCTCCTCCCTCAAAAAAAAAAAAAAAAGGGAATTAAAAGAAACCAAAAAGTTGGAATTATGTGAGCCACAAGGCTATCACTGCGATGTACTTTACACAAGCCAGGACTCGTCAGTCAGGGCTAGGTCTGGCCTGCTGGAGAAAAATGTACTTTTAAAGATAAAAGCGTGAAAGAATACTTAAAATCCTTTTAAGAACCACAGATTTAATAGCCGGGCGTTGTGGTGGGCGCCTGTAGTCCCAGCTACTCGGGAGGCTGAGGCAAGAGAATCACGTAAGCCCAGGAGTTGGAAGTTGCTGTGAGCTGTGTGAGGCCAAGGCACTCTAAAAAAAGAACCACAGATTTGTGGGGGACTCTGTTAAATTTGGTTTTGCCTGGTACTCAGTGTAAAATATTTGTACAAAAATATAAAAGGTGTGGCTTGGTGTGTGACTGTGTTTATTGTTGTGGGCAGCAGAAAAGCTTGTGTTCTGTGTTATGTTACTGTACAGACTATGAACAGGCTGCAGCAACATTGTTTTCTTATGAATCTAGATTTTTTTTTTTTTTGCAGTTTTTGGCCGGAGCTGGGTTTAAACCCGCCACTTCCGGCATATGAGGCCGGCGCCCTACTCCATTGAGCCCAGTGAATCTAGATTTAAAAAAATACATTCACAAACTACCTCATGTTTAAACACAATGATTCCCTTTTATTTCTTAACTGTACCCCCAATCCCACAATAAAAAAATCATTTAAAGCTGTGTGTTTGGACTTATCACTCAGAAATAAAAACAAAATGAAACATGAAAACAAAGATCAGTTTGCAACATAACTTAAAGAAGCTCTGGTTTAAAATACCACAGCAGCAATATAAAGAGCTGGTGGCAATCACATTTTGGGATCAAACTCAGATCAATGTACTTTGTCCGTGTAGGCATCCAATCACAGTAGTTGCTAAATTCAACCCAAAAAGTTATTGCTGAATTTGTTGCATTGAATTTGTGAAGAAAGTGTTGTTCAGCAGCAGAACCATAGCAATAAAAATGAGAACGGGAGGATTTCATTGCTTTTGAGAGCTAGAGGAACCATCCTGAGGACATGTTGGTGGTCACCTGAAGGTGACCCTCAGTAATATTCTGGGTGCTGCCTGATTAAAATAAGTGCAAATGCCAACTCCCTTTCCAGGAGGGCAGAGTCATCTACTCCAGAAACCAGAATATTCTCTTCTCTTCCCGCCTTGCCCAAACTATCAGATGGAAATGGCCCCGTTTTCCTAGTGGGCATTTCGTTCTCATTAATAGTACATCAGCTGCTCATGTATTTAGGCAAAATCAGTAGGATCACAAATTGTTTTTTGATCTGATTATAGTAATTATTTTCTCCAGAATTAAGCCGTATCAGTTTTTGTTATTAAATCCCCCCCTAATATTTTTAAGAAGAATAATTTGGTCAACTACTGTTTTGTTTTAAAAACATTATGCACCTGAGATTGCCAGTTGAGCTCTCTATATGTCTCCTGGAGGTAACACTGCTGTGATGAACAGTGAAACAAAAACAAACAAAACGAGGTAGGTTAAAACAGGAAGCACAACACCTCGGACCACAGGCGGCATGCTTGTAGCTTTGGAAAAAAATCCCAGTCAGTCACATGAAAGTTCAAATCATTCGAGTAAGAGTTTATAAGGACACAAGTCAACCTGAACTAAATACATACATATCTCTACACAAATGTTGTTTACTGTATGTTGGGTAATTTGGAGGAAGGTAAAGTGACCAGGGTTCTCAGAATTTTGGCCAAAGTCTCGTGTTAAGTTCTTTGGCTGCTGTGTCCGAGGCAGGCATGGGAGCCTGGTCCCTTCTCTCACCCACCCAGGGAGAACACAGGCAGCTCAGAAACACGTGTTATCAATTTTTTTTCAGTCACAGTTTTCAGCTTGAGAAAGTGGCACCCTGTGTCTGGAGAGAGCTGGGAGTGTCGGAACCTGGATGTCACTCAGCTCCCCAGTTCCCAGAAAGAGCTCAGCAAAGTCTCAGTCCTCAGGAAGCCCAGGGGGGCTCTGTGCACTCAGACATGGGACACACACGCTGTCTCTGTCTGAACCACCTGCCTTCCCGCCTTTTGCCCCGATCTGCCGCCCAGCAGCTGAGGGAAGTTGCGTCACAGAGTTCCTCGATTTGGACTGACCCACTAGCGGCTCTGCTGTCCCTTGCACACTCCATCCTGGAAAGGGCCGTATTAATACATGGCCCGTCAGACTCCTCAGGTGGTAGTTGGGATTATTAGACTAAGGCTAGTAGTTTAGCCATGTAAAAGCTATTTCCCCAAAGAGGGGAAACCAGTATTCTTCTTCTCTTTTAAAAATTCATTAGCCAGTTGCCATCAAAAAGCAACCTTCTGAGTTGGTGAAGGCAAGAGAACTCTTAAATTACCCACTGCAGCGTGGCCTTCAGTGTGAGGAGGAAGGTACATTTACCGTGCTGTCTCTGACCCCTGGATGTTGGGGATTTTACAACACTTAAAGTTAGCAGGCAGACAGAACCAAAAACAGACTCCTGTCTCAGGACACATTCTCTCCCCATTCTTACAGAGTAAAGGGGTAAAGAAAAAAGGTAAAAAACCCAAAACTCACTACAACACAGCTTAACCATAGAAGCACACAATGCTTGTTTCCGTCCCTAACCCAAAGGGCCCATGGTCCAGCTCTGTCCAGAGACCAGGCAGCACTCTGGGACCTCCTGGACAGTCCATCCACCTCTCTCTGCTTCTCAACTGGGCTGCAACATTGAGGCTGGGCTGTGTTGGGAGGGAGGAAGGGGAGAGGGGACGCAGGACGCTCGACCAGGCCTTCCGATCCTGCCTCTAGGCTGGCATACGTCCACGTGAGTTATGTTCGTTTAAATTAGAGACAACGCCATGAAGATAAGTGCCAAGTGCTCTTCTGTTACCAGTTCATCATGGAATTTCTGTTGAGGGTCATGAAAAACACTTGGCTACTTCCTCCAGATCGCACGGATGCAAAAAACACCTGTTTGAAATTAAAAAGAAGTTAGTTCAACCGCAAGGCCCTCTCCCCGCTCTTCTTCAACTGTCCATCCACTGCTCTCACGTCCTATCCTTGCCATGTGTCAGCTCTTAGCACTCGGTGGCTCGTGTTAGCAAAGTGCCTCCTGCTGTGATCCGTCCTGCGCACACGACCACTCTACATCACGGTCACTGATTGTGGTCTTGGCCTCTGGTGTCCCTCTAGGGCTTACATTGTGAAAGGGAGTTTCTCACTAAGGGAACATGCTAGATTTCTGGCCCAGGGACCTTTGCTAGCATCTATAGGCACAGAGGTCCCCTTCTTTCTCCCACAAGTGACAAGAAAATGAACTTCAGGACAGAAGAGAATCCTTTCAAATTCCCAAAACCAAGGGGAATTCTGACTGGTATAGAACTTTAGTTTTCACTTTTTAAAATTTAAAATTAAGATTTTTTTAATGATTGTGGTCAGATAGGGTAAGGTGTGTAATGCCCGTGTAATCGGGCATTTCAAAGGTAAGTGCAGCCTCTCTGTTGACAGCACACCCCAGGTCAAAGGAGATATAGCATTAACAAGTAGAATCACAGCCCATTAGGCCTTGAGTTTGTTAAATCATTTTATCCAACTGCAGAGAGAAGTGAGCACAATTTGGGTTGCTGCTCACAGGAAGGGAATGTAAAGGAACTGCCACACCCAGGAAATACACTGGGCCGGGCCCTCAGTGGGCAGTTCCTCACTTTGGTCTGAGGCTCACGCTTTGGTCATTAGTGTGAAGTCTCTGCTACATCATTCCCACAACTCCTTGGAACCTCTGTGAATGTGCTTGTCAGGGAGCTAATGCTGTGTGTGGAAGCAAAGCCACACTTAGGCTCATGGGTCAGAACAGGGGCACAGAGAGGGAGGGGGCTGCTTCTGTCTCCAGGGCATGCGCCCTGTGCTTCAAATCTAGTCCCCTGACTCAGGCTGGTGTCAGCCCACTCCTGAGGTGTGGGCACCATCTGGGACAGGCTGCAGGGTGGGTGTCCCTGCCCAGATCTCTCCTGTGATCCCAGTGGGTTCAGGAGCTTGCCTGGGCTAAGCCTATCTTCTGGCACACTCTCTCCCACCCTGGAAGCAGCAACCCAGTCTGCTGTTTATCCAGACCACACTGGGCCAGCCAGTCAGCCAGGGTCTAGTCTAGGTCACATGCCCAGGCTGGCCTTCGGGACACTGGGTTGGGCAAGGGGGTCACAGCGGCTGAGCCACTGCCCCTCTCCTACATGAGCTTGTGTCTGGGCTCTGAGGGCACCGTTTCTGTGCTGGCCACAGTCACGGAGGACGAGTCACAGCTGCAGGCAGCCCAGCTGCTGCCCCTGGGCTCCCTCTACTGGGAGGGCGGCCAGCGGCAGTGCTGTCGCAGGATACCTGTGCAGGACCGAGCATGCCGGATGGATACAGCGATTCACTGAGAATAGTCTCCTAGGACACTTCAGAAGAAACATGGCTGGACTGACAAAGGACATGGCACTACTGAGTTTGTGATTGTTCCTGAAGGAATGGGTGACGTTTTTAAAAAGCTTATGCTTCTACATGGCAAATATTTCACATTTAAAAGGTGAATATAAGGTGATGCGTTAAGTTTCGAAAGTGAGTTTGTGAAAGTCTACAAGTGGAAGTCTAAAGTGGGCGCTGGGAGGTGATGAGAGACGAGCCTGCTGCCCTCAGTCAGCAGAACTGGGCACCTGCCCCGTCACCATAAGGCCTGCAGGCCACAAAAATTACGAAGAGTTTACAAGAAATTTCTAGATGTTTTTATATCTTTTTGATATGTGAATAATATATCTTGAATGTTCACATGATCAAACCAAATAATGCCATTTCAAGAGAGTATTAACTTTAACACAAGAGGTGATTCAAATCAGTATAAAGGAAAATGAAGGTTTCACAGGTACCTGGTGGTCTCTTAAAATGCAAACACAATGCAAACGTTGAAACGGATTTACCTTATCATTTCTTTCACATAGAAACTTTAACCTTTGAGCTCGCTTATGCATAAATACTCCATCCAAATGTCCTGTTTCCACTGACCGGATCTCAATAGCTTTCTCGCCCCAGCCCATTATCTGATTGGAATGAATGTAGGCTGTCAAAAGGAATTTCCAAAACTGCATTAAAAACATTAGATGGGCAATAACTCACAGCATCTGTTCACAACTTAACCACAAAAATGACAAACGGTTGAGATAAACGGACAAAGTAAGTCTTACAAGAGTTATTCACAGACATTTTTTGTGGAATCAAATGGTTGTTTCACATTTCTTGCTTTTCGTTTCATTTGGGGGGTGTAACTGCTGAAGGGGATAAGGAATGGGCAACCTACCCACAGACGTGGGCATTTCTCCCCACTGGAGCACCACGTCCTTCGTGATCCGGCCGTAGGTGCTCACGTACACACCCTCATCCTCATAGCACACCAGCATCTCCATGCCGTCCGTTTTAGGCAGGATGACAATAGCGTGAGGGGTGATGTTGCCCTGAATCTAGATGACAAAGGGAGGCTAGGTGTTATGCTTCTGAAAACAAGACAACAGCTGGACTGCTCATTTCTAAGGAACGGAAAAGATGTGTTTTTGTTGTATTTTTCATTTTCGCTGTAAAGGTTGAAATTTGCTTTAATGTGCTTTAATTTAACTACTGCCTTGTCAAATGCCCTGGTAAACGCATGCTTGGTGACTAGACTAAGAACCATCTTATCTGCTCCCACAGCAGCAGCATCAGTGAGACACCAGGTGTCAGCCACCAGCTCCCTGCAGGTGGTCCTTCTAGGCCTGGGGCTCAGAGGGGACACCCCTCTTCCCCACCAAGCTGCCTGGCTCTGGGTGGTGGATTTGGGATCTGAGAACAGGTCTTGCCATCACTGAAATTCACCTGTTTTCCATGAGAGCCACTATTTCTGGGAAAGGATGAGGACAGTGCAGGCTGGCCACATCTAGGGAGGCCACCCAACTGGGGCAGAAAGGGACCCCAACAAAAGTTAAGGAGTATATACATCAAACACAGGTTGTTAAGCTGGGTGTCTACACACCAGAACACTCAAACCGATGGTCTGTTTAGGAAAATACTTAGAATTACTGCTAACTTAATAAAACCACACTATTGAAGTAAGTGCAGACCAGTTTGCTCTGGAAACAGAGACGAGCTGCTGCTGTCCCCCCACAACCCCAGCTGAGAGAGTCATGGCAGCTGGATACCAGCTTGAGAGGGTTGAGGACAAGGACAGTGGTGCCCTGGTCACCCCACTGGGAATGCAGGCTGGGAGTTCTTGTGTACACGAGGTACAGGTATGACGCAGCAGTGAACAACTGTGTGTGTGTGTGAGATATGCTAAACAACTTTTTGGAGCTATTATGCTTCTTTAGAGTACTCAAATTCCCAAAATACTAGTCAGCAAAATATTAGACCTCAGGCTTTCCTGGTAGCTTCTACTGAGTGTTCGTTCTTGGAATCACATCAGGACACAGGGCTCAGATGCTCAGCGCCTCCCTCTAAGAGCCCTGTTTTGGGCGGTATGTCAGAACAGTGACACAGATGTCACACTGCCAGGAAGAACTACAATTTTCAGGGCCCTGGGCCTCATGTGACACTGGTAACAGCCCCCTGGGACAGGTCCTTTCACCCCACTTTCCAGCTGTGGGAGCTGAGGGCCAGGGTCTGACGTGCCTGTCACTGCTCGCTGGAGTCAGGGAGGGAGTGCCAGTGTCTGGCTCCACCACCCTACATCCCACACGCCCAAGGGAGGAACTAAAAATAGCAGAAAAAGGATGGTTTCTAAGAAATTGGTATCTTACCACTGGCTTTCTCTACATAAAATGAACCAATCCCTCTTTAAAAACTCATGCATTATACAAAATTTATGCCTTGAAGGAAAAAAATATCATGTGTACTTTAATCTAAAGTCCGGAGACAACATGTAAATGTCAAATTCTATCATGTTACTCAGTTTTACAAAGCCCTGAGAATTAGTTAAATCTACACGTTTTAGTTGTTAAAAGCATTCTATTTAATGAAGGTCAGACGTGCACACGCTTTACCCATGAGTCAAGTCAGTGTGGCTTCCACTCAACACACGGACACAGGCAGGCCACAGAGGCCCAACAGGCAGTGCCCAGACTTACGTGAGATGGTATATAGATGTCATAGGAGTTTCCTGAATCAACATCGATCACGTGGAAACCAGTGTGTGAGCCGAAAATGACCTTCAGTCTCTGCCCCTCTTCCACGGTGAGGTCGACCAGCAGAGGCTTGTGCTGGAGGTCTGCAAAGGACTGTAAAGCCAGCCCGTTAGTGCCTTGGCACCAAGGGGTTGTTGAACCACCTTTCCCTACATTTACCATCTACCACCAGAAGAAGCTACTTTCTGACTTTACTAAGTTGAAGCAGTAGGGAATTCCTCTCTCAGGTTTAGGTCCATTCCTGTCCAGGCTCTAGGAGGAAGGGTCCAGCCCCTATCTGTGACCCTTTCTCTGCCCCTTATCCTGGGAACAAAGAGATTAACTCCCAGTTGTCAAGTCCGGTGACTGGGTACTGTGTTTATTTTTGGCCTTTGACCTCAGAGAAGGCCTGGCCACTTCTCTGGTCCTTTCTCTGCTAGGTGGCAGCAAGGCCCATACATGCTGGCTGCCCTTTCAGGACAGGGTAGGACAGGGTAGCTGAGGGAGGCTCTGGCTTTGATTTTCCTCCAGTGACTGTGTGGGCATCAGAGCGGCACTTTATCTAAACTTCACGCTGAGAACTGAGACTTGCACTTGGTGCTAGTGGAAATGATAGTTTGGGTTTGGTAGTAGAACACTCCAGGACAGAGGGCTTGCATTGATGACTCAGGCTTAACTACTAATAGAAAGGATGAAAAGCACTCTAGCCAAGTCTGCCCAAGTTCTGTGTGTCCATATCTGGACCCAAGTCCCACTAACAGCTCAGTGCTCCCTGCATTTTCCTTCCAGCACGTAATCACACCCCCCTTTCCTGGGCCGGGAAGCCTCGGGAGGATCTATGAGCCCACAGTGGCCTTGGTGGCCGCACCTGCCCATCTGTCAGCCCCCTCGCTCCATCTTTTGCTCACACGCTTCTCAGAGCATGGGAGGCCCGTGCACATCCTATCCTGCCCCAGGAGAAGCCTCCAGCTCCTGGCAGGCCAGTCTCCTTCTGGTCTCTGCCTTTGCCCTTCCCTCTTCTCAGGCCCATGCAGCCTCCACATTCTGGCAGTAAACTGACAGCAGCGACTTCAGAGCCAGCGTGGGACCTTGATCAAAAAGCTTTCACAGAGGGAGGTTTTGGCTTCTGGGAGTCATCCTCTCTGAGCTCTCACTGACCTAATACATTTCAAACCTTTCTTTCTGTGAAGTAGGGCTGGGGAGGGGAGCCCATTTCCAGGGATGAATCTGCCTCCCACAAACATCATAGAGGAGTCCTCTGCCCTCAGGATGGATGGGGGTGGCGACTGGAACTCTGAAGGGGCCTGTGTGATGCTCCCAGGGCAGCATCTGCCCTCGCATGGCGTCCATGGCAAGACAGAACAAAGAGCCAAGGAGAGGTAATGGTCATCTGGTGGAAAATGTGAGGGCCAGTGAGCTACAGAGGAGGAGATGGACAGCAGCAGAGAGAGAAGACGGGCGATGAGGCCACATCAGGAGTGGGCGCAGCAGGGTGGGGCACTGAGGGTCAGCTTCCACGAACTGGGGCCCAAGGCACTAGTGTACCCCATCCCTCTCTGCTGGACTTCACGAGGGACAGCCTAGCTCTGGAGGCACTCACTCAAAGTGAGAAATGAAAAGCCACCAAAACGGGGACTGCAGAGAAACTGAGAGACCAGCCCTGCCTGTGGTCAGTATTGGGCATGTGAGCCGCAGTTGAGTTTAGGGCTCTGTCCAGAGACTCACGAGGCTGACAGGATCTGGAGCCAGCTCAGCCTGAGCCTGCACTGCTGCCTGGGCTGGCTCCACCATGCCTGCCACCGAGTGGTGCTCTGACTAGAAGCCGTTCCACACTAACTTCTGCAGATGACAACTCATAGGCCTCAAGTGGAGGAGGGCAGACCCACATTTAATCTGACTAATTTTATAGTGTTTTTGTTTAACATTAATAAAGTTTTTCTGCACATTGACATGTTGCCTTACGGTTCATCCATCACTAGACTATGTACAATGTACCCATCAGAGCGTGTTTCAACACTAAATTCTTACCTTTGGAATAATATAACCAAGTACCTATAATTTTAAAACAGGTTTGTGATGGCAAGTTGGTATCTGTCTACATGGAAAACAGACCATGTTACTAATTTGGAGGAACTGAGAAATTAAACAAAAGCCAATTTTAGGTAACCACATACTTGCTTACCTTAAATGCCATAAACTTATGATATGGTTTAGGAGCCCAGGCATAGATCTCCACAGCGTTCTTCAAGGCAATCACCAAAAACTTGATCCTTTCATATTTAACTGTAATATAAAAATATGAATTAAAAGTACATCAATTTATTCAGGTTTTTTTGTGTTAATGTATGTATAAACTAGAATATATATATATATGTATAAAACCATAATTAAGGGTTGAGCTCCTGGGGTGGGATTTTTTTCATGGACAGATTTAGCTCCCTGTAGTGAACCTGCTTGCAGAGTACATGGGGTCCTTTTGCTTTGTTGAAGACTCTTCTTTATCTGAAGATACAACTGCTTAGAATAGCTGCTAACCACTCGGTCTAGATGTGGATTTTAATTGCAACAAGAATCTGCATAATTTCCTCTGTGTTAACCTGCCCAGCTTTTATGTTGACCCACACATAAGTAGTGGAGGATTGGGATGGAGAGATGGGTGAGAAGTCAGTGATGGGTAGGGATAAAAGCTGCTGTTCACTTATGTACATTCATTCCAATTATTCCTGGATCACCACATTTAGTTCTTTATTTTGGTAAAGCATATCCTTGTTAGCTTCCCGAGACGTGGACGTGGAAAATATGTTTTTTGAGATCCTGCATGCTCCAAATGTTTTTATTCTCACTCAAAACTGATGGATGGCTTGCTGCTACGATGTTCAGTTTCACATGTCCACTTGCCCAGGCCACAGGGCACCTAAACATTTGGTCACACACTATTCTGGGCACGTCTTTGAGGGTCTTCTGGGTGATAGTAACTTCTGAACCAATAGATGAAGTAAAGCAGACACCTCCCAGGTGTGGGTGAGTCCTTCCAGGTGTGGATGATCCTGCTACTTTTATAAAAAGGGATTTATTATAAGGAATTAGCTCACATGATTACAGAGACTGAGAAGTCACAATATCTGCTGGAGACCCGATGGTGCAGGTCCTGCCCAAGCCCATAGGCTGGAGGCCCAGCACTGTGCTTGATCATCCATTCAAGCGAAGATCTGAGTGAAACAAAAAGGCTGAGTCTTCCTGCCTGTCTGAACTGGGACGTTAGTCTTTTCTGGCCTTCAGACATGGACTGAAGTGCTGGCTCTCTGGGTCTCCAGACTCTACCACCCATCAGTGCTGGGCCTCAGGCCTGTGGGCTTGGACGGGACCTGCACCATCGGCTCTTCCAGTCTGCAGACTCTACCATCCATCCGTGCTGGGCCTCAGACCTGTGGGCTTGGATGAGAGCTGCATCATCAGCATTCCTGGTCTCCAGCAGATATTGTAACTTCTTAGTCTCTGGAATCATGTGAGCTAATTCCTTATAATAAATCCCTTTTTATAAATAACTTACAAAATTATATGCCTCTTATTGGTTATCCTTACCTAGAGAATCCTAACACAGGATTATAAAATACTAGTAGGAAACAAATTTGCCTTCACAGTGTTGAAGCCCTCGTGCCACTGCCTTCCCAGCTTCTGGCATGGCTGCTGGGAAGCCCTAGACCCCTCTGATTTGGGTCTATCACATGGAAACATTATTTATTTACTTAGTTATGAGGAAGCGTTCAGGAGAATTTCATTTCCTGGGTGCTGCACTGCCATGCGGATAAGCTCTGCTGTGTAGTTGCGCTCATTCCCTGTTGAGCATGCAGCAAACTCTCTCAACCGGCACCATGAGACCAGCAGCTCCAGAAATTCCTGCATTCTTTCTTTAACACTTTCCTCCCCATCCATTCCTTATTTTCTAAAGCTCGAACTTAGATTTTGAACCACTTGAACTGATCTTTTCGTTATTAAATATTTTTTCTCCTTTCCTCTTTCTTTTGGTTCGGTTTTTCAGGAGACTTCCTTACCTTTATCTTCTAACACTTCTATTACATTTTCTATTCTTGCCAATATATTTTAGTTTCAAAATTTTCTTCTTGGTTTATCAATGATCTCCCCTTCCTTGCTGCATCCACCTAAAAAAAAACAGCCCTATTCTTCTTTTATAGAAATATTTTTTTCTAATCTCTATATTAACTAGTTTCTTTCTTCCTTTCTTTTAAAATTTTCCTCTACTTCTTGTTACCCTGGTTTCTTCCAGTGTTCTTTATTTCTCCCTCTCTCTCTGTCTCCCCTTCATATCAGCGGGGTTCTCCACTCACTGGTACAGCTGGGCCCATCACTGCTGCTTCACTCCAAGCTGGTTAGACAGCAGGCTTCCCACGGCATTTCAGATGTGTGTGAAAAGGCCTGCACCTTTTCTTACTGGCTGTTCAGTTTCTCTAAAGACAAATCTTTTAGCTTCTTCCTTGGGAGTATAATCACAGCTGCCATAGCTGTGGGAGCTAAACGGGAAGGGGAGGTGCATGCGTACATCTGTGAGTGTGAATGTGCATGTTATATGTGTATAAGTGTATTTGTGTGCATGTGTGTGTAAGTGTGCATATGGATGTGTGTATGTGCATATGTGGGTCTATGTGTATATGTGAACGTGTCTTGTGAATGTGTGTGCTATGTGTGTATATGTCTATGTGTATTTGTGTGCGTATGCATCAGTGTGTGCACGTACCTATGTGGGTCTATGTGTATGTGCATGTGTAGTATCCGTGTATGTGTGTGTCTGTGCCTGCACAGGTCTTCCCATCAACAAACTGGATCTTTGGCTGCAGAGGGGAGGGGTCATGGCCCCCTGTCAGGGCAGAGAGTAGGTTTGGGAGGTCTTGTTGCTCATCAACTTTCTTAATAATGCCCATTTTCAGTCCCACCTTACACCTCCCCCTTCACCTTGGCTCTTTTTGGGCCTGAAATCCTGGGCCTTCCTATGCCTTGCAGAGTGACTGCAGTGATCCTGGCAGTCCCCTCACTGCACAGTGAGAGCTGAGTGACCACAGTGATCCTGGCAGTCCCCTCACTGCAAAGTTGGAGCTGAGTGACCATAGTGATCCTGGCAGTCCCCTCACTGCACAGTGAGAGCTGAGTGACCACAGTGATCCTGGCAGTCCCCTCACTGCAGAGTTGGAGCTGAGTGACCGCAGTGATCCTGGCAGTCCCTCACTGCAGAGTTGGAGCTGAGTGACTGCAGTGATCCTGGCAGTCCCCTCCCACTGCACAGTGAGAGCTGAGTGACCACAGTGATCCTGGCAGTCCCCTCACTGCAAAGTTGGAGCTGAGTGACCACAGTGATCCTGGCAGTCCCCTCACTGCACAGTGAGAGCTGAGTGACCACAGTGATCCTGGCAGTCCCCTCACTGCAGAGTTGGAGCTGAGTGACCGCAGTGATCCTGGCAGTCCCTCACTGCAGAGTTGGAGCTGAGTGACCGCAGTGATCCTGGCAGTCCCCTCACTGCAGAGTTGGAGCTGAGTGACCACAGTGATCCTGGCAGTCCCCTCACTGCACAGTGAGAGCTGAGTGACCACAGTGATCCTGGCAGTCCCCTCACTGCACAGTGAGAGCTGAGTGACCACAGTGATCCTGGCAGTCCCCTCACTGCAGAGTTGGAGCTGAGTGACCGCAGTGATCCTGGCAGTCCCTCACTGCAGAGTTGGAGCTGAGTGACCGCAGTGATCCTGGCAGTCCCCTCACTGCAGAGTTGGAGCTGAGTGACCACAGTGATCCTGGCAGTCCCCTCACTGCACAGTGAGAGCTGAGTGACCACAGTGATCCTGGCAGTCCCCTCACTGCAGAGTTGGAGCTGAGTGACCGCAGTGATCCTGGCAGTCCCCTCACTGCAGAGTTGGAGCTGAGTGACCGCAGTGATCCTGGCAGTCCCTCACTGCAGAGTTGGAGCTGAGTGACCGCAGTGATCCTGGCAGTCCCTCACTGCACAGTCAGAGCTGAGTGACCACAGTGATCCTGGCAGTCCCCTGACTGCACAGTTAGACTCAGTGATCCTGGCAGTCCCCTAACTGCACAGTGAGAGCTGAGTGACCACAGTGATCCTGGCAGTCCCCTGACTGCACAGTTAGACTGAGTGCACCCTGGCAGTCCCCTCACTGCACAGTGAGAGTTGAGTGACCACAGTGATCCTGGCAGTCCCCTGACTGCATAGTTAGACTGAGTGATCCTGGCAGTCCCCTCACTGCACAGTGAGAGCTGAGTGATCACAGTGATCCTGGCAGTCCCCTGACTGCACAGTTAGACTGAGTGCACCCTGGCAGTCCCCTCACTGCACAGTGAGAGTTGAGTGACCACAGTGATCCTGGCAGTCCCCTGACTGCACAGTTAGACTGAGTGATCCTGGCAGTCCCCTCACTGCACAGTGAGAGCTGAGTGACCACAGTGATCCTGGCAGTCCCCTGACTGCACAGTTAGACTGAGTGCACCCTGGTGGGCGAGTCTGTGTCCAGGCTTCCACCTCTTGCTGGGTTTCATGAACATCTCATTTCCTGGTTTCTCTTTCCTTGCCCCTTTGTTTTTACACTTACGGCATTTTTATTTTTCTCTTGTCACCTTATTAGGCCTTTGGAAAGAAGCAGATGCACATACTCTAGGGGGCCAAGGACTTTATTCTGAACGTGCCCTTTGAACCTCACCAGTCTGACTTTATTGAAATAATATAAGTAGATTTAAGGTGTCAATTCTTATACTGCTCACACGAATGTCATCAGTGTCTAGCAGGAAAGAATGTAACTAAACACGTGTGAGTGGGCGTTGCTGAAGTGGCAGACTCACCAACTTTGTAGTGGACGCAGCCTTCCAGGTCCCCCACGGTGACCCAGCCCTGCTTCTTCTCCACCTCGGGGTCGTTGTGCAGGATCCTGTTCCTCAGCCACGAGAGATAGTACACCCGCAACTTGTTCTTCTTTCCTGTTGGAATAACAACAGTGATTTCAGGGCCTGTGACAGCTCCTACTCTGCCCTTCCTAATCTCTATTTTATTTAACTTTATTTACAAGGTCTGACAATTAAGTCTACAGACCTCATTTCTGAGTAACAGTACCATCACCTTTGAAGTACTCCCCTCGGGAAGCCACGCACGGATGCCAGAGCCTAGTCCACCCTTACAAGCACTTTTGAAACTTTTTCTGGAATGGCAGTCAGAACTGTCATCATATCACCCTTGATGTTTTGAATGTCATCAAAATGTCTTCCTTTCAATATTTCCATTATCTTTAGGTGATGAGAAACGTCACTGGGGGCCAGACAAGGTAAGTAGGGACAGTTATTTGTTTACTGGCTAAAAACTCCCTCACAGACAGTGCTGTGTGAGCTGGTGCATTGTTGTGATGCAAGAGCCATGAGTTTCTAAAAAGTTGAGGTTGTTTTTGTCCAACTTTTTCACATAGCCTTTTTAGCATTTCTAAATAGTAAACTTGGTTAACTGTCCAGTTGGTATAATATCATAATGAATAATCCCTCTGATATCAAAAAAGGTTAGCAACCCCATTTGACTCTTAATTTAGACTGATGGAAGCCTTTTTGGTTATGGAGAACTGGTTGACTTCCATTGTGCACTCTGATGCTTTGATTCAGGGTCGTATTGATATACCCATGTTTCATCACCCGTGATAGCACAGCCCAAAATATGGTCTTGCCTCTCCAGAAGGTCTTGGTAAACTTCAACTCTCCTTTGTTTTGTTCATCCTTCAAGACCATTTTTGCATACACCTTTCTCATGCCACAAATTTCAGTTAAGATTTTCCTAATGAGTTCTCTATGATGTTTATCCTATCTGCTATGCTTCTCAGTCAGATGATTTTTGACCCACAATTTGATGAATTTTTTTCAATGTTTTTATCAGTTCTGTTTGTTACTGGCTGGCCTCACATCTGCTCAGAAAAAGGTTTAACCCATGTGTACCCTGTCATTTTCTTCCATGGATTATCCCTATAAACTTGGACTAACATGCCCCTGATTTCACTTCCACTCTTGCCAAAGTTTTTTCATTTGTTTTAATCTTTATTCTATTCTTGATTATAAAAATAAACACGTACACTATAAAAGTCTTACATTATAGAAAACTGACAAACAGAAAATTTCCCCAGAATCTCACCCTCAGAGATGACCTCTACTCTCTTTGGTAAGTATTTTCCCAGATTTTAAAAATATATAGCAATAAATAAACAGGATAAAGTGGAATCCTACTATAAGTGTGTGGTATTCTGTGCAAGTTCGCAAATAGTTATGACAAATAATTTATCTGTTTAGTTTCTCCAAGAGCTTTATGTGTTTAGTTGTCAGAGAAGATTTAACCACACCGTGGGTAGAAAAACCTGTAAGATTTTCTTACCATTCACATTAAATATTGTTTCAAGTATTAAAGGTGAATTAAAGTTTTAAAAAATAGGAAATGAAGAAGAATAAATTTGATAGAACAGTTCAGAAAATTATCTCAGTTTCTTATCAAAATAAAAACTCCTAAATTGCAATCCTAGCAAGTACTGTGACATGGCTTTAAAACTGGAATTTGGGAAACAATCACCTCTTTACCATGAATTACAGCTGTGAAAGTAATTCTTCAATTCTTTTCATTTAATGTATGAAGGGAGGAAGGACAGGGCAGGATGAAGACACAGAGTGGAGTTTAGCTTTTGGAACTGGTAAAGGACAGTTTCTATTCAACTTCCCACAGCTTCACGTGTAATGCTTTCAAGACATCTTCCAACTGTTTTCAAGACTTTTCTATTTCAACTCTGCTTTCAAGATTAAAAAGCTCCTTATCTTCTGACACAATTTGCTTTTCAGAGGGCTCGAAAGTATAACTGCCAATAGCTTCAACACTTGTAAGAGCAAAGCAAGTCCCTCTTACAATGAAGATCCTGGGAGTGCATCTGTGCATGTAGCCTAGACTGAGTGGCCCTTGCCCAGTACAAAGTCTCCAGGATGCAGCCATTTGCCTTTTCACGTTTGGAAAGCTTCTGTTCCTTGTCCACAGAAACATTACAGGAACAGTGCAGCAAGACGCAGTTGGTGTCCTCCTGGCTGGTCACCCGGCTCAACAAGTCACCCAGCGGCCTCCCCTCTGCCCCTGTGGCCGCCTTGAGCCGCACCTTCTCATGTCGCCCACTGACGCATTCCCACTTGTAGCTGGTGGTGGTTCGAGTCTTTGGAGAGTCACTTGTCCTCGCTGCCGCACATTCAGCCAGCACAGGCTCCGCTGCGACAGTCCGATGACCAAGCGCCCACCATACCTACAAATCCTCTTGCCAAGTTTAACAAGAAATTCAATGTTTGTTCATTGCTTTGAGCTCTGACATTCTCCTGATGGCACACAGAAACACACAATAGTAATAACAAACACCACCCAGCAAGACACCAGCACATCAGCAGGAATGCAGCCGTGAGATTCGGTGAGCTGTTTGTGCAGGGCTGCAAGTTCACAAACCTGATCGTCACTTTTATTTAGTTTGCCTCTGTGTCTATGTGAGGACCCAGCATCATCACCGCAATGCTGTCCCCGCCAGAACGTGGGGTTAGAACAGCTCCACACATCACAAAATTGCAGTCTCCTTCCTTCAGGTGTGGGTGGGGCAGCTGCTCTCAGTCTCTCCCCACTGCAAAGGCAGCTCTGTCAGCTGGACTCAGCACGGCCTGCCTGCATAGCAGAGTGGCCGATCAGAGTTCCAGAACATTCTACATCTAATCGCCTGGAACGGAGGTGATGCGGGACCTTCTGGCTTACGTCCCCTGTCCCTCTCTCATCTCCACTCGGTGGTGGGTGTCAGGAGGGAATCTCTTCTTTGTTTTTTCTGTTATTTAAAGTGATGGCAGTAGTTTTATTTTATAACTGGCAAAAAATGTAATTTTAAAAGGAAACAAGAAAAACAAGTTCAGTGGAACCAATTTGGGTTTGGAAAGTAACAGTGGACAAGTTTATGGTGTGAAGTCACTGAAAGGAAAACCCAATACAAACAGGAAAGAAGAAAGACAAAAGCTTGAAGAGTGCATAGGAGGGCGAGGAAATAAAATACTAGACAGTCCTGGAGGGAGCACAGGGAGCGGGATCTAGGGTGCTCCAGAGCGTCACCAAGGATCAGACAGGACGACGGCCACTGGGGTGACCCTTCCCAGCTGACCACGACTTTCGCCCTGGGAAGGACCCTTATTTCCCAGTCATTCATCCTAGGCTTTACAGATGTTTTATATTTACAGGTATTTTATATCATGTACCAGAAGAGAGTTCACAAAGCCCTCACACTAGCTTTCCCGGGAGAAGGGTGGGAGCCGGGGGCAGCCGGGGTCTGTTTCTGTGAGCAGGGGGCCTGGACCATGTGCCAGTCACAGCGGTCAGCAGACACGAGAGCACACACTACCTCCTTTCTCCGCCAACAGCAACCTGAGGGCAGCTCAAGAGTCTTTTGCTTCTGCTTTCATTCTGCATCCTCCTGTGTGCCTCAGGTAAGAAGGAACGGCTACAGGCCTGAGAATGGGGATGTGTCACTGAGACGCATGAAGCCCAGTGTGAGGTTCCGGTCCCGTTTCCACTTGGTAGGGGACAGGAAGGTGTGTAGTTTTAATTTTGATTTGGACATCTAGCAACCAAGAAATTAACCACAACAAAGAACTACATGGAATTAAACCCAAAGTACAGTACAAGACGGATTTGCTTGGTCAACCCTTATTTGGAAAGAATACAAAGAGATGAAACTCTGAGCATTGAGGGGAAAAGGTAAAAGAAAGAAAAAATTGTGGAGCCAAGTGACAGCATTTTTTTAAAATAGAAGTACAGCTGAAGAGTTAGACTTCCTTCAAGGTTCCAACCAGCACACCTGTGTTGTCTCTGGGAAGCTGTGGCCCCACACAGGGTCCTGTTCTCACAGTTGCCTGCACGGTGCAAGCACCTCAGGAGCTCTGAAGGCTGCTGGTGCCCTGGCCAGACCATGCAGAGATGCTGACCCTGACCTGGGTGCACCCTGGGTTTTCACATCTCTCTGGGGGGTCTGACATGTACTTGGTCCTATACTGGGCGGAACAGGAAGGGAAAAGAGGGTGCTATTTGTTAAACTTTTAAAAGCACCATCAGAAAGAAAAAAACTGTTCCTTTAATAAACTCTCCTCTTGTGGGGTGCATTTGAAACTTGTCAGTAACAAGGCCTTCATATCAGTCTCTATTTTTTTTTTTAAAGCTTTTTTTGGAAACCAGATGTGCACTCAGATCTCTTTGCAGACCTGATCACCAGTGGGCCAGTGCACCTGCCAGGACATGAGTGAAGGAAGAGTTTCTTGTGGGAAGACACCAGAAAAAATTCCACGTACTAACCTTCCCTCCTGGAAGCCTGTGTTCTGACATTCTCCACCTGGGGGCAGATGGCAGTAATGGCAGAGCAGACAACTTAGAGGTCCCTGGGAGTCCTGGGGAAGGTGAAGGCCATGAGCGCTCAGCCTTCCTGGTGTGTCTCTGCCTGGCCAGGGACTTCCCTTGGGGGGTGGGATGTGCAGTGTTGTCCCACATGGGTGACCTCACTCTGGCTATGTCACCACAGTTATTGAGTGACTGGCTGGCTGGGAAGGGCAGAGCTACCTCAGAAACAAGGTCGTCACCTTTCCCACCTGTGCAGACCTGGGTTCATGCCATCCTAGTACCTACCTGAAATTGTCACTAGCACGTTCAGCCCCTCCAGCACATCCATCTGCTGGAATCGCCTCCGGTTGATCAGATTATAGACTTTGCCTTGCCCGCTGCGGTCCAATAGCATGAGGCCATTCTCGGTTCCCACCAGGAGGTTCACACCTGAAAGAGAAGCATGGAGACGGACTGTTCGCACCTGCACCTGTGCATCTGGGGACTCAGCACAAACCAGCAGGGGAGCCCTGTCCCTCTGGCAGTGAAGTCACAGCTTTCTTCCACTCAGTGGCAGAAGCATGCGTTGTGACTGGTCATTACTGCTTAGCACAGTGAGTCCTCCTCATTCTGACTCCACCCCTTCCTAGAACAGCCGCCCTTCTCGGGTCTCCCTACACATCTGCTCTGCCCTACCCCAAACTCGCTGTGCCCTATGCACCGGCTACCCACCTTCAACACACAGCAGGGTTTCTGCTTTCACTCTTCTCCCTCTTCACACTAAAGTTTAACTGTCTTATGCTCCATTCCCTCAACAATGAAATATTCTGCTCTCTTTTAGGTTTATGATAAACTGTTCAAGAGAAGGTGTCAGCAGCCTGAATGTCACACAAATTTTGACTGTAGGGACGTCCCAGGGACCTAGACTTGGTGTAGCCCATCCTGCAAGTAAAAACTCCTATCACACAAGTTCTTACTGGTATATAGTCTTATTCAGACAGCTACATCCTAAACATTCATCCCTGGGAGGGTGATTACCCACCTCAGCACACACCCTGAGAGGTTCAGCTCACTGTGCTACGCTCATGGACGCATGACTCCAGTCCCCTCACCTCCTGTCCTTCTGTCTCTGAGCAGCTTGGTGCCTGCTCTCTGCACATTACAGCGTGGCTGTCTGGCTCTCCCTGGGCCTCCCCAGAGGACAGACCCCATCCCTTCCACAGGACATGGTCTCCAGGCTTGCTGTTCTCTGTGCTGCATCTCAAATGCTTTTAGCCTATCAAGTTAGGGTGCCCCAACCTATGCCTAGGATGATGGTTGGACACAAGGGCACAACTTTGAACTGTCTGAACTATTTACAGTGGTGCAGACCAGGACTTTGATAGAATCTCCTAACAGCTACCCTGAGTTTGAGGTCAGCTAGACCTGTAGATTTCTGTCACAAGAACTGTGGGTTGATACTTTGAACTAAAAGGGAAGTCCTACCTTGTTATTTGTTGTTCATTTTCTGTTTTATCATGGGATTGCTAACAACCTCGGGCTACTCACTAAAATGTGTGCATTTCAGCTGCTACTCACTAAAATGTGTGAATTTCAGCTGCTGAATGCAGGCAATGCCATTGTCCCTCTCACAGGATGTCACATGGGTCAGAGGATGAATGGAGTGGGGGGCATGTCACAGGTGCTAGACACCGTCCTGTGCTGGCTAGTTCTGTCCTGGCCTTATCCACCCCTGTCACTTGACAAGGTCATTCTGGACCATTCTGCATATTAGGGTATCAGCAATTTCTCATATAGAACTGCTCTGGTCTCTCATGAGGTCAAGGCAGTCAGCCCCAGACTGGTCTCAGCATCCAGGGGCGATAGCTGACGTACCCCACAGGGCCGCACACAGAATCTCCGAGTTGAACCGCTTCTTATACTTCCTGATCTCAGGGGTGTCACTGTGAGGCCGGATGTTGGTCGGGTTCACATTCACCACTGAAATCTTCCTGGCTTCGTTGAGTTTGGCCTGCTCTTGCCTAAGAAGTTCGCTTGTGAACAGAGCTTTGAGAAAAAGAACCAAGAGAGGTCAGTGGCCTCCTAACAGGTGACCAAGGAGACACAGGGCTTCGCAACACGGCGTTTAGTCTGCACTGCAGCAGGCCACAAACGGCTCAGACTACACTTGGGTTATGCTTTCATTTTAGTAGACTGGAATGTAAGTCATTTGATGAAGAAGTATTTTATTCATTAACAAAACAAGCTTATAGACACTATTCAGTTTAGAAAATTGAAATTAATCTCACAAAGTTTAACACAGCATACCCACCTCCTGTAATATATGCAAGAAAGAAATACTTTTTAAAATTCTGGATTATCAAGTAAAAAATTAGCCTAAGCTGACGCTGATGATTAATCACTCGCAGAAGTTTAGAAAGCAACGCTGTCCTCAACACCAGCCAGACCCTGTGGAGAGCGCACTCCTGAGCCAAGGCAGGCAGCATGCACTTGCTAAGTGTCTACTGTATGCACAGCGTTGTACCCAGAAATTGCTTTTGGGAGATATGTGGGAAGTTCAGAGACCGCTGAGGAACAGCTTTTCCTAGGGTCCCTGGACACCTCTTGGTTCCTACCAGAAGCAAAATAGAAGAGATGAAAAAAAAATGGAGAGAAAATTGTTTTAGGAATCCTACAAAAATAATGATTAAATAGCTCCTTCCCTGTCTGAGTAAGGACTTAACTGTGAACTGACGACTAAGTTGCTCACCGGGCCGCAGCAGCATGTCGTGGGGCGTCCAGCTTACCTGCAGCTGCTGACTCCTCGTCCTCTTCATCTTCATCAGTGGGAGATGTCTGGTACACTCTGGGGTCCACGAAGGGGGTGAAGGAGGCTTTGGTGCTGCTCCCCAGGCCGTACTAAACAGCAAGAGAGGATTAAGAAAAGCAGGTGAGCAGGTGCTCAGAAGGACCAAGGCTGACAGCACCCGAGTGGGCTGTGCCGTAACCCCAGGCCACGATCTGCTCGGCGGTGCACACCTGGCCCTCGGTCAGAGTCTCTCCTAGTCACTCTGCCATGGTGCACGTGTGCTTTCCCTGACCTCCCCACTGTGAAGGGTGCGGGGGGAGCACACGTGGGGCCACAGGTCACCTCCCTGTCAGTGAGGGCACTTGCCTGCTGCCCACTGTCCAGGTGCAGGGCTGACACATACCCCGAGGGTGCACATGCACATAACTGGTCCACACAGCTCGTCTACACAGCACATCTACGTAGCTTGTCCTCACAGAATGTCCTCACAGCATGTCTACATAGTATATCTACACAGCATGTCTACTCAGGATGTCTACACGGCTTATCTACACAGCTTGTATACACAGCATGTCTACCCAGGATGTCTACACAGCACGTCTACATAGTGTAGCTATGTAGCTTGTCTATACAGTAGCACCTCGTCCTGGACACGCACTTAGCAGACCCCTCTCTGGGGTGGGGGCAGAGCACTCATCCCTCCCACTCTGGCCTGCTAGTGTGTGTGGATTGGTGTTGCCTCCAAACGCTTTACAATTTTTAATTTGGGATGATTTCACCCAGGAACTGAAGATTCTCTTTCCTTAAGGAGATTCTTTTTCCTTAAAAAATAATTATACTTACATGCCTTATTTGGGAATTTCATGAAGATGCATTTCTCCTCAGAAGCATACTTAAAAAGTGAATCTCAAGGACTTGATGGCACCATGAGGAAATGAGGTCAGAACCAGCCTGGGGAAGGTGAGCTCAGCATCCAGGTCACGTCACGACGCCCCACGTCTGAGCTTGCTGAGTTGCTGCACGCCCTCATGGGCCTGTCCTTCCATTCCTTCTCCTACGTGCATCACTCAAATCACACACACCCCTGTGCTCACGTTCAGCACCACCTCTTTTTCCAGATAAATGTCTTTAACTAAAGGTTTTTAGGTTTTTATTTAAAAGTAAAACCAACATCTAAGACCCCTGAACACACAGGGAGAAACAATAAAGAGCTGATCTGACTGAACTTGAGATCTCCCCACAACCTCAGGAAATCAAAGCCTATTCAGCCTCCTCAAGGTGGGAGTCCACTCCCGAATAGAGCCCCTCAACGCACAGATTTTAGATGATGTCTGTGAAGGAAACTGGGTGGGCAGAGCCCCTCCCACTTGGAGCTGGGGCCACAGCAGAGTCTGAACCAGGTTCAACCATGAAGGCTGCTCCTTGGAGCCCACAGAGGCGCTCGGGGAGAAAATGCCTCAACTGCAGGAGCTCACGACAGGTGCTGCACTTTGCAAAGTGCCCCTGTGCTCTTCCTTGGGTGTGTAAAGCTCATCTGTCTATAACTTCAGGGTCCAAAAAACTGTTAAGAAAACTCAGGGCATGGACAACGTCAACAGCGTCTGTGCGTTTACGCTTTGTGAATGCACAGCCTCAGAGGATTCAGACGATTGCTTAGGAAGCACTGTGCTTGCCAGCTAGCCTCTGTCGGTGACTTCATGAGCAATGCTGAATGTACGTGGTTACTCAGGCTTGTCCCTGGGACTGTATGTATAGAATAAAAATAATATTTCTCCTTTCAGACACTATGTGGAGTTTAGGAAGATGACACTTTAAGAACCTATCAATTAATTTTTACTTTTTGTCAACCCTACTTTATTTAAGTCAAACCTAGTCTGATTAAATTAATGTAAATTAATTGTAACTATTGGCTTTGAAATCTCCAAGTCTGATGTTTCCATGTGGGGCCTGGAAGAGAGGAGGCCCCAGCTCTGGTCCTAGACCTGCCACAAACCAGCTATGCACCTGGGGGGATCACTGAGCCTCTCTCTCACTCGGTACCTGATGTGCAGACAGTGTCAGTCCCGATGACAGCTGAGAACTTGTCACTGCTCTGTCCCTAAGGTACTGTATTTGAGTATCTGCTTAAGGAGCTCTGTAGTAGAAACCAGCCAAACACATTTCGGGGAGATTGGCAAAGCTTCATTCTTGGGGAGGGCAGGGTTTCAAACCCATGGGGAAGAGAGCAGCTGTGCTGTCTGCTGCCCAGCACCTACTTCCGTCCCAGAGTCCATCTCCTGGGGGTGGGTAGAGATGCGCCCCAGCCCCTCGGTCGGGGTTCCCGCAGGGGAGTGGCTCTGCTGCACCAGGTCTGGGAGGTTGACGTGGCCATTGCTGTCACTGTGGCCTGAGCGCTTCTTCTCTCCAGATGTCTGAGGGGCACAAGAGACGGTGCGTTAGAGAGAAGAGAGGCCACTGGGCAGTGTCGCCCTCACCAGCACAGGTGGGGGGCTCCCAACCAGCCCCCAAGGTTATGGGAAGGCAGCACTCTCGTTCCTGTCTGACCTGGGAAATACAAAAAATTTTAAGCTTTGACACTTTTAGAGCAAGGACTGGACTCTAAAGCCTCATGGTCCTGTGTGAGGGGCAGTTGGGGGTCATATGTGGTATGACAGTCTTGTTGTGGGGGGGCAGTGGTGCTGCCCATGATGCAAGGTCCCCCAGCAGTGTGTGCACACCTGTCAACTGCATTTGTAGCTTTGTGGCAGGTTATGGTGGTCTGAGTGCTGCTGACAAAAGCCGTGAAAGTGCAGATAGCACTCACCCAGCACACAGGCTCTTTGTCACTCCTGAGGTCCTCACTGCGATTAACTTATCACACTAGACAGGAGTTTAAAGAAATACTAACAAGATCTAGAAGACTGGGAAATATGATTTACAAGGCTGTCACTGACGCCGGATCTCTCAGTCAGCAGCAGCAAAGCCGGGGAAGCTTCATTCACAGCACTTCTTATAACATCTTCGAAAGATACATCATAATGTCTACCTACCTCAATACAGCAGGACAAACACGTGGTTTGTGAATAAACACACCGCATCACGAGGCCTACACACCCCTCTCACCGATGGGGCTGCATGAACTAACCAGCTTGGAAACCACTGCTCTGGACAGCAGTCTCCTCCCTGCTAAAAATCCCAGGGAAAAAAGGATTGAACAATGACTTTGGCCCCCCAAAACCAGTGCCCACATTACAGGTCCGACTAGTCTTATCATTTTTTTTCACATTTATGCAATTGGCTCATTGAAGATTATTAGAGCAGATCTGATTATATAATGATTTTACTTTCTGCTTTCTCTTTCTTTTCTTTTAATTAATTAATTAATTAATTTTTGAGACAGATTCTCACTTTGTCACCTGGGTAGAATGCTGTGATGTCACAGCTCACAGCAACCTCAAACTCTTGGGCTCAAGTGATCTCTTGCCTCAGCCTCCTGAGTATCTGGGACTACAGGTGCCTGCCACAATGCCCAGCTATTTTTAGAGATGTGGTCTTGCTCTGGCTCAGGCTGGTCTTAAACTCTTGAGCTCAAAGGATCCATCAGTCTCAGCCTCCCAGAGTCCTGGGATGGCAGGTGTGAGACTCCATGCCCAGCCTTCTGCCTTTTCTCTCTTTCATTCCCTGAGCAACATTTTCGAGGGCCTGCTGAATGGGGAGCAGCTCAGAGCGAGGCAGGCACACGCTCATCTCTCTGGGGCTGACACATGCAAGGGCTCGTGCTATTTCCTCAACCATTGCTCTGGCCTGGCTTCTTCCTTCAGGAGCTCACCCTGGTCTGGTAATTACAGCTCTGCACCTGTCTATGGCTGGAGGTGGAAGAGGGACTTTGTGTGTGAGTGTGTGTGTATGAGTGACGTCATATGAGAGTGTTTGTGAATATGAGTGTGTCTGTGTGTGAGTGTGAGAATGTGTGACTGCAAGTATGAGTATGTGAGCATGTGTGTATGAAAGCATGCCCAGTGCAGTGCAGAAAGAACACCACACACAGGAGGAGCATATGAAAGTGAGCGTGTCTGTGTGAGTGTGCATGTGAGTGTATGAGTGTGCATGTGTGTATGAGTGTGTGTGTGCATGTGAGTGTGTGAGTGTGCATGTGTGTGTGAAAGTGCATGTGTGTGTGAAAGAGCTGACACAGGCTCTCTGCTCCTCAGGTGCATGTAATTGGTGTTCATGGGAAGCTGGAGAAATTACCATGACAGGCTCTGGGACTATAGACTGTCCTGAGGGATTCTCTGGGTTCTGTTTGTCTTAGTGCTTATCTATAGCCCGGGCTTGTGCCTGTTCTCAGAGCTGAGCATTCCCTCTTCAGAATGACATTTAGGAACCTATTCTAATTTATCTCACTGTCCTGTTTTGTATGTACTGGGCCATTTCCCCTTCTTTTCCCAACTTCTGCTCAGAGACTGAGCAGCAGTTCAGTGGCCTTCCCAGCTTCCCAGTGGCATAAATCACATGCTGTCTCTTCACAGTGCCTCAGTGCCAGGTCAGCAGCATGCTATCAAGACAAAGCCAGATGAAGACACATGGATCATCAGAGAGAGGCCAGAAGGAGCCGCCGGGGGAAGTGGCCTGGACAGTGAGCAGCCAGGAGAGAACAGTTGCAACCTGACCTCTGGTCTGCCACCTCCAGGCCTCTCTCTCTTGTTCCCTCAGCCAGCACCTCCTCACCAAACACTTTCTGGGTGCTGCACATTCTGCTGGGATGCAACGGTGAGTGGACAGTGGGGTTGCAGTAACAGCACCCAATGGAGCCTCTGACTTTTGTGCCTCCACCGTTCCCAGGGGTTGGCACCAAGCTGCTGTGTGCACCACACGCCCAGCACGGTGCAGGACACTAGGGGTTGGCACCAAGCTGCTGTGTGCACCACGCGCCCAGCACGGTGCAGGACACTAGGGGTTGGCACCAAGCTGCTGTGTGCACCACGCGCCCAGCACGGTGCAGGACACTAGGGGTTGGCACCAAGCTGCTGTGTGCACCACGCGCCCAGCACGGTGCAGGACACTAGGGGTTGGCACCAAGCTGCTGTGTGCACCACGCGCCCAGCACGGTGCAGGACACTAGGGGTTGGCACCAAGCTGCTGTGTGCACCACGCGCCCAGCACGGTGCAGGACACTAGGGGTTGGCACCAAGCTGCTGTGTGCACCACACGCCCAGCACGGTGCTGGACACTTCTTGTGACTCTTTCGCCTCCATGATCACATGAGCCCCTTCCTCGTAATCAGTCAATGCCCCCACCTCTCCCTTTCTCTCTGCATTTACAGGAGAAGTCCGTAGGGGTCTCTGCCCAGGGGACTGTGACAAACTGGTCAGCACACAGAGGTGGTCACCATGAGGAATGAGGCTGCGGTACTGATATGCACACGAGGTGCATGTCCCTTCAGCTTGAGGAGGAGGTCAGAGTAGGGAGGGCTCAGCTCCGGAGGCTCTGCTACACACACAGTGCATATTCTGCTTCTCTAGAGAACTCACTAATAAGTGCATTATTTTAAAAACTCACATTTGGGCAGGCAGCACTGGAAGGCTGAGAGCACGGGACCACCTGGGTCCTCAGTGGATGAAAATCCTGTAGGATGCTGGAAGTGCCAGAGTGACTGGCTGTGGTCATGGGACTCGGCAGCCACAAATGACATGGAGCCACTGGGATGTGGCCACAGAACTGGCAATGTGGCTTCATCTGTCCACTTGGGGTGACTGTCATAAAGACTCAACCAAATTTTACACTTAAAAACCGGAGTCTTTTTAGTCAAAGAGTGACTCACTCCAGAACATTCTCCCTCAGGTTTTCCTAAGCAACAAGCTGCAGAGGTGGAAACACCCTCCGTTTCCACTGAAATCATTCAGTCACCACGCTGAGGAATCCATGTGCCAGCACAACACCGTGTCAGCACCAGCAGCCACGTCCATTCCTCATTCCAGACAATGTGAACGGATTCTGTAAAGCTGCTTAAGGATTCAACAAGGCCTCAATTCTAGCAGGCTGCTCTGCAAACTCACCCTTCAGTGACAGCCCCATTGCCAGGTGTCACTCAAGAGGCCTTCTTTACCTAACACTGCAGTCCCTCTTTCTCACAGTGGGGAGATGCCCTTTGCCCTTTTGGAGAGTGAAGCCTGCTACTGGATTCCCAACTCTGTCCTGGCTGCGAAGGAGAACAGACAGCGTGTGCTGTGATTGGGAGGGGCCCCCGGCACTGGCAAGTAAAAGCAGGGCTCCGCTCTCCCTCCCACAAAGAGGGGAAAAGCAGTGACATTTACTGAGTGCTTGCCTTCATTACGTTCATTAAAGTAATACATTACATTTAAGGAATTCCTTTAATACTCTCAACTATCTTATAAGTCATTTTCTATTATTTATGAAATTTTGTATTGATGATAAAACAGACACACAGAGAGGTCCAGTGATGTCTGCCCATTACTTTCTTCCTGGGGAAAGATCTGCACTCCAACCTGCCTGGTAACAATGAAGTGGAAACAAAAGCAAGACTGATTTATTTTGGCAGGTCCTTCTGGTTAGCACAGACACAGGCATAAGATACTGCATGTCAGGATAGGTGTAAGAGATATGTGCCTTTCACCCCCCAAAATGACATCCCTCGAGTTTAAAAGAATTCACTCAAAGTGCTAAGGTTTATTTTTTAAGTAGATCTGCATACTTCTTTGCTCTTTTAATATAATAATTTAATAGCCTTTTAAAAGTTAATTAAACCTGATAAGATGGTATCATCATTTCTTGGAACTTATGAGACTTTTCTACATGAAATGGAGAAGAGGCATAACAAGGCTGGTGACGCTATTCAGAGACAATTCATTTCTGTTTTCTTGTTGTGCGAAACATCTGGGTTTGCTGGTTCTAAGTCCTCAGGCTCATGCTCTGTATTCTGATTTGCACAGATCCTGCTGAAGAATCCGGACCAATGTAACTCAGTCACACTGGATACAGGATGGAAAAGGATACAGGGAGGAAGGCTGCAGACAGTTAAAACCACATGACCACTTGGAAGCATTCCCCATGCTGTAAGCATTCTCTGTGAAAGTGCTAATATAAACCCACTTAAGAAATGACCTTCCCCTAGACAGTGTGTATACTGACTTACCTCCCTGATCATCAAGGTCCCTTCTCTTGAAATGCTGCTGCTGAAGGCGTCTGCGTGCTGGGTCTCCAGCCCGTGAGTGCCGACCATGCCCACACTATACTGCTCGCCACTGCCTGGAGCACCTGTCGGTCTGGGAAGGGGAGGAGGGGTGTTCACAGAGTGTACTCAGGGAGCCCCCATGTCCCGTCCAGATTATTTCCACAGTAGAAAAATAGATATAATGTAAAATATATCATTGTGCCCATTTCCATGTGCATATTTCAGTGGCCTTAAGTATATTTCACATTAATTTCAACGTTTTCTTCCCTGCTTCTCCCACACCTCTCTTGACCAGTTCTCTGCCAGCAGCCAGAGGGAGCAAGCTGCAAGCTCTCCACAGAAAAGACACTGGACGTGGTGCCAGGGTGCACCAGGCGTGACACGTGGTGCAATCCCCCTCCCCCAACCCTGCTGGCCTCTGCTGGGCCAGCACACCCAGGGGCAGCACACTGCTCCCGCTGCCTGAAGGCTCTTCCCATCCGGCACTTGGCTTTCTCTCTTACGTGCTGCTTTCCCTGAAGAGCCTGCCCCTGCTGCCTACCTGTGCGTTGTCCCCCAGCCCTACTTTTCTTTTCTTCTCATTTTCCTCAGTGGTTCTCATCACAATTTGCAATTCTTTTTTTTTAGAGACAGAGTCTCACTTTGTCGCTCTCAGTAGAATGCCATGGCATCACAGCTCACAGCAACCTGCAGCTCTTGGGCTTAGGCGATTCTCTTGCCTCAGCCTCCCGAGTAGCTGGGACTACAGGCGCCCATCACAACACCTGGCTATTTTTTTGCTGCAGTTTGGCCGGGGCTGGGTTTAAATCTGCCACCCTTGGTATATGGGGGTGGCACCTTACTCACTGAGCCACCCATAATTTGGGTGCTACCCATAATTTGCAATTCTTTATCATCTCAATTCTAATTTTCTCTTTCTGTCTCATCAGAACATAAGCTTGTGAGGGCAGAGTCCTTGTCTCTATGCTCACCTGTACACACCTAGTACCCAGCACAGAACTTGGCACAATAAGTGGGCTTTGTATTATTTATGAAGAAGAAATATCAACTAAGAACTTTTTGACTTCCTGGGGGCACCTCCGAAACAGGCTGTTCAACTTAAACAATCCTCAGCACTTCTCTAAATCTCTCTGATCACCCTGCAGGGTGGTATATTTATTTCTAGTTTTCTTCTTGCTCTGGTTTTTCAGATGTAATGGGAGAAGGTAAGAGATCCCCACCCTCCCTGAGAGCACAGGTGGATGTGTCTGTGTGCCGTGGCCCAGAGCCAGGACTACTTCACCTGGACCAGCAGGGCCTCATTTGCAGGAGACAGAACAGGGATGGGAACCCGCTGCCCTCAGGCCACATGTCTAGGTCCTTAGCTGTGGCCTATGAATCCAAATCTTACAGAACTAATCCTTTAATTTTTGTTCATACATTTTTGTTCATCTTTTATATTTTAACTTTATTTTTAAAATGAGTGTATTTAAATTATCAAGGAATAAAATTAGTTTCAATGAAATAATCCTCCCAGACTGACCAGCACAGTTCAAACATTAGTATAGTAAACCCTATGGACGGAGGGAGACAAGATGGCGGACTGAAGCCAGCTTTCAACAAAGGCTCCCGTCCAGAAGGAGAGTTAAGGGACAGGAATTTAGTAAGTATCCTGGTGGACTTGAGCCTCACCAAGAGAGAAGGCTGAAGAACGCACATCAACACCGCTGAGGCAAGTTGTGATCACAAGGACGCAAACAAAAGGTACAAAATCCACCACCAAGCGGACGGGAGTCCCCCTCCCCCATGAGACCGGCTCTGGAGCCCCACAATTTAACAAGCGGGCAGAAATTAAAGGCCCTCCCACTACACTCCACGGGAAAGACCTTCTAAAAACTGGACCTACCTCCCCTACTGGGGTGCCGTGGCGTTCTCCTGCCGGACATAGGGCTGAATAAAACTTTGGGAATCCTTTGCCGGCAACCCTGAATCCCCGGCGCTCCCCTCCCGCCCACTGAGGTCTGGAGGCCTGTCCCCCAGGACTTCGGATCCTTGGGTGATTTCTCAAGGGGAGTGGACAGTCCCCGAGTTGCGACTGGTAGCATTGACTCTGAGGCCCGCGAGTGAGGAGAGGGCACCGGGCTGAGGGGGAGTCACGCCTCGCGGCACTTCCCTGCGGTGCAGTGCACCAACTCTCCCCGGGCATACGGGGCCCAAGACTGAATAAGACTCTGGCCTCCCCGCTGAGAGCTGAGAACCCCTACTCTCACTCGGGGTCTGAGGGCCTATCCCCCAGGAGTTCGGCTCCTTGGGTGATTTCTCGAGGGGAGTGCACAGTGCCTGAGCTGCGTCAGGTCAGCGCTGACTCTGGGATACGTGAGCGAGGAGAGGGCACTCCGCTGAGGGGAAATCAAGCCTTGGCGGCACTTCCCTGCGGTGCAGTGCAGGAGCCCTCCCCTGACCGTAGTATTGCGTGAAACTGAATGAAACTCTAGCTTCCCCCCGCCCCACTCCCAATCCGGGTCTGGGGGCCCATCCCCCAAGAGTTCTGATTCTTGGGGGATCTCTTAAGGGGTGTGGACCCAGCACAAACTGCAGCCGCTCAGTGCTGACTCTGGGGCGCGGGACAGAGGAGAAAAGGGTCGCCTGAGTGCCCACACCAGAGCAGCAGTTCCCTGGAGGTAGATCAACAGCCGTTTTTTCTTTAACGGCAGAACGCTCACTTCTGGATATTCTGAGGCCACACCCCCTGTCTCCCTGGGCAACCAGAGGAGGCCACCGGTGGCTCACAAACCCAGAAGCCTCCAGGGCGGGGCCGACCCAGAGAGGTGTTCAGACGCAATTCTCCAGCAGCAAAGACGTTTGAACTCAAAACAGCCCGTCTCCTGTAGGCGATGACAGGAACAGAGACAGAACCTCACAAAGTTGTCTGTTCTGTTCTGTTCTGTTAGCAGCATCCATCAGGGACGGGGCTAAGCCTGAGTGAACACCTCCTTCCCATCACCTGCATCAAACACTCAAAGATGTCAGGCCCCATCTCCTCCTGCTAGATAGCGGCAGTCTGCGGGGGCCTGGCAGACTTCCTCGCGATTCAGGCAGGTGCAAACCCCTGGAGTGTCTGTTCACTGCAGGCAACTGGGTTAGCCATCTGCAGAGATACCAGTGACTGGGTCCGACGGAGGGGCAAAGTGGGGAAGGAGACGTCAACCTTCCCAGACTGCTCTGTTTGCGGGGTGGCTCCTCCTGATTCCACGCTGCACTGGGGTGAGCTGTCTCAGAGGAGTCACCAGGCCCCTGTGATCCAGTTCCCAGAGACCTCTTGAACCCTTCCACCTGAGACAAGTGCCGATTGAGACAGTTGATTCGGACCTTTTGAACTGGGCTAATAGACTGAGGACTTTTCAGGTGGTGCCCTGGGTGTGCGATTGTAGGAAGGTTTGATTCTCCTTTTCCAACTGGGGCCAGAGGTGGGCAGGCGGGGTGACTTAATTGCTGATTTTTTCACACAGCTGAGACTTCAAGCCAGAGTAGAAGTTGCAATAGGATCGAACAGAAACCAGCTGAAAACAAGACAGAACCACTTTGCTCCACCACACCAGACAGGGCCCCAGTTTCTCAGGCCACAACACTGTACGGGCCCTCGATAAAACCCCAGGGGAAAAACCAAAGGGAGTAAACCATGGGGCGGAATCAGCGGAAAAACTCTGGTAACATGAATAACCAGAATAGATCAACCCCCCCAAGAAAAGATACGGCAGATGTGATTGAAGATCCCATTCATAAACAACTGGCTGAGATGTCAGAAGTCGAATTCAGAATTTGGTTTGTAGACAAGATTAATAAAATGGAATTAGGAATTCGAGGAGAAATTCAAAAGTTGTCTCAAGAATTTAACGAATTTAAAGACAAAACCACCAAAGACTTAGACACACTGAAACAAGAACTTACAGCCCTCAAAGATATGAAAAATACAGTAGAATCCCTCAGTAACAGAATGGAGCAAGCAGAAGAAAGGATTTCTGACATTGAAGATAAAGTCTTCGAACGCTCCCAATCTCTCAAAGAGGAAGAGAAATGGAGAGCAAAAACGGATCACTCACTCAGAGAGCTCTCAGATAATTCGAAAAAACATAACATAAGGGTTATAGGAATTTCGGAGGCTGATGATGTGGCAGCCAAGGGCACAGAGGCCCTTCTACATGAAATTATGAAAGAAAATTTTCCAGACATGCCTAGAGAATCTGAAATTCAGATAGCAGACAGCTTCAGAACCCCAGCACGATTCAACCCCAAAAAGCCATCTCCCAGACATATCATAATTAGCTTCACTAAAGTTAACATGAAAGAGAAGATTCTCAAAGCAGCCCGGCGAAAGAAAACTATAACGTACAAAGGTAAGAATATTAGAATAACTGCAGATCTCTCTGCTGAAACTTTTCAAGCAAGAAGAGGCTGGTCATCAACTTTTAATCTCCTAAAGCAAAAAAACTTTCAACCCAGGATCTTGTATCCAGCTAAACTGAGTTTCATCTATGATGGAGAAATTAAATACTTCAATGACATTCATATGTTGAAAAAATTTGCCATAAGTAAACCAGCTCTTCAGGATGTTCTCAGACCTATCCTCCACAATGACCAACCCAATCCTATACCACAAAAGTAAACTCACTCAGAAACTTCGGATCAAACTCCAACTTCCACACTGGCGAAAGGATTAAAAATGTCCACTGGACCTTTGAAAAACTCGATACCCAAAATTCCACCAGACTTATCCTTACTCTCCATCAATGTGAATGGCTTAAACTGTCCTCTAAAGAGGCATAGGTTAGCTGACTGGATACAAAAACTTAAGCCAGATATTTGTTGCATACAAGAGTCACATCTCAACTTAAAAGACAAATACAGACTCAGGGTGAAAGGATGGTCATCCATATTTCAGGCAAATGGTAATCAGAAAAAAGCAGGTGTTGCAATTTTATTTGCAGATACAGTAGGCTTTAAACCATCAAAAGTAAGGAAGGACAAGAATGGTCACTTCATATTTGTTAAGGGTAATACTCAATATGACGAGATCTCAATTATTAATATCTATGCACCCAACCAGAATGCACCTCAATTTATAAGAGAAACTCTAACAGACATGAGTAACTTGATTTCCTCCAGCTCCATAATCGTTGGAGATTTCAACACTCCCTTGGCAGTGTTGGATCGATCCTCCAGAAAGAAGCTGAGCAAAGAAATCTTAGATTTAAACCTAACCATCCAGTATTTAGATTTAGCAGACATCTACAGAACATTTCATCCCAACAAAACTGAATACACATACTTCTCATCAGCCCACGGAACTTACTCCAAAATTGATCACATTTTAGGTCACAAGTCTAACCTCAGTAAATTTAAAGGAATAGAAATTATTCCATGCATCTTCTCGGACCATCATGGAATAAAACTTGAATTGAGTAACAACAGGAATCTGCATACCCATACAAAAACATGGAAGTTAAATAACCTTATGCTGAATGATAGCTGGGTCAGAGATGAGATTAAGAAAGAAATCACCAATTTTTTGGAACAAAATGACAATGAAGACACAAGCTATCAGAACCTCTGGGACACTGCAAAGGCAGTTCTAAGAGGGAAATTTATAGCACTGCAAGCCTTCCTCAAGAGAACGGAAAGAGAGGAAGTTAACAACTTAATGGGACATCTCACGCAACTGGAAAAGGAAGAACATTCCAACTCCAAACCCAGTAGAAGAAAAGAAATAACCAAAATTAGAGCAGAATTAAATGAAATTGAAAACAAAAGAATAATACAACAGATCAATAAATCAAAAAGCTGGTTTTTTGAAAAGGTCAATAAAATAGATAAACCTCTGGCCAACCTAATCAGGAAAAAAAGAGTAAAATCTCTAATATCATCAATCAGAAACAACAAAGACAAAATAACCACAGACTCATCAGAAATCCAAAAAATCCTTAATGAATATTACAAGAAACTTTATTCTCAGAAATATGAAAATCTGAAGGAAATAGACCGGTACTTGGAAGCACGCCACCTTCCAAGACTTAACCAGAATCAAGTGGAAATGTTGAACAGACCCATAACAAGTTCAGAAATAGCATCAACTATACAAAACCTCCCTAAAAAG
This sequence comes from Nycticebus coucang, assembly GCF_027406575.1. Taxonomy (NCBI): domain Eukaryota; kingdom Metazoa; phylum Chordata; class Mammalia; order Primates; family Lorisidae; genus Nycticebus; species Nycticebus coucang. The sequence goes on from NC_069787.1 coordinate 136,086,826, forward strand.
AAAAGCCCGGGACCAGATGGTTTCACGTCAGAATTCTACCAAACCTTTAAAGAGGAATTAGTACCTATATTACTCAACCTGTTCCAAAATGTAGAAAAAGAAGGAAGACTACCCAACACGTTCTATGAAGCAAACATCACCCTGATCCCCAAACCAGGAAAAGACCCAACAAGAAAAGAAAATTATAGACCAATATCACTAATGAATATAGATGCAAAAATATTCAACAAGATCCTAACAAACAGAATCCAGCAACACATCAAACAAATTATACATCATGACCAAGTTGGTTTTATCCCAGGGTCTCAAGGCTGGTTCAATATACGTAAATCTATAAATGTAATTCAGCACATAAACAAATTAAAAAACAAAGACCATATGATTCTCTCAATTGATGCAGAAAAAGCTTTTGATAATATCCAGCATCCCTTCATGATCAGAACACTCAAGAAAATTGGTCTAGAAGGGACTTTTCTTAAACTGATAGAGGCTATCTACAGCAAACCCACAGCCAATATCATATTGAATGGAGTTAAATTGGAATCATTTCCACTCAGATCAGGAACCAGACAAGGCTGCCCATTGTCTCCATTGCTTTTCAACATTGTAATGGAAGTTTTAGCCACCGCAATTAGGGAAGAAAAGGCGATCAAGGGTATCCATATAGGGTCAGAAGAGATCAAACTCTCGCTCTTCGCAGATGATATGATTGTGTATCTGGAAAACACTAGGGACTCTACTACAAAACTCCTAGAAGTGATCAAGGAATACAGCAGCGTCTCAGGTTACAAAATCAACATTCATAAATCGGTAGCCTTTATATACACCAACAACAGTCAAATTGAAAAAGCAGTTAAGGACTCTATCCCATTCACAGTAGTGCCAAAGAAGATGAAATATTTGGGAATTTACCTAACAAAAGACGTGAAAGATCTCTATAAAGAGAACTATGAAACTCTAAGAAAAGAAATAGCTGAAAATGTTAACAAATGGAAAAACATACCATGCTCATGGCTAGGAAGAATCAACATTATCAAAATGTCCATACTACCCAAAGCAATATATACTTTCAACGCACTCCCTATTAAAGCTCCACTGTCATATTTTAAAGATCTTGAAAAAACATTACTTCGTTTTATATGGAATCAGAAAAAACCTCGAATAGCCAAGACATTACTCAGAAATAAAAACAAAACAGGAGGAATCACACTACCAGACCTCAGACTTTACTACAAATCGATAGTGATCAAAACAGCATGGTATTGGCACAAAAACAGAGAAGTAGATATCTGGAATAGAATAGAGAACCAAGAGATGAATCCAGCTACTTACCGCTATTTGATTTTTGACAAGCCAATTAAAAACATTCAGTGGGGAAAAGATTCCCTATTTAACAAATGGTGCTGGGTGAACTGGCTGGCAACCTGCAGAAGACTGAAATTAGACCCACACCTTTCACCATTAACTAAGATAGACTCTCATTGGATTAAAGATTTAAACTTAAGACATGAAACTATAAAAATACTAGAGGAGAATGCAGGGAAAACCCTTGAAGAAATTGGTCTGGGTGAGTATTTCATGAGGAGAACCCCCCGGGCAATTGAAGCAGCTTCAAAAATACACTACTGGGACTTGATCAAACTAAAAAGCTTCTGCACAGCTAAGAACACAGTAAGCAGAGCAAGCAGACAGCCCTCAGAATGGGAGAAAATATTTGCAGGGTATAACTCTGACAAAGGTTTAATAACCAGAATCCACAGAGAACTCAAACGCATCAGCAAGAAAAAAACAAGGGATCCCATCGCAGGCTGGGCAAGGGATTTGAAGAGAAACTTCTCTGAAGAAGACAGGCGCACGGCCTTCAGACATATGAAAAAATGCTCATCATCTTTAATCATCAGAGAAATGCAAATCAAAACTACTTTGAGATATCATCTAACTCCAATGAGACTAGCCTATATCACAAAATCTCAAGACCAGAGATGTTGGCGTGGATGCGGAGAAAAGGGAACACTTCTGCACTGCTGGTGGGAATGCAAATTAATACATTCCTTTTGGAGGGATATATGGAGAACACTCAGAGATCTAAAAATAGATCTGCCATTCAATCCTGTAATTCCTCTGCTGGGCATATACCCAGAAGACCAAAAATCACAACATAACAAAGATATTTGTACCAGAATGTTTATTGCAGCCCAATTCATAATTGCTAAGTCATGGAAAAAGCCGAAGTGCCCATCGATCCACGAATGGATTAATAAATTGTGGTATATGTATACCATGGAATACTATGCAGCCTTAAAGAAAGATGGAGACTTTACCTCTTTCATGTTTACATGGATGGAGCTGGAACATATTCTTCTTAGTAAAGTATCCCAAGAATGGAAGAAAAAATATCCAATGTACACAGCCCTACTATGAAACTAATTTGGGACTCTCACATGAAAGCTATAACCCAACTACAACTTAACAATAGGGGGAAGTGGGAAAGGGGGGGGTGGGTGGAGGGAGGGGAATCGGTGGGATCACACCTGTGGTGCATATTACAGGGGTATTTGCGAAACTTGGTAAATGTAGAATATAAATGTTTTGGCACAGTAACTGAGATAACGCCGGAAAGGCTATGTTAACCACTGGGATAAAAATGTGTCAAATGGTTTATGAAGTGAGTGTATGATGCCCCATAATCATATCATTGTATACACTTATGATTTAATAAAAAAATTAAAAAAAAAAAAAAAAAAAACCCTATGGACTAAATTGGGGCTGCTGCACTCACGACTCAGTTCTAACTTTCTCCACCTGACTGGCCCCACCACCACATGCGCCTGGCTGGCAAGAGTGCATGGGGGTCGAGTACACAGGGGCTGAGTACACCAGCCTTCTATTAGCTTCTGACAACAGTGCACCGTGTTTCTGTTCGAAGTGGAATTTGTAAGTAGCTGCACACCTTGACAGTATTTTTTACTTCTGTCTGCTCATCAGCCCATCATGTCTAAGAAGTCCAAAAGAATGCTGAAGAAAAGAGATTTCTGTAATAAAGACTGGAAATTGCACTATTATTCTGTTTCTGTTTAAGATAAGATGATTTTCTTGGTTGGTGATATTGCAGTATCAACACTGAAGAAATTCAATGCTCCTCAACTTTACAACATTCATACAGACCACAAGTATTTTAAATTAGAGGGAGAGGCATGAAAAGTTGTTGCAGAAATTAAAAGATGAGCAGCAAAAGCAAAGACAGTTCTTTTAAGCAGCAATAAGACCTAAAAATAACGCCACTGAAGCAACTTATAAAGTAGGCCAGATACTCAGGGAAAAGGGAAGCCACTCAATGATGTAGAAATTAAGAAAAGTTGCATCTCTGAAGTTCTAGGATGCTTAGCCCCCAATAATGTTTCAATGTACAAACAACTGCCTCTTTCAAGGAGAACCATAACTGATCAGCAGCATGAATTAGGCTTCAGCTTAACAGAACAATTTCTTGCAATACTTCAAAAGGAACACATGTACGTATTACTCAGTCACTTTGGATGAATCAGCTAATGCTACTCACAGGTTTTATGTTTAATTTGGATCATAACAGAAGATTTTTCCTAGCTATGAAGAGTTACTCACTTTGGGCATTCTTGGGAGAAACACAGGGAACAGATATCCTCAACAACTTTCAAGGTAAACTTCATGAAGTTGGACTGAATTTGGTAATTTATGGAGTGTCTGTACAGATGGTGCACCTTCCATGATAGGAGAACATGAAGGGTTTATTGCACAGTTACAAGGGTACATGTGAAACTTAGTAAATGTAGAATATAAATGTCTTAACACAATAACTAAGAAAATGCCAGGAAGGCTATGTTAACCAGTGTGATGAAAACGTGTCAAATGGTCTATAAAATACCCCATGACCACATTATTGTACACAGCTATGATTTAATAATAAAAAAATAAAATGCATGCATGAAAAAAAAAGTACTAGCAGAACTAGATGCTCCCATTTCTTTTCATTGTATCTCATATCTGTGCTAAAGCTACTATTTTAAGTGACACTTTGTGACAAGTTATAATTATAGTTAACTGTATTCATGCAATTGCAACACACCATCCTCAGTTTTATAACATGCCAAAGTCCCAGGATGAGGTGGGTATTCAGTGTGGATTCGCCTTATCATTCTGAAGTGTGTTGGCTACGGCAGGGGCAGGTGTTAGATAAAATTTTATCTCTGTAATATCAATGGGCAAGAGACATGAATAGAACCCTCTCTAAAGAAGACAGACGAATGGCTAACAAACGTATGAAAAAATGTTCATCATCCCTATCTAGTAGAGAAATGCAAATCAAAACCACCCTGAGATACCATCTAACCCCAATGAGAATGGCCCACATCACAAAATCTCAAAACTGCAGATGCTGGCATGGATGTGGAGAGAAGGGAACACTTTTACACTGCTGGTGGGGCTGCAAACTAGTACAACCTTTTTGGAAGGAAGTATGGAGAAACCTCAAAGCACTCAAGCTAGACCTCCCATTTGATCCTGCAATCCCATTACTGGGCATCTACCCAGAAGGAAAGAAATCCTTTTATCATAAGGACACTTGTACTAGACTGTTTATTGCAGCTCAATTTACAATCGCCAAAATGTGGAAACAGCCTAAATGCCCACCAACCCAGGAATGGATTAACAAGCTGTGGTATATGTATACCATGGAATACTATTCAGCCATTAAAAAAAATGGAGACTTTACATCCTTCATATTAACCTGGATGGAAGTGGAAGACATTATTCTTAGTAAAGCATCACAAGAATGGAGAAGCATGAATCCTGTGTACTCAATTTTGATATGAGGACAATTAATGACAATCAAGGTCATGGGGGGGGGAGGAAAAGCAGAGAGAGGGAAGGAGGGAGGGGGGTGGGGCCTTGGTGTGTGCCACACATTCTGGGGGCAAGACATGATTGCAAGAGGGACTTTACCTAACAATTGCAATCAGTGTAACTGGCTTATTGTACCCTCAATGAATCCCCAACAATTAAAAAAAAAAATTTTATCTCTGCAAAACAGATAGTTACCTTTTATGAAGAACAGAATCAACAACGGAATTACTGAAAGAAGATTTCTATAGGAATGCAGCATTTCTGTTTGATATCAAATCGAAACGACTTGAATATTTCTTGGCAATGTAAAATTAAGTCTTTTTTTTCAAAATACTTCTTCAAAAGGATATTTCAGATGAATATTTTCTCCAGTTAGCAAGGGTAATTGATGAGCAGGATGACATATGCAAATCATTTGAATATGCAGCTGTTATGGACCTATTACTTGGAGAATACAATGAAAGTTTCACTGACTCAAATTAGCCTTTCAGCCCCACCTACTTAATATCACTAAGACACTGTAAATGAGCTCGCAGTGGATGACATTTTAAAGTCATTGTTAGATGTAAAGAAAAATCCAGTTGAAACATGGCAGAATGCAGCAGAATGCCCGTGCCTTGCCAACATGCCCCAAATGTAAAATTCATTTGAAACGTGGCAGAATGCAGCAGAATGCCCGTGCCTTGCCAACACGTCCCAAATGTAAAATTCAGTTGAAACGTGGCAGAATGCAGCAGAAGGCTCTGCCTTGCTAACATGTCCCAGACACTTTCTTGCTTTCCAGCCACTCAGTGCTTCTGATCTACATTCTCTTATGGAGCCCAAATCAAGATGCCCTGAAGGCCACAAATGACTGATGTCCACCTAGAACTTCACCCCCAGCTGGTTCCAGTCTGTGGGCTGTGCACAGCAGGAGGTGACAGCAGGTGTGCAGTGAAATCCTCTGTCTTCACAGCTGCTCACCACCCTTCACCTCACCCCTGAGCTCCACCATGCCATCAGAATCCCATAGGCGAACCCTGCTGTAAACTATGTGTAGGAGGGGTCCAAGCTGTGTCTCCTTATGAGAATCTAACACCTGATGAGCTGAGGTGGGGCTTAGGGAAGCTGCTACAGGTATAGACATTAGCAGAGAGGTTTGCACAGAGACCATAATAAATCAATTGCTGCAGACTCACATCAAAACTACCCCCACCCTGGTCCATGGAAAAACTGTCTTCCATGAAACCAGTCCCTAGTGCCCAAAAGGTTGGGGACCACCGAACCACAGGACCAGCTGAAACTGCCGACCTTGTGCAACCAGATATCCAGATGCTTCCAACAAAAAGCAGACACTATAAAGTCATTACAAGGTTAGTTAACTTTAAATTTAACAAATAGTTTTCATTTTTTGAAACTATTAAGTACAGTAATTAGATTTTTACAGAATAATGTCCATTTTTTAGCATATCTAATTGAAGTCTCTTAAATGCAGCCTTATGGGTTACAGCTAAATTAATGCAGCCTCCAACACGAAAACACAGAATATCTCTGATTTAGGACCTCAGGGAAACTGAGGACCAGGCAGAGGACACGGCCCCGCCACAGGCTGGGCTGGGAACAATCTGGCTTCTGGAAAAATAAATTTCAGTTTTCAATGTGAGACTTGTTCTCTTATTTAAGTATCTACCTCTCATTTAAAGTGGCTTTTTTTTTTTTAATGGAAAAGTTATCAAGACTTCTCTTTCAGGTATATTAATTGCAACTTTTACCATCCTATTCTTTTATTAATTGTTTCTTATACTTTTAAAAATATCTCTGTCTTGGATCTTAGCAAAGTCGAAGGGCTTAATGAAATATGCCATTTAAGAAATAAAAAATATGCCAAATTCATGATATTGCTGAAGCAAAGAAAGACATATTTCAAGGACTTTCATCCAAAACAGCCAAAAAGATGAGACTGTGAGTCTCAACAAGAAAGTGTGTAGTTGGGTGGTGCCTGTGGCTCAGTGAGTAGGGCGCCGGCCCCATATACCGAGAGTGGCAGGTTCAAACCCGGCCCCAGGCAAACTGCAACAAAAAAATAGCTGGGCGTTGTGGCGGGCGCCTATAGTCCCAGCTACTCGAGAGGTTGAGGTAAGAGAATCACCTAAGCCTAGGAGTTGGAGGTTGCTGTGAGCTGTGTGACACCATGGTACTCTACCGAGGGTGACAAAATGAGACTCTGTCTCTACAAAAAAAAAAAAAAATTGTGTAGCAAATTGCTCATGTCAGAATCACTAAAGTGGTAGATTGAATGAATCTAAATAAGGGCTAGAACTGATGAGGGTGGGAAAAAAATTTCAAAGGCATTTTCATTTTCAGCATTTTATTCTTAGAAAGAAGCTACTAATAGTGTTCCAGAGACGTGGAAAGAAACTGAATTCCTGTCGATAGACTGTAAGTCACAGTAGTTCTCACAGGGATGATTTCCTTACTCGCTCATTTGGAATTTTATTTTATCTTGTATGTACCTTTTCTTTCTTGATTTTCTAGCTGCCTTAAATTCTTGTCTGGAACAAGAAGGCATAAAGCCGACGGACTGACAGATGAGATGCTTGTCCAGAGCCCGTTACTGTGAGTGGAGGCGCTGCTTTCCCCTCTGTCACTGCCAGGGCTGGGCTGATGCATACAAGCAAGTTCCCCCCGAGTTCTAAGTTAAGGACATTTCAGCTCCTCTTAATCTGCTATCCTGATAGCATTCTTATTCCAGCCAAATATTTTATTCAGAGATATCTGAATATGGATGAATTTTCATGAAAAAAGTACTAGCAGGATAATTTGTCAATTAATTCCCACATATCTCAGTTAAACTCTTTTCCAATTTTTGCATTTTTCATTATTATTTTAGTAAAATCATTATCACTCTTTCCAACCCCTTTCCATGTAGATTTTATAGCAAAGATTTGGTACATCGTTCTTTTTGTCCATATCCTTTTTCAAAGGCTTTTGTGGTCACTGAGTTTAATTTTTCTGAATCAGTTTTAAGGTTTACATTTTATTAAGATTTGGTTAGAGTGTGTCAATTTTTAGTTTAACAGGAAGTTTTAAGTAGACAGCATTAGCCACTGTTTTGTTGTATCTTTTGATAAATAATTTTACTGAGACCGTTTTTCCCTGGGTCAATTTTTGTACTCAGCATTTTATGAGCTAATATTGCTTCATCTGTGATAATTTATATGGTGAGCAGTTTTTGCAGTTTTGAATTTTATTTTACATAATTTCTACTAATATTATTCTTTACTGATTGAATAAAAGATAATAATCTGTATTTCTTCCTTAGGCAGACTGTCCTGTTGTACAGGATTGGCCCCTTATGAATCTTTTGTATACATTTGCTTATTCTGTTTCCTATATTAATTGTGCACACCATAATTTTCTTATTACTATGTTATCTAAGATAATGGCTTTTAAAATTTTTAATTAAAAACAACTTTTATTTTAAATTATTATGGGTATATAATAGTTGCTTATCTTTATAGGGTATATGTGGTATTTTGGTACAGGCATACAATGTAAATTAATCAAATTGGAGTACCCGTCACCTCAGGCATTAAACATTTCTTTGTGTTAGAAACATTTCAATTCCACTCCTTTGCCTGTTTTTAAAGTATATCCTGACTTATTGTTGGTTATATCACTTTGCTGTATATGACATTTGCTATCAAATGTCGTTCATTCTAACTATCTCACTGTGTTTTTACGCCCTAAAAATTTATGCATATTCCAAATTTCCTCTCGACATGACACATTTCTCTTTAGAAGATAAAGTATGGCCCAGAGTTCATGATTTGGGGACTGCAAAACATGTTAGATCACAAGAGTCTTGTGTCTGGCACTGACGCTCACTGTGAGCCCGTGAGACGGCCGTTCCCAGTTCCTGCCCCGCATGCCCGTCTGTCCCCTTCGTGGGCTTGTATGTGAGTGGTCCTCGGATTCTGCCTCTCTCTGCGTAACCTTTCCATATGCTTCTATCATCTTATTTAATCCTAAATTAACATATCTAATCTCCTTACTCAACAACTCATTTATTTGACTTCTTGTGGATATTTCTGAGTGGCCATGGATTTCTCCAGCTTACTGTGCTCCAAACTGAAACTGTCCCTTTCCTCCTAAACTGAGCTTCCTCGGGCACCACTGGCCCCATTAGTGGGAGGATATGCCAGGAACCCCACGGTCGGCTGGGATCCCTTTGTCCAGACCCTGCAGGTTCTACCTTTAAAACATGTCCTGAATACTTTCTGTTTGGGTTAGGTCTGCTTCCTCTGTGACCCTCAGGCCATGCTACCTCCAGGCCTGTCCTCACATCTCCCCATGGTGGTTACTGTGGTCAGTGGCTCTGCCCACCCCAGCCAGGCTTGAGGCCCTTCCCTGGAGCACACACTCCCCTCCTTGCTATCACCTAGCTCCTTAATCTCGTTTTTTAACCAAATCCTGCCCCCATGTCTAACTGCAGCGACATTTAGCCTATAGTAGTTTCCTATACATATTATACTGTAAAAGTTTTGGTGACTCTAATTTGCCCTCTCTCCTTGGAACATTCTCTTCATTGTCTGCCTCCCCTGCTGACTCCTCCTCCGACCTGTAGCTCCTGATGCTGCATCTGCCCCAGCAGAGGGTTAGGTGGCTTCCTCGGTGGTCTCTGTGCCCTTCTACTCTGGCATTAAACATGCTGCCCTGCAGTGGTCAGCATGGGCAACTGCACCATCATCACCTGCCTGGCACACAGGGGCACCCAGTAAAACTTCACTGTATCGCTCATGGTCCTGGGCCAAGGGCTTTGTTTCAAGCCTGTAGTAGAGACTTCACTCAGTTCAGTGGTAACATACAGCTTGGTGTGAACTGATGAGTTGATCAACTATGTGCAATGCTGCATCTGACATGAAAGCCTGGAGGGGAGGGACATCATGGTCACTGGTAGGGAGAGCTGAGTCAGAGATGAGACCCCGGAGGGGGGGACAGCAGGGTCACAGGTAGGGAGAGTGACACAGACTGTGACTGCTTCTCAAGGTCGCCTTGTTATTTACAACATGTGTCCCGAACCCATGTAAGACACCATTAAATAGAAGAGGAGTTTGGGTGGGGTCAGGGGGTAGTACAGGGGAACTCTTAGCACTATCTGCTTGAGTTTTCTGTAAATCTAAATTTATTTAAGTGTATAGGCCAGGCATGGTGTCTCACACCTATAATCCCAGCACTCTGGGAGGCTGAGGCTGGTGGATCCTGTGAGCACAGGAGTTCCAGATCAGCCTGAGTAAGAGGGACAGGCCTGTGTGTAATGTGTGTGGGGTAGTTCACTGCAGGGGACAGCACTGGAGTGGACAGGCCTGTCGGGGGAGGGAGGATTACTGCAGGGGACAGCACTGGAGTGGACAGGCCTGTGTAGAGCTGGGGGCAGCATGCCTGCCAGAGGTGGTTGTGGGCCCCTGGGGACCTAAAGGGTTATAGGAACCAGGGCCACAGTCACTCTCTGTCAATATGAATCAGGCCAGAGCCTGAACAATTATTTTATAGAAAATCTGGCTCAGTTAAAAGGCTACACTGAAGGATCTAGAAGCCACATGTGGCCTTATGGCCATAAGTTCTTCACCTGGAAACTCTTCCATACGAGGACGTGCGATTTCAACTCAGCCCAGCTAAACGTACATCCAAGAACCTGGAGACTCCCCTATTCCAGACCCATTTGAGGGGTGAAGGGCAGGTGACAGCAGGATGCAGTCCTCCCCTCAGGGACTGCCGGGCATAGAGAGGGGACACCCAGGAACACGCACCCATACGGGCAGCACAGGAGAGGGGACCAGCCTATGGAGGTGGCTTTTGAGGACAGGCAGGTCCGCTCAGGGACTGTGGGAAGGGTGGGAGTGTCTCTGGTGGACCAGCCCCACGTGTACTTCAGAGATCAGCGGGCGGCCCCATTTGACAGCCTTGAAGAGTATGATGGGGGCTTAAGAATCAAATGCACTTAAAATTGGTCCCAAATATATTTAGTTGCTCCTCCAAATATCTGCAGTTTTCCACTGTAATTCTGTCTCTTTCTAAGTACAATATAAACATTTGCAAGGTAGAATCCAAGTACGAGCTTTTCAGATTTCTCCAAGCCCTCAGCATAGTGTCCAACACATATTGGGAATTTTAGCAATTTTTTAATTTCATAATCTACTCTCATGCTCAGTGCTTAAAAGGCATTCCACACATCAGTTGGAAGAAGTAAGCAATGCTGAGTCAAAATCTAATAAAGGGCTAGCATGTTTTGCAGAGCAGTTCCAGATTAGTGGTCTTGCCTGTAGAACACTTTTATTTGCTGTTATAAAAACAATTGAATGCAACTTGTTTCAAAATGTAATGTTTAAGCATATTTATAGTTGTCAATAACTGAATAATCTACAGCAAAACAACAAGCGTGAACTTCCAGCTGTGGTGACTGGGTTTGCCTTTCAGAGCTGCTGTTACTTTTTTTTTTTTTTTTTATTGTTGGGGATTCATTCTGCTGTTACTCAACGATGGTTAAATCAATAAGCCATGTGTCCTGCAGACTGGCCATCCCTGTCGCTCCAATCCATGCTGATCAGAACAGTAATTTATGGCTTGAAAAGACATCTTCTCTACATAGAGTGAGCATGGTCTGAGTGTTAATACTAGTAGCTGAGTCATGGAAATGGAGGTGAATGCAGAGAGAGTTGGAAAAGTTGGCCTCACTCTGCCAGGTCCCAGCAAAGCAGGGCAGCGGCGCTGTGCACTTTGGGGGAGGAGCTGGAAGGCAACACAGGATGGGGAAAGGTTCTCTCAGAGGATACACTCCAGTGAGAAGAAAGAAGTGGGCTTCTTCCTCTTGTTAAAGTAAAAGAAAAAACGAAGTAAAGGCTACAACACTAAGGGAAAGACAGGCAGGTGTAAATATACTCACAAACACACAGAAAGGGCCGCAGAGACCGACAGGCCACGTGTGGCAAAGACACAGACCACAGAAAACCAGATGAAGCCAAAGGGACAATAAAGGGGATGGAAGGAAAGTCACAGGTGGCAGCTTCTCTGCATGACCACTGGACTCGGGATCACATGCTGGGGTGCTTGTCCCTCCTTACGTCTTGGTGGTGGTGGGGATGGGTGCATGTCTGGTGCTAGTTTTAGTTCCTAAATGTCGCTGCCCCCCATGTCACTCTTTCAATTCATGGGGAAAGGCACTTGCCAAGTCCTGTTGTCTAAATTGTCCTGGAGATGCAAAGAACCAAAAAAACACCCAAAGGACAGTCACCCCGATGACACGGGGTGGGTAAAGGTAAACACAGCCCTGTTGGAAATGTGCGTGTTCTACCTGGCGGTAGGAAGAGACATTTGCGGAACTAAGCAAAACCCAAATCCTTAAGTCAACTTATCTTGCCAGGGACCCACATATGATCTGGTATTTAACTCCTGTTTTCTGTCCTTTTGCTCTGGAAGCCCAGTTCCCTCCTCTTACATCAGCCTGGGGATGTCGCTGACGGCCACAGTCCCGTCCTGGGTCTCAGTCTCCCCCTCCTCTTCCTCTTCCTCTTCCTCACTGCTCTCGGACTCCTCACTGGAAGAGGAGTAGTCGGTCACCTTCTTCAGGGGGCGGTTTGTTTCCTCAATCCGGAGTTCTCGTAATTCTTTGGCTAAGGCCGTCAGATCCTACAAAACAGAAGTTTGTTCAGCATATGAAAGGCAGATACAACCCAAGCTATTCTCTCAGCAAGTCAGCACTCCAGCGAAAGCAAGGAAAAGCAGCTGTTTGTGTGACTGTGGCACACAGTCGCTGCATGGAGCTAAGAAAACGATGCTTGTGGCGTGTAGAGAAGCTAGAAAGGATGGAATCGATTTAAACTTTGTTCAAAACCAGTAGCTAGACTGACACTGTTCAGTTCTGAACGGACGTCTCTATGTGCATGTGTATGTGTGCGGGCACACACATACAAACATTGAGCCCTCATTTTTTATCTTAGAAAGGTGAAGCCGGCCACCCTCAGAGTTAATGGGAAAGGATGTGAGGTTAGAAATTGTCCCTAGTATTCTGGGACTCCTGCAGTGATGGCTTCCCCCTTATGGCTGTCCTTGCACCAAAAGTCTAGCATCAGTCACGGAACAGAGCGAATCCCGGGTCCCCGGCTCATCGTGTCATCATTCCCTGGAGAGTAGAGAGGCCACGTCAGGTCACGGCCCGCCCTGAAGCCCAGGGCCACTCAAATTTGTAGCCATAGAGCTGAGTAAATCGACAAGGAAAAAAGGAGGAGTTCTCTTCCAGAATGATCGGTGTTTCATATTCTTTTGTTTTAAATTCCAGCCACCTGGCAGAAACCCTGGCAAAGAACACAGACATGAATGTGCAAACACCAAGAGGAAGAGATAATTTTTCAGTTTTCCACGAGCATGATGAAACCATCAGCCTTATGGATGTGATGATGGGGTTTTAGTCACCAGGCGCATGGCAGGCAATGTGTGTAGAACCCGCCTGCTTTATAACTCACATGCTTTCAGAGCAATGCAGAGGGAGCTGTTCTGCAAAGCGGCGGCTCTGATCTGCACTGGCCAGACCGCCTACAGCACACAGCATGCAAAGGAGGGGAAAGCAATTCGACATTCAGCTTACCATTTCTCCCTACATTAGTGACCATGTGGGAACCAGAGCATTCAGTGAGAGACAGGGGTTAGGGAGAAAGAAACTCATTGAAAAATACTAAACCTCACAGTTTTTATTCCATATTCTCTCTTTATTTCAATCCAGAAATGTATTGTTTCTCTAGTTCACTCGACATAGGATTAGAGACAGCTAAGTGACCTGAATGACTTCTGATAATCTATCCTAACTGGTTAGAAGAAAAGCTGTGATAAATGTCTATAGTTCAATGATAATTATAATTCTATTCTGAGAAGACAACAAACCACACCTCTCTCTGCTGCTGCCTATATACCAGGTGTTGCTACTGTGGTTAAGACTAGAAGAGGAAACCCTTCAGGCATTTCATTTAGTCTAGAAATTAAGACACTCGAGGTGTTATCGAAGAGAAAGCAATAGTGACTTCTAAATTTGTTCTGAAGTTACTTGAATAGAAGCCCTTGGAAAAAGGAAGTTCCTGAACATTCAGACTGTGTCATGTGGACAGACCCCTGCTAGGCCCTGCACACCACACAGCTGCACACACCTCAATCCACCCCAGCCATGGGGGTGAAAGCAGAATCGTACTAAAAAGGCTCAATCATGTTTAAATATAATGTATACTATAAAAAAAAAAAGAGAAAAACTGCCATACAAACAGAATTTTATGCAAATTTATTTCTGGTTTCTTTGGCAATGGGTCCAAACAGGAAAAGCTAATCTCTGGATTTCAGCTTCTTACTTCCTCTTGACAACTGCAACTCACCTTTAGTTACACTTGCGAACGTTAGAGAAACATATCTAGACATCTGTTACCAGAAGAAAAGGATATAATGCCTCTAAACCAGTAAAATGTAACAAATTAGATACATTTATTTTATATGTTGATGTCTGTGAGGACCATATTAAGTCTCATCAAAGAATGTAACTAGTATTTAAAATAATGTTACTTATCAAAAATAACATATAATGTAAAGAGAGAATATGGTTTTAAAAAGTTTATTTATATTGCCAATAATCCTGTGAATATAATATGACTAGCTATGATTTATTTAAATTAATAATACATTTCCCCCAGGGCTTGATTTCATTATCTCTGACATTTCAAAACAAGACAAAATAACTTTTTTAAAAATAAAACTTGTTTGGAAATATGTAGTTAGTCCACAGACTATTGCTTTAAAGAAAACTTCACTTATTAAAATGACCTAAATTTTTCTAAATACTGACTCTAAAACTCTGACCTGCTTTATAATTTCACTTTTAATTATTTTTTGCTTCTGTGTTTTTAAAAAGCTGTATTTCCTGAAACATTTGAAATAATTGAAAATTCCTTTTAAGTTTAATTGGTAACAATTAAAGCTCGGAGGGTTAGATGCGTGAATATCCCATGTGAACAAGAATGAGTAGCTTAAAAGTAACACCTCAGAGAAAATTAATCTTCCACTGCCAACAGCACGTATGTGCAGCCGACGTTTTGTTTTTCATCCATCTGCCGCAGAAACATTTGCGATGCAAAGTCGCAGGGAACAGACATGGGTCCAGATCCATCTTTACACACTTTATTCTCAGACAATATCCATTTTCTCCACGTATAGAGACTTTGTAGTAATTTATTGTTTGGCTGTCTCAAGCCCAGAGCTAAAATTATTATTATTATTATTATTATTATTTTTATTTTTGTAGAGACAGAGTCTCACTTTATCACCCTTGGTAGAGTGCCGTGGCGTTATAGCTCACAGCAACCTCCAACTCCTGGGCTTAGGTGATTGTCTTACCTCAGCCTCCTGAGTAGCTGGGACTACAGGCACCCGCCACAAAGCCAGGCTATTTTTTTTGTTACAGTTTGGCCAGGGCTGGGTTTGAACCTGCTATCTTCGGTATATGGGGCCAGTGCCCTACCCACTGAGCCACAGGCGATGCCCCAGAGGTAAAATTATTTTAAAAAGGAAATGAAAATTCTATTTAGCATGAAAATGTGTAACTGAAAAGAAATATGGCAAAGTAGTGTAAGATTCTCTACTTCGTATTATGGAGTAAATGTGAAGATAGTTAAAAGGCTCTGACCCTAAAGTTTTTTTGATGTCATACTGTTGAGAATCAACTTAATGTAATTTTTATTCAGGAAAGCTTAATTTGACAATTATGCTCACCTTGCCTAAAAAGGTGCTCTTCTAGGCCATTTTTTAGAAACACTGTAGTTTATTTGAATCTTAGTTCGATTTTTAAATTTTAAGCTGGATTTTTCTTTATGTATTATAATTATTTATTTTTTTCTTAGAAAATCTAAAGATATGACATTAGGCAAGTCCACTGGACCACTGGTTTTTACTCAACTTCCAGCTAATCTATGGGTGTGTTCTAGAATTTCCAGATTCCTACATACTGGGGAATAAAGGAATAAGGAATAAATACTGGGAAAACCAGCATTTGCTATGCATATGTAATCTTCATATCATAAATAATATGTAATTATTTAATACAGCCTTTACTTTTAAATTAAATAATTACAGACTATGCTACAAAATCTCACACACCACTAGAAAGTAATGCCAAATTAATGTACACTCCTCCAAACTGATTTGTAGGAAAAATTAAACCATTTAATTAGCAAGTTTTCAAAAAGAATTTTAAGACTATTCATGTCAATCCTGCTTATCTAAATGCCAAACAGTCACTGAGAGGGAAGCCATAGAAAAACCCACAAATGGAGAAGGGAGAAAAGGCTTAGTGGTAGGAGGATCTCAGCAGAGGCACTGCTGATGCTTTGGCCAGGTAACTCCTTCCCACAGAGCGCTCGCGTGCACCTGAGGTGTGCTCAGCAGCACCCTCTGCTGTACCATGGAGCAGCACTTTCCAGGCACAACCCAAACTGTCTCCAGACTTTGCTGAATGTCTCCGGAAGGAAGAGGACTGGAGGAATTGTAGCTGGACAAGACACCGTGATCCCTGTGTCCTTCAAGACACGAGCCAGAGTCACCTGGGGCCAACCACATGTGGCCCCAGAGATTCTGGTGTGCAGCTGACATTCCCTCAGTCACTTGTAATTACTTTCCTACGTTGTCCTCCCTCATCTCTGTCCAGCATGCTGCAGTACAGTAACATGGATAAAGTGATCTTTAAAGTCTAAAACATCCTGGGTTAACCAGATGAAATCCACGAGTGCCCTGTTCTCATGTCAGCCCGGTCCATGCCAATTTCTGGATTCATGAAATTCCTGTCAAATTGTGTGTGTCCCCCCGCCCCCGCACACCACCATTCTGTTGGCAACCACAGCACCATCTATTTCTTTACCTGTTCTGGGAGGAAACGGATGGAAGTTGTGATAACCACCATCCTTCTTGCTATTACGAGGGAAAGGGGTGAGCAAGGCCACGGCACAGAGCAGTGAGGAATATTCTGGGCTTCCTTTCTGTGAAGGTCATCCACACACTGCAGACATGCAGGACCCTCTGTGACAGTGACAACTTCCTGCATCACTCTGAAGACGGGATGTGGGGAAACATGCTTCTCCCACCTGCCAAAACAGCCCTGGGCCTCCCCTCCGAACCCACACCAGGTCAAGACCAATGCACGGCTTCCCACCACACTTCACGTTTTGGCAAATGCTTTTGCACTTGTCGCCCCATGTGATCCTTCACAATCTTGCCCATGGAGCAGGGCGGGTGTTTTCATCCCCACTTTATGGACGAGGAGACTCTGGCTCAGAGAGGTTATGACACTAGTCCCAGCCAGTTATGTGCTGGGGGCCAAGACTTGGATGCAGCTTGCTGAGCTCAAAGCCAGTGCTCTTCCATATAATTTCACAAAAATGATGCTCGGCAGAGCTGCAGCCATAAAGCCATATGGCGGTGTTTAGATGCCATGCATTTGGAACTGTTTGCAAGGCCTGGCTCTTTAAAAAGTCTGCTGTGCTGTGTCATGCAGTTCTGACAAATGCAGAGAGGTGGCCATCCTTCCTAGCCTGTGTTCAACAAAGCTATGTATTTTCCTAATGGAAAAATGTCTTCACAGATAAGTAAATAAAGTTATGTAACTCGCTAGGATTCATCAACTAAAGCTGATGCTGCTAAAACCCTGTATGGTTAGTCTGGTGATACCAGTGACTCCTGGCTCATAAACAACACACCAGGAGTGTGAGGTCCCCTAGAGCAGTGTCTCCTCATTCTCAGTAAAGCCACTGTGTGCTGTTACCTGGCACAGCTGGGAGTACAGGCCGGAAGGAGACAATGTCACTCATAGGGCACTAGCTCTTGTTCCGAGCCAGACTGGAACATTGGAAAAGTGGCATTTTAGCTTAGAAGGAAGGTCTCTGATGTTTACAGAGGTAGGTCTGAGGGTCTTCAAACTCTCCTCAGCAGACTGTGCATGTGAGCAGCTATGAATCTACAGCCCACTGGCTCTCTGACTGTCAGCATCAGGGAATGAGTTTCATATTGACATATCATGAAATGACCAAGAGAAAAGGCAATACTGACCTCATCTATCGCTTTCTTATAGCTCTGAGATGAGAGGTTCCCAGTCCGGGAGAGTCCACAGAAGGGGGCAAAGCAAGAGGAAAGGTGGCAGGTTAGATACAAAGTTGGAATCATTAGTGTAAAACTGGTAAACACAAAAGGGTAAAGAGAACCTCGGCTAAGAATGATGCGAGTCCCTCTGTTATTACTCAGCATACATCCTCACTTTAAGTTATAAAAAGGAGAAAGAGAGGTAAACCAAAAGCTTCACATTCACTTCATAGAAATATTCTCAGAAAATTTAAATACAGTAAGTGGATAATAACGCATCCTAAATTAGTTTTCAGCTTTCAAATCTTAGCCTCTGAGCTCTAATTTTCTTCTTTGAGGCTACAGCAGTGGCCCTGTCACACCACACTTGTCAAGTTTGGGTCCAGAAAATACAGGCACAGAGATATTACAAGTAGCAGAAAAGCTGTACTATTAGGTTGTGTAGACAGCAGAGGAGAACAGAAATCTACTTCTCCTTAACGGCTAGTTTCAACATCTGTTTGCCAAAGTTGCTGAGTAGAAATTATGGAGTTATTTCCCCTCCTGTTTTATCTCTAAAGGAAAGGTGCTGACCAGCAAAATGTCCAAAGGCAGTGGACAGTGACCCACGACCTGTTCAGTTCTTTCCTATCAGATCTGACTTCCTTCTAGATGTTTCCAGCACCCATCCTTTCTGTTAATCTCAACAGCTTTGTCTGTAATCCCTAATTGAGGACTCCTGAAGACTCTCTATAAATGGAAGGAGCTCACAACGCTCAGAGAAGCACTCACAGCTGGTCGGCTGGGCCGGGTGATGTCCCTGGATTCTTCTGGCTTCACCTTCACAGGCTCGTGGGGGAGCACAGGCGATCCCTCTGACTTGCTGTTGGCTGGTGGGAAAATCAGAGGGCCAGTGAAGAGACGACCATGAAAAAGGGCCAAGCCACCATGACTAGCCACTGCTTGGGGACTGCCCAGTGGGCACACCACTCACACATCCACGGGAAGATAGTAAAAATTCAGACACATTCAAGCATATAACCTGGAAGACACGAGTAACCATGAAAAAAACTGTAGCAAGCCCCACTCCTAGCACCCACGACAGGCCAGGATAAAGTGCGTGTCACCCCTCATTTAATCCTCACTCCTGCCCAGTGGGGTAGTGCCACTTCACGACTTTCTGGGGGACACTGGCTCAGAGAGATGGCACTGTGGCCTGCGGTCAGCTGGGGCCTGCAGATTCCTGAGGGTCCCAGTCTCAGCCACCTTGCAAAATCCGTTTTTAGGTAAGTTCTGGGCTTGGCGTCTTTCTGACCCATCAGGAGAGGTTATTTTGATGATGTTTTGTGAGAAAAAGAAAGCAAGTCCATTTTATGTGGCAGAATGGTTTGTAGATGGGGGTGGCAGTGCTCTGGGCCCTTTAGGGACAGAAGAGAGTGAAGGCAAGAAGGAAGGTGTGGTGACAAAGGGGACGGTCCCCAGACGGGAGGTGGGGAGGGAGCGGTGCCACGTGAGAAGCGTCTGTCCAGCCTGTGCCCATCCAGCCTGTGCCCCAGGCCGAGAAGGGGCCACCTCGGGTCAGGGAGATTCTGCTTTGTTTAAAGTGGTCTTTGCTGAGTAGGGATGCGCCAGGGACATACGATCTTTCACCCAGCAAGACGAGAAGCTGAAGGAAAGAACGTAAGAATTAAGCCCAAACTGGGTCAGAGAATTAGCACCAGAGGAATAAGCCTGGTTTCTTTAATATTTGCTCTAGTATGAAATTGCTTATAAATGGACAAAAGGGAAGGCATGGAAGTTTTCTAAGTTAATAAAATTTATATTTGGATCAGGGAACAAAGATGTTCAGTGGCTGCGCTGGGCTGACGGGCCAGCCTGATGTCACCGAAGGGACAGTCCTCTAAGTTACCTCAGACCCAGTCCCCTGCACTACCTCAGAGACAGCCCCTATGTCACCTGGGCAACAGTCCCCTAGGCCACCTTAGAGACAACTCCTATGCTACCCAGAGACTTCTCCCTACACTATCTCCAAGACAGTCCCCTATGTCACCTCCAAGACAGTCCCCTATGTCACCTCAGAGACAGCCCCCTGTGACATCTCAGGGATAGCCCCGTGCCATGTCAGAGACAATCCCCTACACCACTTCAGAGACAGTTTCCTACACCACAGAGACAGCCCCCTACATCATCTCAGAGACAGTCCCCTAAGTCACCAAGAGACAGCCATCTAAGTTACCTCAGATAGAGAGATAGAGCCCCTCTGTTATTCAGAATGTGTCACCTCAGAGACAGTCTCCTATGCCCCCCCAGAGAGAGTCCCCTATGTCACCTCAGGGACAGCCTCTATGTCACCTCAGGGAAAGGAACATCACAAAGGGACATGCAGTGATCTTACCGTTTTTAAATATTAAGAATATATTAGGAGTAAACCATGGGCTTATGTGTAATAAAAAGGCTAAGAAATACAAAACTTGTGATTTTTAATCAGAATAATTTATAGGAATATTAATATTTATCAAATTGCACTTTAAAGAGTACTGACCTTTAATGTCTGTAAGAAAAATAATCTTCTGAAAAAGTCGATTAAGAAAGATTAAATTCTGATTGTCTAGAAACAATGTATGGTTTGTATCACTACCTGGACAATCATAATCTTTTAAATAAGTTTTTCCATTAATGAAAACTAACACATGGTGAGTTATGAGAAGACCCTCTGAAGGTGACCACCCAAGGGACTGGTCAGCACAAAGAGGGGCTCAATCAGAGGGACCGAAGCACACGTGGGGTGCAGGTCTGGTCTGTGAACATTATGTCCACTTAAGGAGGTGGTCACAGGGTGCAGAGGGTCCACCACAGTTGAATTAAACGTTTGGAGAGGCTAATTTTTACCTATTTAATAGGAATAGCCAGAAGAGTCAAACTTTTTTTAAGTCAGATATTTCATTTTTCTCAAGTGTATTATTCTTCATTGGTCTTTACTGAATTTCACTGTGAGAAATACATATATCATAAACTATGATCAGATTACTAAAGAGACTGTTGGCACAACGTGAACAGGGCATCCATGGGAACATGAAACTCTAGCTACAGGCAATTATATAGAAATGGAAATTCAGGTGATGGGTGAGTGACTGTGTTTTCAAATAAGACCACTATGTAGTGATCTCCCTGGAAAATACTGGTTTTTGAGTTTAGGAAGGATTTGTCCTACTCTGATGTCACACACGGTGAGGGAGGTGGCCACTGCCCTGAGGAGACTGAGGGCGAGAGCAGCTAAGGGCTCTCCAGGATCAGACAGCTGCGGCCACACAAAGGTCAGACCCAGGACATAATCCTTCTCTCTGCCTACAGCTTCCTCCCAGTAATGTTGCTGGGGAGAGGAGAGAGTGCTTTACCTCGGACTCTGGTGCGTTCGCTGGACCCTGCTTGTGATCCGGGCTGGGAGCCTCCCTGGGAGCTGGGCTGGGAGCTGGGAGTGCTGGAGCTGGAGGAGCTGCCACTGCTGGTCCTCTGCAGGGGGCTGTCCAGGATGGGCTCGGCCCTCCGGAGGTCAGGGTTGCTGTGTGGGCAGTAGAGATCACTGATTACTCACTCAAGACCTCACCAATTTTATAAACCTTGCATCTGCTAAGGGGTTAATTTCCAAATATATAAGGAACATGGCTCAATAGCAAGGAAACAACTTAAAAATGGGCAAAGGGCCTAAATAGACATTTCTCAAAAGAAGCCATACAAATGGCCAACAGGTATATAAAGAAGCGTTTAATGTCATTAATCATTAGGGAAAGCAAATTAAAACCACAGTGAAAGGCTGATCTCAGTGGCTCACACCCATCATCCTAGCACTCTAGGAACATGAGGCAGGTGGACTGCTTGAGCTCAAGGGTTGGAGTGAGACCTCATCTCTATTAAAAATAGAAAATTAGCCTGACATTGTGGCTGAGCCCAGGAGTTTGAAGTTGCTGTGAGCTGTGATGATGCCACTGAACTCTAGCCCGGTTGACAGAGCAAGACTCTGTCTTAAAAAATTAAAAAAACCAACAACACCTCCCAATCCCACAGTGAGATACCACCTCAACCCTGTTTGAATGGCTGTTATCAAAAAGACATGTCAAATCTACTAAGTGTAGAGTTTAAATGTCATAACACAATAATTAAGAAAG
This sequence comes from Nycticebus coucang, assembly GCF_027406575.1. NCBI lineage: Eukaryota > Metazoa > Chordata > Mammalia > Primates > Lorisidae > Nycticebus > Nycticebus coucang. The sequence continues at coordinate 136,108,977 of NC_069787.1, forward strand.
TACAGTGAAGGCTATGTTAACCAGTTTGTTGTTATAAAACCAGCATACTGTACCCCATAAATGCATTAATGTACACAGCTATGATTTAATTAAAAAAAAAAGATCACAAACATTGGAAAGGGTGCAGAAAAACACGAGACTTCTACACTGTTGTTAAGAATGTAAATTATACTCTGTATAAATGTCTTAATACAATAATTGAGTAAATGAGGTGAGGGACCTATTAACCAGTACAATGTAAGCCTTCCAAATTGTACATGAAATCAGCACACTGTACCCCATAAATGCATTAATGTATATATGATCTACCTCTTTATGATTTAATAAAAAAGAAAAAGCCAGCATGGAAAACAGTATGCAGATTTCTCTGAGAATAGAATCATCACTGGATCCAGCAATCCCAAAGTACTTCTGGGCAAATATTCACAGGAAATGGTATTAGTGTGTCACGGAGATATCTCCATTGCTGTGGTCACTGCAGTGTAGTCACATAGCTAAGATATGGAACCAGACCAAGTGTCCATCAGTGGGTGAATGGATAAAGACAATGTGATATGTATGCATATATAAACGCACATTTTACAAAAATACTCATACATGGAAAATAAACATGTCCAACTTTCAGCAGCAGAGAGAACGGTGGTTACCAGGGAAGGAGAGAGAGGAGGGGAGATGTCACAGGTGCAGTTTCAGGGTAAGCTAGTTCTAGGTGTACCACGGAGGCTATAGATAATAATAGCCCACACTTGGAAAGTGTCCAAGGAGTAGGACTTAAATACTCTCAACACACACAGAAAATAATAACAATACTATGTCAAAGGTGATGGATGTGTTAACTAACCTGGCTGTGGTAATCACTTCACGATGTATATACATGTCAAAATACGCAATTTTTATTTTTCAATTATTCTTCAGCAAAGCTAGGAAGAAAAGATCTTGCCATTGATAAACACAGCACCCTAGTCCCAGTGTGAAGGGGTGAAGCACATACGGCTAAGACATTGCCCTGTAGGGCCGACAGGGACCACAGTCCTGCCTCCTCTGCTCCAGATTCGGGGTCCAGGTGGGACGAACTCCTGACCCGGTTCTTGTGTCATCACACTAAAAGTACTAGCTCTGAGGTGGTGAATCTTCACTCGAGGGTTTCTTTTAAACATTTTTAAAAGAAAAATGCTCACTGTGAAAAACTTGAAAAGCATTAATAGGCAAAAATAAGGAAACAGCACATGTACTCTCTGAACCAGGAGATAGTAATATTTTAGTATTTGGTACGTTATCTTCTAGTTTTTTCCTTTGCACATGTCAAACACTCCATATATTGCTTTACAACTTGCCTGAACATTTAACGGTAAGCATTTTCTCATGCCTCTGACGATAATTGTCCCTTAAGGAGAAGAGTTAGTTTGATGATTCTCTATGGCTGGACACCAAGGAGCTCCCAGTATATTGCTGTGACATCCAGTACTGAGATGACCATCCAGCTGCACAGACACCCAGCCACACCTCTACTTCCTGGAATTGGAATGGGTGGGTGAAAAGGCACAAAGTGGGTTGTGCGTGTGCACGTGTGTGAGCGTACAAAGCACCCCCAGCTTGTGCTGAAGTGCCGTGAGGGCCTATCTCACTCAACTCTTACCAGGTTGTATTATACAATTTGCTAAATTGTATCTCACTGCTTAAGCAGAATTTTTTAAAAAATTGCCAATCTGGTAGAATGGAATAATTCTTATTTGTGTTTATTTGCCATTTATAATTCCTCTTCTGCAAACTGCTTAAATAAGTCCTCTGCTCATACGCTAATAGAGGGTTTGTATTTATTATTTTCTTGCAGGAAGTCTTCATGTACTTAGGCTATTGTCAAAGGGAAGCTGATAATTCTTATAAAATGCTAACTCAGGAGCAAATTCGTTTATTGGCAGGCTCGGAGCCCTCAATTTAAAAAAGATCTTTCTGTATTATTTATCTTCGTATCTTTACTGTCCCCCAAATAGCATTATCCATCCACTTACTCAAATGTCCTATACCAGGCATTTGAGACACAGTGACAATAAGACCCAGCCCTGTCCCTGTGTGCTCAGCTGGACACACAGCCCCATTCACTTGCGCCCCGATACTCTGAGAACAGGCGATGTGGGCAGGAGGCAGGACCACTGAGGCCACTTTCCACAATCAGGGAAGCTGCAAGGGAGAGGGGACAGCTAGGCAGTGGTGGTGGGACAAAGTTGCGGAGGTTTTTTGATTTTTGCTTAAAAAAAAGCATTCTCAAATCTTCTATAAAGGTTTTCCTTTTAAATTTATAACTTACAGGCCTTTTCACTTTACGGAAGATGGGCACAATGCTGGGTGTGGACAATTTAGTGAGAGTAGAAATCCAAGCTCAGCTCTGTTGCCATCCATTGCCAGGGATGGGGATGTGGGGGGGTGGGAGGACCTGACCCAACAGCGACCCTCCCTCCTGCCCAGCATCCTCATTTCCCCAAACAGAACCTGCTAATAGAGTCACTATAGTGCTAAGATTTTAATGCAATGGAATATCATAGTAAATATAATTTTATGCTTTAATTTTGCTCTGCCCAGTCAGTTAAAGAGCACCAAGTATGTGCCAGGAATAAAAGGTGGGTATCATACGTTTCACAACCAGCCTGAAAACAATGTGACTCCTTCCCTTGAGTTTAGCTTGTAGTTTAGTTTACGATAATCTGGCCACAAAATGGCATCTTCATAAGCAGTAGTTAAACCAAATAATTTCTTTTTGAAAACACAAGACTCTTGCTTTGTGGTAACATATTTGCCAAAAACATTTGAGTAGAAATGAACAGCGGTCCTGGAAAACTTAATTGGAAAGCATGAAAAAATAAATATGTTCTTATAATTAATTTTCATCACAAAACTGTTGAACTTAAGACAGTAATTATCTTTGCAATTTTTGTGGTTAAAAGGGTTGCTAAGTCCAACTAAAAGTAATTGCAGAGTGACCAATGAAAATTAAGAAAAACTTAAAAATTTTTGATATTTTAAAGGCATTCCTTTGTATAATAACTGTTTTTCTGACAATTGTTTGTATCAAATTGACTGATATACAGATTTGGATCCATATTAGAAATGCCCTTGATTTAGAAAGTGCCTAACTCACTCATTGAATAGCACACCTAAAGGATTTTATGTTTCAAACTTTCTATTTTTCATAAAGAAACATTTCTTTTAATTCTCAAATAATGAATGCTTGCTTCCCTATTGCCCTCTTACAGTACACAGTAGTACCCCAAATTATTATGCATAATTAATAAATTCAAAAAAATATTTTTTTTCCAAAAAATGCAGTGCTAACCGAGTGTCTTGCAGACGAAGAGTGACAGGTACGCTGAGATTAGATTCTTGGGTGTTCCTCTCATTTTGTGGAATGGCAACGTAGTGTTCTTTGTACCACAAAAAAAAGAAAACCTGTGAGAGGCAGCTGGGGACAGGTGCTCTGACACCTTCCCCTGGTGGCTGTGGGGTGGTAGCAGACTCAGCCACCTGCTCTGCTGCAGTTCTTTTGATTATTTAGCCAAAACCTTTTTACTAAGCACCTAATTTGTAAGACTCGCTGGCCCAGGAGGAGAGAGGGGGGCGAAGTACAGGCCACACGCCACACAGTGAAGTCAAAACGTGATCATGGCGATGAGGCATGTGCAGCAGAGCCAGCAGGAACGTGGAAAATCCTGTATGCTGCGTGTGATGCAAACACCATGAACACTACTGGTGTTTGGGGAGCAATGAGTGCCAACTGGAGTGGTCAAGGGTATGAAGGAGATGGGACTCGACCAGGCCTGCAGTAGCAAGCAGGAAGCTGCGAAACAGCCTCAGCAGAGACACAGGGATGGTTCTCAGCACTCCCGGACTCAGAGAGGACAGTGGTTGGAGGGAGGACTGAGCCTGTGTCAGGAGACAGTGGGAGAGTGCTCGGGGGCCCAACAGGGAATGTGCACTTCCCATGGTGGGCTCAGGCATGGCCAGGAGAGAGGAGGCTGCTGCCTCGGCCAAGGACACAGCCTGGCAGGAGGTGTCTGGCAGGGCTCCGGCCTCTTTCTGTGTGAAGCTAGCTGATCCCACAGGCATCAGAACCCCAACTGAGGCCTTGCCGGAGCACACTCTCCACAGTGGAGCACTATCTGGGCAGCTAGAAACTGTAGGACATGTTTAGTCTCCACACACACACAGAAGTAGGGAAAACTTCACAGAACCTTTCAACCTAATTTTTTTTTTTTTTTTGGTAAAATATGAGTAGTTTGAGAAAACATCATGCTGTCTACATTTTTCTCTTTTTTACTAGGTATTAAATGGTCTGGCCTTTGGGCCAAGGGGTATGAGATAAATGGTCTTAGAGGGGGTCAATTTCAGAATATTTCCATAAAGTAACAGATATTCCTTATTCCCAGATTAACTGAGTTCGTTCAGATCTAAATGAGGAAAAACCTGAAAACATACAAGTGGATGTCTTCAAATGTTAACTTTGAGACCAGACATTTGCCATTTTGCAGTCAACACTGTTTGCTCTGTAAAACACACAGTTAAGTGAAAATGTGGCAATTATTCCATTCATTTGAATCATAAAAGTTGAAATAGAAAATTAAAATTACAAAGTAATTTTGTGGCCCAAATACTTGAGCCAAGTCTTTAATTAACTGGCTGACTGCCAGACTTCACTTCCCTTTGTTGTTTGGTGACACCTCAAGGAGAAGAAATGAGTCCTGGGAAAAAGAGGTTCAGGATGGGACAGAGGGCTAGTTTTTGAAATTAAGCATTTAGTTGCTGGGGTTTTGACTGACTCTTTCTGGATTAATTTACATCTTTTCATATTCTGAATGTACTTGATAAAATTTTAATTTGCTTTAAGAGAACACATGAATCAACATTAAATATGAAAGTGCCTGGAATTTTTTAAAACAATTTTTGAAAATAAATCAAATCTTCATTTAAACTCAACTGTCACCTCGATGGCCTGAGGCACCTGGGAGTCTGTTCAGCAGGTGAGAGCTGCCCGCTGGTCCTGCAGTTTGAGCAATGTCCAGCTGAGGACGCATGAGGATGGGTGTTCAGCAGTGACCGCTGCTCACTGACCCTGCAGTCTGAACAACGCCGAGCTGTGGACGCCTGAGGATGGGCAGGTGCATGGTCATGGCAACTGTGTGCTCAGCAGACTCCAGGAAACGTGATCATAAGCATGGACTGTCCTCTCTACTTGAAAATCCTTAGGAAGGGTTCAGTCCCTAAGTATGTGCAATTGGAACCAGGTGCCCTTAGGGCGAAGGTGCAGCCTGTCTGAGGGCAGCGACCTTTGGGGGCTCTAAGCTGCCACTCTCCCTAGCGATGCGTCAGGTTCACCTTGAGCTGGGATTGCTAAGCAGCACCCAGCGTGACAAGGGTCACCCTGACCTGGCCACCGAGGGCTGTGAGCGCAAGCTTTCCATTCTTCAGAGATAGGTACATGTCCCCCTAAGCTTCATTTCCAGTCTTTCTCTCTACCAGCAAAGTGGAGAAGGCAGCCTTCCCAGCTCATCCTTTTCACGTCCCAGCTCGTCCGCCACTCTGGGTGACACTAACAAAGGTTGTGTTTCCCATGAAAAGGATGAGGGAAGACAGTGAGCTGCTGCCACAGTGCACCTGTCACCACGTGGGGTCACGCCGTGGGGTCTGTTCAGACGCTGTACAGATGCTGTTTACTGGCCACTCCAGCCAGCAGGGCTGGGTGCGATTTCCCGACCATGCAATACCCAGTTGACAGAACATTCTCAAAGGAGAATGCAGAGTAAGAGCAGAAACTGTGCTCAGGGACCTTCTGTGATGCCCTGTGGTGACCTCCTCACCAGGGACGGCACCTACGTGGCCGCAGAGTGAAGGTTCTGGAGCTGGCCAGTTACTGCTGCTGTGACATCTCTGTGCCACCAGAGAGCGTTTCTTTACCTGGTGCTAAGAACCATCACAGAACAGGCCATGTCGTACTGCTGACTCTGTCAAATGGCCTTGGAAATAGTACTTGGGGGTATTGCAACCAGATTTATATTTGTAACTTTACTCCCAGGTTTGTGAACTGTCAGTTGAGGTGTGCCTGAGGGCTCCCATGTCACCCCCTCGCTCACTCGTGAGTCCCCTGAACACTGGCTTACGGGAAAAGCTGCTGAGGAAGCCAAGGGCCCATGACCACCCAGAGATGCTCACAGTCCACGGGGTGAGTCAAGATGCCTCCAAGGTGAGAAAGAGCATGGTGTTTCCAGGAGAGCACTGAGGGGGATGAGTGGGCCTTTCCCTTTCACCTCCACCAGTTTCCCTCCTTACCTTGCTCGGATGGGCTGAGATCCTAGCCTGGGTCCCAGAGCACTGCCATTCCCAGGAGAATTTTTTCTGGCTAACGCTGGCGATATAGAAGTTGTTCTTTGAGGCACCTGGGAAAAAAAGGAATTCAGAAATACTTTCCATAAAATTGCTTCCAAAAGCTACTGTCTAAAAATCCCTGCCAAGGACATGGAAGTAGTTAGAGGGACTCTCTGAAATAGGAGAGAACTTACCTCTGATTCCTCAAAGAAATATTAATATACAATATCTGCCACTGGCAAAAGAAAGAGCGGCAAAGCCAGCAACCATTTAGGAGTGTCAGCCTCTGTCTCTGTCTCAGAAACAAATTCACAGAGGAAACGGACAGGATTGATTCACTGGGCTAACGAATGACTTCTCCTGGTCAGGCAGAAGCAGTGAATACCAGAAGCTGCATCAGATGAGAGCCACCAGACAGACCAAGGTCCACCTTCAGCCCACATTGTAACCAACACATAGGGAAATTATGACATCTGGTGAGAAAGTAGATATCAGACTAGACCTTGGGTCATAAGTCATGTGTCGGTGAGCTCTGTACCTTACTGCTCCTGATCAACTTGCAGTTCCTGACTGAAACCAGAAACCAAAGTCAATGAGCAAAGACAAAGCAACATAATACAACACCAGGTCAACACTGACAATCCTGGAAGGGTCTTCACAAAGGCCGTGTGAGCGCAGGTAAGACTGCGAGGTACAGGAGGAACATGTATTCTTCTTAGCTTCTCTGGCAGCAGCCTGAGGTGGAGTGCAGGTCTGTCTCATTTCATGGAACATGCAGACATTTTAAAAATGAAATCGAGTATCACAAGTGTATCAAAGGGGCCCATTATTTAAAAGAATCCTTTTATGAGTCCTAGTACAGAAAATTACTTTCAGCGTAAAGTGTCATCCTTTGTCTGAAAAATTAATTTTTATCATAATTCATTTTAACATAAAGAATGAGTTGGTGAAGTAAAGTAAAAAGGCCGAATCAGTACTACCACCTGTTTGAATTACATATGACTATTGTTCTTTTATATAAATGTAAATATTAGAGAAAAAGAACTTAATAAATTATTCAAAACCTATGTTTTCGAAGTGGTCTAAGGATTCTCCCAGCTTTGCCGATGCAGGCTGGATGTAACTTCCATCTTCAGCTGTCCTGTCTGCACCCTGACCAGTCTATTTTCCATATTAAACTTTGCTCCTTGGTAACCTTTTCTGATGCCAATTTTCCTTCCACAGAGAAGGAAAGAACACCAACAAGTTATTGGCTGATTTTATTGTGGGACTCTTTGTTATAATATTCTTTTGAGAGGAAGATGAGAAAATATTTATAAATCACTCAGTAAAAATTTCTGCTTTTTCTGGAATTAATAATGGCATTATTCTTTGGAAAGTGTGGAATATTTCATTTGTCACAGCTCCTGTGCTGGGCTCAGGGAAAAAGGGATTCCTAAATCAGGAAGAATGGTGCAAAAATTTCCACAGCCTTTTGAACCACTTCTAGGCTGTCTGCAGCCTGATGCACAGCCACATTTGAGAAGTTTTCTTAACAATGGGCAAGGACTTGGTACAGGAAAAGAAAGCAAGATAGCCCGAGCTTAGGGCTCTTCTTGTCCAGGGGGACGGCTGGTTTTACCTTCAGTAATCAATTAAGGCTGGGGTTAAACAGACTTAGCCTGGAAAGAGTTTTACTTAAATGTGGCCAACTCATTTATCCTCAGAGCAGTATTATCTTCTGAAACCTCCAAATCTGGTTTTGCTTTGCGTTGTTAAAAATAAGAATAAATAAATTTTCTAATTTTTATCTGGAAGCTTTCAGTTTGTCTAGAAGTAGATTCAGTCATCGATAAAAATATCCGTTATTCTACTTCAATGCCAGTTTGGCATGGATACATGCTTCCGAGACTATGTCCAGGAGAGCCTGAGTTTCTTTGAGGGAATGAAGGTCAGCAGTGATAAATGACAGTCTGTGTCTTAGCTTGGGAGTGGGGAGGACAGCACTCGGGAAAAGGGGACACTGCAGAATGTCCGGTCCTTCACTACCAGGAAAAGTCCAGAACTGGGGTAAGAACAGTACACAGGGATGGAGGAGACACCAAACACCCAATGAGGTCACCTTTGGTGGGATATCTTCCTCCTGCCGTAACCAAGAGCTTCGGTCAAACTTTTCAATGCGAGTTGGGAGAGGAGGGTTTTCGGAGGTGGGGTCTGAGTTCTGTCGAGGCATCTCAGCACGGTGAGAGGTCACGGCCAGAGCCTCCTGGAAGCCGGAGAGGCCCTTGGTGGGCTGCTCGAGCACCGACTGGGACGCGGTCAGGGCTGGGCCCTGGGGCTTCACAGCTACCAGATGTGGGATCTGAGGGACAGAACAATAGTGAGCAGCATGATTAGAAGGACTTGGGCCAGTCAGAGTCACCATCAGGTAAAGGGCAAAAAAAGAGCTTAGGGGACAGCAATGGGACTGCACATGTAACCTCCAGCACATGTAACAGTCCTCAAGGCCTTCCCTGCGGTGGGGTGTGGGCTGAGTGCTGAGAAGTCCGTGCAGCAGCATAGCAGTGATGATGCTAATAACTACTGTGCACTCACTGATCGTTTGCTGACCTGCAGTGTGCAGGCTTTACGAGCATTTCTCTTCTAACATCATAAATGTCCTCCTCTAACCACCTCTCCTGGTCAGCAGGGCTCAGTGGGCCAGGAACCTACATTTCCACCAAGTTTGGGTGACGCTGGATGCTGTTGTTTCAGTGACCACCCTGAGAACCCCTGGCTTAGAAAACATGTTCACTTAACCAAGTCTTTAATTTTTCCAGTTTCATGATCATGTCCAAATCCCAAGTGTCGAAAGATTACATATTTTTTATATCCAGATACATGTACACACACATACACACACACACCCCTCAGAGGTCTGTATGAATTCTAGCTTTGGAATCATAAACGAGAGGATGCTTGTTCCTTGAGGAAACCCTTGTGGGTCTTCAGAAAGGCCAATTGACCTTTCCTCTACTCTTCAAATCCAGTGGGCCCCCTAAAACACCCTAAATTCCACGTTAAGGGTCGCACCCAGGTTGGTCCTGTGCCTGAATGCAGGCTTCACTTTATGCCCTACTGGAATCCTGAGGGACAGGGGACAGGACGTACCTGGGGGTCCACCGGCCTGAGCATGGGGGGTGTCCGAGCAGGCTGAACTCCACTGATGCTGAAGGACTCCGACCTGGGGGGCAGGTTGGGGTCAGAGACCCTGTTGGCGACCTTGTGAGGCATGGCCGGCGAGCTCTGCCGGTTGAGCCTTGACCGCTCTTCAACCTAGAACCGAGAGAGAGAGACCTCACTGGACAGAAGCCGGTACATCTCCTAGCAAGGACCTTCTGTGGGCACCCACACAGCCACTGGAAAACTCTGATCAATTCACTTTAAGAAGCCCAAACTCTATTTCTGCTCTGTTTCAAGAATGTGCAAAGAGTTCCTTTCTATCACAGCAAACACTAGGTGAACGAAATCCCTCAAGAACACCTGAGCCATTTCTCTCCTGTTACCCATAATCTTGTGTTAGTTCCACTGGCTGCAAATCTGGGACTTGCTTAAAAATTTATCTTGCGTGGATTGGGATGTTATCTTGTTGACTGGTCACAGAGTCACGAGGTTCAAAGGCAGACAGCTGTACCCCAGACACCCTAAAGGACAGTGGTGTGCATGGGGAGGGCCTGGGGACGTGAACCTGCTGTGGGGGTCTTGCAGGTGAGGCTGAGCAGGCGCTGAGGCCAAGTGTGCACCTGCACTTCCTGGTGTGCCTGGCTGATGGGTGAGCGGGTGTCTAGGCTGCCTGCCTGGTGAGCACGACCTGTCCTCAGCAGGCTTCCCACAGCATTTTCTTTTTCTCTCTTCAGAGGACTTTCTTCCCAGCGTCTTTCCTGCCCCTAAAACATGCGGCTCCTGTTCACTCCTCCCCCGCCCAGCGTGGACTCGACCCCCTGGCTGTCCTCTCCTACCCTCCCTACATCTCCACGGGGCTCACTCTAGTCACCCCCTACCCTTGGCCCCTCTTCTCTCGGGCCATTTCGTGTCCTGTCATTGTCTTTTCTCCCAGAGTCTCAGTGCAAAGCAGATAATGGATCATAAGTGCTTCACAGAGATGGTGTGCAGGACCAGCGAGTAGAGTTTTTACAGGTAAAAATTACCCTTAGCACATATTTACAGCACAAAGACTATCTCAAAGAACAATTTTAAAGGGAAATTTTGATACAGTGTATGCTGCGAGCCATGACTTAAGATCTTAGACAACATCCAGAGGTGTGGGCTTTCCTCCCAGGCCATGGCATCCTGTCTTTTATTTCTTCAAGGTCAATTTTACCCTTCTGCTTCCCAAACCTACCAGGACAATGTGACCATTCTGCCCACCCTGATGGCCCTTAGAATAAACCTTTAGTTCCCTCCGGCTAGGGCACTGCCTACACGTGGGCATCAATATTCATGTCTGTCTGAATTATTATTATTATTATTTTTTTTTTACAGTTTTTGTCCAGGGCTGGGTGTGAACCCACCACCTCCGGTATATGGGGCCAGAACCCTACTCCTTTGAGCCACAGGCGCTGCCCATGTCTGAATTATTTTTTCAGTAGCAGCTAAAAGTCTTTTATGCATTTTACTGCCTGATTTGAAATAAAAATTTGGAAAAGCTGTTTCCCCCCCATCCTCCCTATTCCACTTTGAATCTTTCTAGAGCTAGAGTCACTCTAACATGCAAGATAAGGCTGTTTTTAAAACTTACATTAACCTCAAATAGAAAACATCCCTCTTGCCTCCACAGAGGTGTGATTTGAACATCTGTGCCCCACCATGGCTGTGCAGGGCACGTGCAAGTGGCACTTTGATTTTGAAATGCCATGCCCAAGAGCTCACCATGCACCAAATAAGATTTGCTGCAAATCTTTGCAGGAATGCAAAACAGAACATGTACACTGTGTGTGTAGAGAGAATTACAACAGCCAGAAGTATTGGCTACTCCATGGACCAAGAGCACAAAGCCATCTTTTTTTTTTTATTATTAAATCTTAGCTGTGTACATTAATGCAATCATGAGGTACAAAGCCATCTTTGAGATAGGACTACAAAAAGAAAAAGTCCCATAAAGATAGCACCAGGTAAACTGACACCAAGGCTTGCAATGCTTTTCCTAAAGCCAGACTCTGTGAAAAGAAGGTTCGTGTTGCTAGATTGTTAGAATTGGTCAAATATTATCCATTTTCGTATTTCCAGGGAAGATCACTAAAAGATCAATCCCACGTATGAGCACCCTTTAACATCTGCACGTTGCTACGCAGACCACCACTGTCTGAGCTCAGGAACCCCAGAGATTCACACACGTTTTCAGATAAATACTGGTTAACCAAACTTTAGCCCACTGTCCCACAAGTCAATGACCAAATATACTGAGACAGTGAAGAATATTTGTAATTATTATTATTTTTAACTAAAATTTATGCTCAGTTTTATATCCACATTAGGAGAAAGTATATAAAAACAATAGCAGAGTCTGGGTGCCCGTAGCTCAGTGGTTAGGGTGCCAGCCATGCACACAGGGGCTGGTGGGTTTGAACCCAGCCTGAGCCTCCTAAACAAACAACATCAACAACATAAAACAGCAGAACAATCTACCCTTAAGCCTCCACCTATGGCCAGGAAACAAAGCTGCGCCTGAGCGCTCGCTGCCAGTTGGACCTAGGCCACCAGGGTCCTAAGGCTGTCATTAGGGACGGACAGGTCAGAGAGCGGGGTACTGACGTTCACGGGCAATTTGTGGGTTTGATTAGTCCTGTAAGGTGTAACTGATGTACTTCTGGTAGAATTTCCTATGCTTTCTACCAGTTAGCTTACATACTGAATCCCACCAGTGTGTTTCAGTCTGTACCATTCTAAAATATATGGCATAAATAACTGCGAATTATTTCAGGAAGGGTCCAATATGTTGAAATTTCTTGGGTTGGAGTTTGGCCACAGAAGTCTGAAGGTCTATGAGAGGGTCCAGCGGTGAGGCATCCAGCGACACACATTTTTTTCAAGGAGACCTGGTCCTAAAGGTTCTGGGAGGCAGAACTGCCCATGGGCCTGTACGCCCAGGGTCACCTTGAGGACTGGAGCGAGGACGTTAAACCAACCATGCAGATATGCAGCTGCTCCTGGTGACAGCTTCAGGTGCACAGAGGAGGCAGATGGCACACCCAGGTGTGGCTCTTACCATTAATTGGCGCCAGGCAAGGGCCCGTCTTTGACCCATCACAGCTTATGCTTGCTAACAGAGCAGGAGATGGTGCCCCAGTGAGACCAGGAAGAAAGAATAAGAACATGTGTGATTAGAAACAGAGCCATCATCAGGGCACCCTTCCACCTGCCCAGGGACATTAGAAATGTCCAGCAGGCTCTGACCTCCCACTGCCAAGAAGATGCCCAGGGCAAGAAAGGGCACAGCAGAGACTCCAGGTGTGACTGCCAGGTGCTGTGCTCGACAACAAAGGCGCCACTGTCCCGGGAATAGTGTCCCAGACGAGGGCATTATCAGTGGACACGGAGAATGCAAAGACTGACCTCACTGCACGTGGACTGACCTCACCACAACCGCCATTGTTTTCTTATTAAAAGGATTGTTTCATCATGAAAACTAAAATAACTTCAGAGAGGTGTGGATCACCTCTGCAAAAATGCTGTACTATTTACTACAGCATTGTAGAGAGCAAGAAAAATACTGGTGGTTCTAGAAATAAAATTGTGCTCCAGACATAGGGCTGGGTTGTCAGTTGGGGACTAAAGAGGTGACGTCTGAGGCCTCTGAGTTGCAGAAAGGCTACACGAACATAGAAGACCTAAAAATGTTGATTATGAGATTTTTGAAAAATTCCAATTTTTAAAAAATTTTTAAAAAACCTATAAAGGTAAAAACTGTCAAAGTCAATTGTCAAATTGTTTTTTACACTTGAAAACAATTTCTAGGCTGCAGTGCCTCATGTCACAATAATGAATGACAACCCCTGAGAAAGAATTTCAGAACAAAGTCATAGAAGTAATTTTGGAAGAGCTGCAGCAAACGCACACTTGCTATGTTACACGGGTGCATTTCACAGCATGTCCAGCACACAGTGTCTCTGGGGTCCGTGTAGATCTCAGAAGGCCTTACTTGAGTTAGAATGTGAATCAAACACAGCTGATGGGAATCCCTTTTCTTCTCCCCAGTGAAGAAAGGAGTTTGACTTGTGCTTACTGGCAACACTGGAGAAAAATAAAAAAGTCCATAAATAACTCCGCAGTGCTCACCAGATGCTGTGGCCCTGCACCCACTGCTAAGATGAAGAGCTGAGTCTCCCAGCCTCTGGCAGAAACATTTGAACAGATAGTCACTAAGCAAGTTTGAGGACCCCCTTATCAGGGACCTCCTGGCACAGGGAAGATGCTCATTACTATGGAATGCTAAAATGCAACCTTGTCTAAAGGTAAGGCCCAGACTGTTTTCCAGAAAAGGCATAGACCCATGTGAATGGGGCACAACTCAGAAATCATGAAGCAAACCTTTCGCAAGTGGAGCAGAGCTGTAAACTCTTTAGGTGGTAATGTAGGGGCCTCCCATATAAACCAGCTCATATATACTCACATACAAATGCATTAGTACAGAGCAGGGCAATTCAAGTGCAGAAGGAATTTCCATATACAGGGATTTCAATGTCCCCTGGACCAATGAAATAAGATAACTTGGTCCCTACCAGATCATTGATTGCCAAATAAAACCACTCTAACAATGGGTGTACATGAGAAAGAGCATGGGAAAATGTCATAAAGATGGAAACACAGGCCAGGCCCAGGGCTCATGTCTGCAATCCTAACATTTTGGGAAGTGGAGACAGGAGGATCACTCCAGGCCAGGAGTTCAAGACCAGCCTCGGCACGATGCAAAGAACCCAATTCCACAAAAAATAACTGAAAAATTAGCTGGTCAGTGTGGCAGGCACCTGTATTTCCAGCTACTCGGGAGGCTGCGGTGACCCCCAACCATAAAGGAGGAGCACTTGAGCCCAGGAGACAGGTGATCACACCACTGCACCCCATACTGAGCAACAGAGTGAGATCATTTCTTAAAGTAAAATAAAATAAAACACAATGCCATACAATACCCACGTAAACTAAGACTTCTATCATAGTGGAGCCTTGGTGCAAAAGTGTTTTTAAAATGTATGTGGGGGGGGGGAATGGCATGGTGGCTCATGCCTGTTATCCCAGCACTTGGGAGGTTGAGGTGGGTGGATTGCCTGAGCCCACAGGTTTGAGACCAGCCTGAGGCAGTGGGAGACCTCGTCTCTAAAAAAAATAGCCAGGCATTGTGGCGGGTGCCTGTAGTCCCAGCTACTTGGGAGGCTGAGGCAAGAGAATTGCTTGAGTCCAAGATTTTGAGGTTGCTGTGAGCTGTGACGCTACGGCACTCTACCCAGAGTGATTGAGTAGGACTCTGTCTCCAAAAAAAGTAAAAATAATAAAATAATAAAATGTATGTGAGACAGAAAGGGGAGGGGCCGAAACACAGGGACTGTTAGGCCCAGATGATCACATGCCTTAAAACAGTGGTTCTCAACTGTCCTAATGCCACAACCCTTTAATATAGTTCCTGTGGGTTGTGACCCACAGGTTGAAAACTGCTGCCGTAAAGGGAACAGGAGGAAGAAAAAGCTATCACCTTCATCCAAAAAGTTAGCAAGAGGACTTCTAAATTCTGCTGACATTCAACAGAACATCATAGCAATGTTTGCACAGAGCAAATCTGACTTCCATTCCAATTCAGAAATGGCCAATGATTTGGAAGGGGTGAGGATGCTCACACTCTCCCTCAAATGCAGGGCGTTAACATTCCTTTCTGCTTATAATCAAAACTTCAACCTTAATTTAGAATTACATCTTGCGTCCTTCTCCCTCTAGGAATGGTTTCAGAGGGCTGCTGCCCTCTAGAAGGGCCTTGGGATTCCCTGCTCTTCCAGCAGCAGTGTCCATTGGAATATTACCCAAGAATGAATTTCATATCTTGTGGCTTGCTGAGTTTCCTTCCATGACCAGGAGGAGAGCTTCTCCCACCAAATGTATTACAAAGGATCCATGGGCGACTAAATAAAGTCAGGATTTTGTCATTAAAACAAACAAACAAACAAAAAAAACCATTCCTTTCTGGCTGGATTCTGAAGATCAAAGTGAATGTGACCCCCAGGACAGAAAGAATACTCAGTAAGGGAGAGAGGAACTAAACTACATTATAAACGACTGAGCATTTTCATTTGTTCTTACTGTCTCCACCAGATTAACCAGAAAGGTCATGAGAAATGGGTGATCGCTTGTGTTTCATAAAATGAAGAAAAAATCCACAGAGGATGAAGTATTACAATGTGACATCACTGAGGAAAGAGTATTGATTTAGAATAAGGAAGAGAAGTAGATGAAAAGTCATCAAAGAAGAAAGACAAAGTATAGAGCTGAGACAGGAAACCGCAGAGAACAGAAGCTGCTACAGCGGGCAGGAGACAGCGGGGTCCAGGGCACGGGGGGTGAAAAGGTCCAGACCCCACATCCCAGGAGCTGGTGGCAGAAGCACAGATGCCCACTCATTCCTGGTAAGGATGTTTTCAAATTTATACGTTATTTGAAAAAGAAAATGGTGCTTTTTAATTCTACCTCCAGAGAGTTTAATTCAGGTTTTCTTATCAGTATCAGTTGATAGCCAAAATGCTGATAAGCCATAAATTCTGTTTACATATAAAGTCTTGAAATGCCTATTACTGATGGCTAGCCCTGCCTGCCCCTCTGATGTAAGAAAAGAGATCTGGTAATGATGCTTAGGAAAAGTACACAGGTTGTGCTGAGAAGCAGTGAAAGATAAGGATAGTCACCCCTATTTGGTGTTAAAAATGATGAATCAAATCAAGGCAGGCAATTATCTGTTTAGACATGCATCAGCTGCTCCCATCCCAAATTTAGCACCAGCAGTCTCCTATCATGTAACGTTTCATCTTTCTTCAAAAATAGGATCACTGGCTCGGCGCCCATAAGCACAGTGGTTACAATGCCAGCTACATGCACTGAGGCTGGCGGGTTCAAGCCCGGCCCAGGCCAGCTAAACAACAATGACAACTGCAACAAAAAAATAGCTGGGTGTTGTGGCAGGCACCTGTAGTCCCAGCTACTTGGTAGGCTGGGGCAAGAAAAATCACTTAAGCCCAAGAGTTGGAGGTTGCTGTGAACTGTGATGCCATGGCACTCTACCCAGGGCGACATAGTGAGACTCTGTCTCAAAAAAAAAAAAAAAAAAAAAGGATCACCCACCATGAGCAGATGGCTGGTTAGTTGGAAGCTAGATGGTGTTAGCCACACCCAGGAGGAGAGGACTAGAAGTGAAATTCCCAGCAAGTGCCCTGCACGTCTCTGGGAGTGCTTCCAGCCCAGAGGAAGAGCACCAGCTGTGAGGGACCTACAGCTGTCATCTACCAGGGCTGGCTCAGAAAAAAGTAAAAATGGGGTTCCCAGATGGGGGCTGGGAACCCTCAGGATGGGAGCACTTGATGACACACCCTGTGGTCTGCACGTCCGGTGGCTACGCTGTTCCTGCCAGGAGCCTGGCCAGCCAGCACAGAGGAACCAGCAAGGCTGCCTCAGTGACAGCTGCAGAGACGTCCCCCAGGAACACCACAGCTTTGGAGAGCCAGGAACCGTGCCCTGGTTCTGAACAGAGAGGCTCGTCCAGTAAACTCAGTGATGAGGACAAAGAGTGACTAGAAAACAAGGATGTCAAAGCCAATGAGTCCAAAGCAGACCGTGCCGGGCAGAGGTTGAGAGTAAATGGATGCCGCCCCTCACTTAGTTCCATTTTTCTGGCACGTCTGTGCGTGAGGGAGCTGCCAAGGGGAGGGGGAAATTCTGGGTTGGTCTGTAAGAACTCACGTTCCTATCCAATGGGAGTTGCAGGACTCAGGGGTGGTCTGTAAGAGCTCACATTCTTTCCTATCCAATGGAAGCTGCAAGATTCTGGGCTGGTCTCTAAGAGCTCACATTCCTACCCAATGGGAGTTGCAGGACTCTGGGGTGGTCTGTAAGAGCTCATGTTCCTATCCAATGGAAGCTGCAGGTGTCCTCCTTTGACATACATACTTGAGGATGGGAGCACTGATGGCCAAGTGGTCAGGCCTCAGGGAGAGGTCACTTTGCCACATGGCTCTCAGTGGGGTCAAGGAGCTTGTGGTCCTCTGCCCTCAGGTGCACATGGGTCTATAAGGCCCTCCTTCATTTCAGTAGCGGACAGCTGAGGGCTTGTCACTTTGGGGATGTTGGGAGAGGACAGGCAGATGACCTTAGATCCCAACTCTTGAGCTGGGCCACATCCTTGGAAGGGAGATCACCTTGGAGAGCTCACCATGGCCCCTGAGGCTTCTGCTTTTCTCCTAAACCCAGTCTAATAGTGCAGGCTAGTCCATCCTTCCGTGAGAATGACACTCAAACAGGAGTCTGGCTTTGGAACCACTAATTCCTGCAGGTGCTTCTGGCATCAGCTATAAAGAAGTTAGTTTTTCAGCTTTCTCCACACCCACCATGGTTAGGAGCTGCAGGTCTGGCACAGAGGAGGATTTTGATTCGGCATAGCTAGAAAATGGCTTTGTGGTGGAGGAGGGTGGAGTGTCTCTGCCAGCCAGGAAGCATGTATCTGCTGTTTATCAGTGTGGTGTTCCTACTTGGCTGGAAGAATAGGCGGGTTATGAAGGGGTCGTTGCTGTCTGTACCTGAGAGCAGAATTGCACGACTGAATTACTGATCTTTGGGAAAGAGGCAGCCGTCAGACACAGCCAAGTGCAGACTACCTTACACACCACAGGAAAGTGATCAAAACATTCCCATCCCAAACCAAAATGATTTTCTTTACAGACTTAGTTTTGTTTTCATTAAAATAGTACAAAGGAGTTAAACAATCTATAGAAGATTAAACAAGTTTTTAAAAAATCAATCTTTTGATTGATTTCTTTCTACCTCCCATTAACTACCATCATTAACATTAGGACAACAACATTTCAAGAGTTTTCTGTACGTATCAGACAGGATAGAAAAATAAAAAGAACTACTTTTGTAAATATAGGATTTTACATAAGACATCTGGTCCTGGAAATACTGTAGTCTAGATAACTTGAGAAAAACTCTAGCTATAAATATCTAGAGATGCTAGATAAAAATATAAAATAACCCAAAATATCTTCCTAAGTGTCTAGCTATGCTCACAAAAAAATAAAGGAAATCACCCACGTGCCACAAATAATGGTAGAACTGGCCACCAGGGTGTTACGCAGATGCGCCGACTCAGGGACTCCCTGGAAGGGTGGTTGGTATGGTTGCAGTTACTGTTTTGCTTGTTTGCTTTACCCATTTGGTTATTCCCATTTTTTCCCCTTCCACCTAAATGGCTTTTAATCACATTGTTAAATAGCTCATCACAGAGTCAAATTCCTGAAAATCCCTCATTAGTCCAGCAGTCAAGCCAACGACAAATGGTTACTTTGGAAGTATTTGCAAGAGAAACACAAATGTCCTCTGATTCTAAAAGTGAACACCACAACCACAAGTCTGAGGTCAACTGTGCACCTGATGACACCACAGCAAACAAGCTTGTGTTAGTGACAATGTCAGTGGTCCGTCAATAAGGCCCGGGTATGGGCTGGAAATGAGTCTACCTAGAATTCTGCAAGTCTATAATCACACTATTTAAAAAAAAAAAGGTGACTAAAAATCCTCAGACCACAAATTCAGTTGGATTAGTATACGGAAAAGAATTTTTTTCTACCTTCTGCTGTTGCCTATTAAAATCCACAACCACAAAGATATGCCAAAAAACCTTACACATGGTATAAGGTGCCTTGCCATGTCTCTATAGGAATAATGTTATGGTTCCTGTGAAAGCAAAGTGTATGTCTTCTGCTGGACGGTTTCCAGCTCTGCAGCTGGACGAACCATCATGGTTGAGAGCCCTGCCGGCAGGTGTGGCTACACCTGGCCCACTCACCTCCTTGGCCCATGCGGGCTTCTCACTGGGACTCATCCCCTCTTTGTAATGGTACAGTGGCTTTTTCTCAATGGGTCTCTGCTCCTGCCGTTGGTGCTGAAGGGAAACTAAGTAGTCTCTCTCCTGCTTCAGCTGTCTCTGCAGTCTCTCTGCTTGTCTTTGCTCTTCCAGCTGTTTGCGCTTATATTCCTGTCCAGATCAGTAAATGGGGCAAAGAAAAGGCTGGTCAGCACGTGGCAATCACTGGCCATGGCAAAATGACACCAAGTGACAAAGGGCCGGACATGACCAGGCTGCAGGAGGCATCAGGGTGTACCCCAGAGACCAGCCCCAGTCTGTGCAGTATCTACATGGCCGTTCCCACAGAACACTGCCTCTGGCAAAGTGCCTTGTCCCTGATGGATTACAACTGAGAAAATGCCAGTAATGAGGATAGTTAAATGGTCAGCACACACCCCCTGTAAGGAGCCATTCACTGCCTGATCTATTCAAACATGTGTAGTTAAGTGAAAAACTAAACAAGTAGCCAGCAGTAATGCCTAAATCATCTTCGAATAATAAAACTTGGACCAGCAAAGGTCATTACCAAGTTTATGTAAAGGCTAAAAAATACCAGAATGCCATTAAATAAAAAGTTCAGTTAAAAAAAATACACCACAAAGCCCATATGGAGAGCAGTGTGGCACTTGGAGTGGCCGTCATAGGAGCAGGGAACGGGCAACACTTCCATCGTAAGGACAAAACTAACAGTCTGCAAGCGAAATGTAGCTGCAGAGCTGAGTGGGTTCTTAAGGGAGAGGTGCCTTTGGCTGTGATTGCATTCCAGCATGCTGCAAACGGCCTTAGAAATTACTCTGCACGGAACACAGTGGGTCTCAAAAGCAGTTTGTACTTATAGTAAGACTGGATTCTCTTTACAGTTTCACCAATAGATGGAATAAAGAACGTGTGACACTTGCATCAAATGTATTAAGACACTATGTATTACGTTTCCGTGAGATTTCTGAGGTCGGGAGCCTTGGAAGCTGCCCTGCGTGGGCTGAGTTAGGAGGACACACACGGACAGACACAGACACACGCTGGCCCACACGGCAGGCAGCTGCCCCTCCGTTACCAGAAGTAGAGCCTGCTCGTGCAGAAGCTGCTGCTGCAGAATCTCCAGCTGCCTCTGCTCCTCCTCTAACTGTCGCCTGATGTATTCCTGGAGCAGCAAAGCATTCAGAGAAACAGAAAGAACAGGCAATTTTAAAGGTGACAAGAGCTGCCAAGTAAAGTGGAGAAGGAAGAAGGTGGAAATACCCAGTATCTCCTACAGAACAGGAGGGTGGGCTGAAGCAAAGCAAAGCCAGGGCTAGTCGGAGCGGCCTCCCTGCAGCGCTGGCTGCACGGTCACACCTGGCTCTAACAGACCCAGCCATGCATTCGCTCTCCAGTACCGGCTCCTCTCTCTACGGACTACCTGGAACTAGCAACGCTGTGCAGTGAGGAGGCTCCTGGGCCCACAGCGGGTAAACGCTGCCAGGACTGAGGTCCCTGCCCACCAGCCCTGCAGTTTCACTGGCAGCTTGAGTCTAGAAAGGAGAGGGGCCTGTGTCATGGGTGCCAAAAATTGTGAAGACTGGAATTTGCATGGGGATTACAGCTTTTCTGAAGCAGTGAGGGAAGAGGACAGGGCTGTCAGACTCCCCTGCTGCCTTCAACTCAGAAGGACACCCAGGGCTGGGAGCACTGGAGACCCAGGCACATCAGGGAGATCGCCGGGCCAGACGCAGGCTGGGTGACGGGCCATGCGCTGATGTCTCCAACAGGTGAGAACAGTTGCTTGAGAAAGTACAGTGCACTTAATAGCAGTCCTAAGAGAAGGCGACCCACACCAGGGCCTTCCGCAAGCAGACGGGGGTACCTGCTCGTGCATTACCTGCTGGTGCGGTACTTGCTGGGTGGCACCTGCTTGTGTGGTACCTTCTGTGTGGTACCTGCTGGGTGGTACCTGCTCATGCGGTACCTGCCGTGTGCTACCTGCTGTGCGGCACCTGCTCGTGCGGCACCTGCTGGGTGGTACCTGCTCGTGCGGTACCTGCTGTGCGGCACCTGCTCGTGTGGTACCTGCTGTGCGGCACCTGCTTGTGTGGTACCTGCTTGTGTGGTACCTGCTCGTGTGGTACCTGCTCATGTGCTACCTGCTGGGTGGCACCTGCTCATGTGGTACCTGCTCGTGCGGTACCTGCTCGCGTGGTACCTGCTCATGTGGTACCTGCTTGTGTGGTACCTGCTTGTGTGGTACCTGCTCATGTGCTACCTGCTGGGTGGTACCTGCTCATGTGGTACCTGCTCGTGCGGTACCTGCTCACGTGGTACCTGCTCGTGCAGTAAATGCTGTGTGGTACCTGCCGTGTGGTACCTGCTTGTGTGGTACCTGCTCCTGTGGTACTTGCTGGGTGGTACCTGCTGTGTGGTACCTGCTCATGCGGTACCTGCTCGCGTGGTACCTGCTGTGTGGTACTTGCTCATGTGGTACCTGCTTGTGTGGTACCTGCTGTGGTACCTGCTCATGTGGTACCTGCTGTGTGGTACCTGCTCATGTGGTACCTGCTTGTGTGGTACCTGCTCATGTGGTACCTGCTGTGCGGCACCTGCTTGTGTGGTACCTGCTGGGTGGTACCTGCTCATGTGGTACCTGCTCGTGCAGTACCTGCTGTGTGGTACCTGCTGTGTGGTACCTGCTCATGTGGTACCTGCTTGTGTGGTACCTGCTGGGTGGTACCTGCTCATGTGGTACCTGCTGTGCGGCACCTGCTCGTGTGGTACCTGCTGTGCGGTACCTGCTCGTGTGGTACCTGCTGTGTGGTACCTGCTTGTGTGGTACCAGCTGTGCGGCACCTGCTCGTGTGGCACCTGCTCGTGTGGTACCTGCTGTGTGGTACCTGCTGTGTGGTACCTGCTCGTGTGGTACCTGCTGTGCGGCACCTGCCTGTGTGGTACCTGCTTGTGTGGTACCTGCTGTGCCGTACCTGCTCGTGCGGTACCTGCTCGTGTGGTACCTGCTCATGTGGTACCTGCTCGTGCGGTACCTGCTCATGTGGTACCTGCTGTGCGGTACCTGCTCGTGCGGTACCTGCTCGTGTGGTACCTGCTGTGCCGTACCTGCTCGTGCGGTACCTGCTCGTGTGGTACCTGCTGTGCGGTACCTGCTTGTGTGGTACCTGCTCGTGTGGTACCTGCTCGTGCGGTACCTGCTGTGCGGTACCTGCTTGTGTGGTACCTGCTGTGCCGTACCTGCTGTGCGGTACCTGCTCGTGCGGTACCTGCTCGTGTGGTACCTGCTCGTGCGGTACCTGCTCGTGTGGTACCTGCTGTGCGGTACCTGCTTGTGTGGTACCTGCTCGTGTGGTACCTGCTCGTGCGGTACCTGCTCATGTGGTACCTGCTGTGCGGTACCTGCTCGTGCGGTACCTGCTCGTGTGGTACCTGCTGTGCGGTACCTGCTTGTGTGGTACCTGCTCATGTGGTACCTGCTGGGTGGTACCTGCTCGTGCGGTACCTCCTGTGCGGCACCTGCTTGTGTGGTACCTGCTGGGTGGTACCTGCTGTGCGGTACCTCCTGTGCGGCACCTGCTCATGTGGTACCTGCTGGGCAGTACCTGCTCGTGCTCCGCGCGCCTCCGCTCCTCCTCCCGCCGCGCCTGCTCCTCGTAGTGCCGCCGCTGCTCACGCTCCTGCTGCTTCCGCAGCTCCTTCTCCCGCCTTTGTTGCTGCAAGGACACGAGGACAGCCATGAGGGCCCTGGGCCTGTGGGTGCCGGAACCCGTGGGGAAGCTACCCCACTGCAGAGGCCAGCTCTCAGAAAGATGTCCAGACACGTGAGGCTATGGGGACACTGGGCTGGGGAGGGACCCGGGGTCCTGCAGCATCTGCTACCAAAGAGGCTGTGGGGCACACGGAGGGTGGGGAGTGATGGGGAGAGGCCCGAGACCTACCAGGCAGGTGCACTGTCCCAGAGAAGTTCCTGGAAGTGAATCCCCCAATGGGTTGGGAGGGGTTTCAAATCAGGTATTTATTACATGTTGTCAAGCTGATTAGGTGGCCACTTCACCACGCTCACGTCACTCAGTCTTTCTGACACCATATTTCACAGACGTTTCACAGAC
Organism: Nycticebus coucang; assembly: GCF_027406575.1. Taxonomy (NCBI): domain Eukaryota; kingdom Metazoa; phylum Chordata; class Mammalia; order Primates; family Lorisidae; genus Nycticebus; species Nycticebus coucang. Next base: position 136,132,524 of record NC_069787.1, read on the forward strand.
AGAGCAGTAAAAATCAGTGAGGTGCAGTGGCACAATCAGAGCCACTCAGTAATTAACAGGATTTCCCGACTCTCAACCAGCCCCTGCCCTTCCCATAGGCCATGCTGCCTCTCTGTATTTTACAGAACATTCATTTCTAGGTGTCAGTTTAAACTTGTTCCAACAAGACCCTTATGATCTGGAGCCGCAGTCATCGTGGTCACCACTGTCCGATGGTGGCCGAGACAAGCACCTTGAACGCTTGATTTTAATCTCCGTAAAACTCTCCCAAGGCAGGTATCACTGTCACCCCCACTTTATATGAGAAAACTAAGGAATGGAGACATTAAGTAACTTTTCAGGGTCCCACTCCAGTTCAAGGTTACACCCAGGAAGTATAGAGCTTGATTTCAAAGCCAGGCGAGGGGACTGCAGGGTCTGGGCCCAGTCCCAGCAGAAGATGGAGAGGTAAGAAAAACAACAGGAACATCACAAATTACCTGGTTCTTCATTTTACTCAGAAAGGAGAACATTGCAGGAGAGTGAGAAGTGGGTTAAGCAATTACAGGAGCCCATGACTCTTAAAGTAGGGGGACCCTGTCCATCTCTCGGGCGTCTAGAACCAGGTGGGGATATAAGGCCTTTTCTGGTTGTCTCAGTGACTGGGGATTGTGACTGGTACTTAGCATGAGAGCCTGGTGATGACAAGTGTCCTGCAATGTGAGAGACTCACACACATCTAAGTGTCTCCCACACATGCCATGAGTACCCTGTAGAGAAAGGCTGCCAGGCCTTTGTGTCAGACCCCTTTCCTAGGGCTGATAAAACATGAGGTTCAGGGGACACTGCAAGAGGCCCACTCCCTTGTGACATACTCAGCAACACTCCATTGCAAGGCTGAGGGAGCAGAAGACCCCAGAATGGAGTGATGGTGATGGCATCACTGACGTCTTTGTGCAAAGTTCTCTGTCAGCGCCTGGCCAGACCAACCACAGATATTCAAAATGCCAATGACGCCTCTGAGGAAGCTTCCCAACAAGGCCCCTGCTTCATCCTTGGGACCTGCTGGCTCTGACCACCTCCAACAGCTGTGTCTCTCAAGACTCACCTCCTGTCGCTGTCAGAGCATCAGCTGCTCGTTCACCTCAGATTGCAGGTGAGTGGGGCTGCTGGGGGGCCTGGTGAAGCCAGGTGACCTGGTCCACCTGCGTGTTCAGAGCCCCTAGCAACCACAGGAGGGGCAAGATGAGGCCACTCTGTGATCAGGGCACAGAATGACAGGGCCAGATGATTTCAGCAAAGCCAGGCTGATGGTCATGGTCACAATCACTGCTGAGGAAACACAGCCTAAGGAGGACAGTCACTCTAGTGGGATTGCAGAGGACACCAGTCCAGGGGCAGAAATTAGAAGTTGGCCAAAATAAAACAGGAGGAGTGTGGTGATGATGGGGTGTGTGAGGGCAGGTGCAGTCCTGGCCATGGGGCCGGCTGGACGTGGGGCAGAGAAGAGCAGAAACACGGGGAGGGCCCAGGGAATGACAGGGTCATCCCAGATATGGGAGGGTTTTCTTTACAGAAAAATACTGGAAGACACAAGAAAAAAACGTCAAGTTAGGAACTGACTGGATAGTTGGGATTACAAAATCAAACCAGAAACATTTCTAATGCTTAACTGAAGTAAGCCAGTGCCAACAAAGAATAAAATAATTACGTGCACAGACCTGGCTCCTGGTAGGAAACAGCCCTAATTTAGCTAACATTTCAAGTTTTTTACTCTAACCATTGGTCTCTTTCTTGAGGAAAAAAATAATCAAGTCTTTTGAAGAGTGGGATAATTTTTATGTGAAGGGTTTGTATATTTTGAACCCCTTTGCCAGGAATCAATACAGTTTTATAATTACATGCCACTCAGATCCCCGTGCAAGCTGCATACAGTATTGATCGCACTCAAGGGCAATGAGCTTCCCAAGTACTCTGCAGTTTCTGAGAAAGACACTCTACAGTGACTAATAAATAATAACAACCTCACTCAGATCAGCCACCGCCAACTCACAGAGGCACCTGCCAGTGCTTCAGCTCCTGTGGTAAGGCTGGAGAAATAAATCAATTCCCCAACATTCTGAGGGCACCCTGCCAATTTCTAGCTGCTGTGTCCTCATGCTAATTCCTTTCCTGAAAAAAATGTTTGCTCTCTTGCTTCCTTAGCCTGGGGCTGTTTGAGGAAAGAGGTGTACCAAATCATGTTAAAGAAAGACCTTGTCCCTGGCCTTAAGCAGACGCTTTCACGAAGCTTCGAAGACTCTCGCCAAAAGCAACTCTTTGAGGCCAAGGCCAATGACTGGCTCCTGCTGCACCCTCCCCTCACGCAGTCCTGGAACCTGGCAGGTGGCCGTGAGAGTCTGTTGATCTGAACAGAGCAGGAAACTCAGAGAAGAGATGACAGCACCCCAGCCAGCCTCTTAAGCATCTATGCAGCACTTTCCCTCCCATGAATATTATAGTTGATGCCACACCTGTGCTGTCTATTATGGTTAGAGGACATCGTAGCAACTCTGCAATGCAGGATGAAAGCTAATTTTCATGGGCAGGGTCTCTGTCCCACTTGTTTTTATTTCTCACTGCTTCCCACACTGGCCTGCCCCCTCTGAGGGTGGATACTGCAGACGGGATGAATAACAGAGGGGAGAGTGCCCTGCAGAGCTCAGGACCAGACCTGGGCCCTTCAAGGCCTTTGTCAGATGGGTCTTAAGGACCAGAACACACTTTCATGTTGAAGACTGCAGAATGTTCCTCTAAAGCAGCGGTTCTCAACCTGTGAGTTGTGACCCACAGAACCGTATTTTAAAGGGCTGCAGCCTTAGGAAGGTTGAGAACCACTGCTCTAAAGAGAGCCAGCTGCAGCTGGCACTGGCGCATACCTATGTGCCATCCTAGAGCAAGGCCTCAAAACAAAATAAGGGAATAAAACTGCAAGCTAAAAGGAATAGAAAAGGGAGGACCAAACCATTCCTAGACCTGCACCAGGGAGCTGGCCCTTGTGGGAGCTCCTGTGATGAGCTCTTCTGCCATAAAGTCACACTTTATGTCTTCAGAGTAGTTGAGTAAGGCTACTCACTGTGTTTGTGGTGGGGACACTGCCTTGGGCATTATTTGTAGTGCTGCTCAATCACGGCCTGATGGACAACATGAATCTGCCTGCCTCTGTTCCCAGGTACTGGAATCTCAGAACCAGAGTGGCCATGGGATGTCCAGAAGCAGGTACTCACTAACTGACCCTGCTCCTGCCTGCGGCTGTGACCACTACCAGATGTCCACAGGCGGCCCTGCCCCAGACAGAGAGCATCCAGTCTGCTGGCCTGCTTCCCAGCCATTTTATCATTTCTGTTGTCATTGAAATATAACAGAGTAAAAGCTCAGCTTGAAAGCCTACAGTCTCTGTGCTGTGGCTAATGAGATGCTGGAATAAAGGACTGCTCTGCCTCCCTCCAGCCCAGACACTGCTTCCAGGACACGTGAGGGTACCCAGGGTTGGTGACTCAGAAATTCAGGGCCACTTCTCGGAAGTGCCAGTGCTCTAAGACATACAAAGGGAGGTGTTCTTGCTCAGTCTTTTCTTCCTGCTCAGATACTAAGCATGTGGTTTGGTGGTGGAAGCACCCATCATGAGGACCCCCGTGGACTTCACATCTCTTGGGCCTGCCCACTGAGCTGCTCACGCTGCCTCCAGCCATGAGCCCCTGGAGGGAGGTGTTGCAGGACAGCAGCGGGAAAGCAGATGGTGAGGAGCAGAGACCTCCTCCCTTTGGGTCAGCATGCTCCCTGACTCACTTGGGGGCCCCCGTGCCTCCTGGCTGCTGGCCCACAGGGCAGTGAGCAGACTGAGGCATAGAAAGGTCACCAGAGGCATTCAGTGCCAGAGCCAGGACTCAGACCGGGCAGACTTTCCACAACTGCCCTGTTTCTGCCTCTCTGGTGACAGGGCACCCGGTGGTGCTACGTCCCTTCTGCTCAGAATCTCCGTGTTCCAACGGCACACGGTCCCTGCTCTCTTGTGGGTTTTGTTTAGATACTGGCAGATGAGACCTCCTGCAGCCACTTGGTGGCAACGATGGGATCACAATTACATGGTGTTGGAAATGAGGGCAGGAAATAATGACGAGATGACCATTAAGTGCCTGCACTCCTAGGCTTGACGGGGAAGAGGTTTTCCAAGGCGACAGTTGGCCATCCTCAGTGAAGTGCCCCCATGATGAAGAATGGGCCGGCAAGCCTTCCCAGCAAGGCAATGCGAGGCTGCCCTCAGATGGGAGCCCTCTTCAAAGGGGGCTAGAACGTGCAGATTTTACAGTAACCCAGGGAGGTATATTAGAGAATTAAGGAAGCCAGGGAATGGGGAAATGCTATCTAAATAAAGTGTCACTAAAAGAATAAAATTAGCAATATAGCATTTTGAAATCATCAGTTCCAAAACAATAAAATATTTGCCTAAGAAAATAAACCCATTTTTGTGTTAGGCATTGTGCCAAGTCTTCTGTGTATATGGTTTAATTTACTTCTCACAAGAATTCTACAAAGTAAATATTATTATACTGGATAGACATGCAAGGAAGATGAGATTCAGAGAAATTAAGTGGTCAGGCCAAGGCCACAGAGCTGGGACTGACCCTTGGCCTCCTGGCCCTGCAAAGCTGCTGTACTTTACCTCTGTGCTGACCTACACGAGGCCACTTTAAAGCTATTAGATATTTTTTTCTCTTAATGATGTAACTGAATTTCTCCTCATATTGTACTATAACTAATGTTCTTCCTAAAGCATGGAAAGAAGCTTACCTTTTGGAACATTTATTTTAATAAACCCAACCAGGTTTCACTGCAGCACATTCAGGAGTTTAAACTTTCACACCAGTGGCTGTGACAGCCGACGCTTCCCACCAGTGACAATGACAGCTGACACTTCCCACCAGTGACAGTGACCGCCAACATTTCCCACCAGTGACGGTGACAGCTGACCTTTCACACCAGTAACAGTAACAGCTGACGTTTCCTACATGCTCACAACGCTGGCAGTGCCCTAAGGTTTCTGAAATAACGCAGTTGAATCTTTACAACAGCCCCATGAAGTAAATGCTAATGTTATTTCTAGTTTTACAGATATGGGAACTGAGGCACAGGAAAGTTAAAGAACTTCCTTGGGGTCATGTAGCTAATAGGAAGACATCCAGGAGTTGAACCCTAGGAATCTGAGGGTCTAGAATCCACACCGTGACCACAACACCACCTCCTTGCAGCAGGGCTGTGGAAGGCCGAGCTGCAGCAGGACTTCTTGGAGCTTGGTGATCATCTTGCTCTGTGACTCTTAAAGAAAGGTGCAGCCCCTGCCCCTTTTGGGAGCTGTCTAGGGCATGTAGGAACAACTCCTCAGGTTCTGGAGAACAGCCCCTCTTGCTGGGGGCCCCTCTGGGATAGGGCCAAGGCTAGTGTGGGCCCACGGATACGTGAGCGTTCACTGTGAAATCTTCTCTGAACCAAAGCATGAAGCTTGCCTCCTTGGAAATATTTACAATGAATTTGGTTAAGTCCTTCAGAAGTGAGATCTGTACAGTTCTTGACGGTTGACAAGGGTCTTTCACACCTGTGTTCCTGGCCCTCAGAACCTCCTTGGTGGAAACAGCTACATTACCAACTTCTCTTCAGAGACAAGGAGGCAGGGTGTGGGGAGAACTGGGGATGGCAGGCAGCACAGGTGGCCTTAGGTGGCTCTGACTTCCTGAGCAGAAGGAAAGGACGGCATTTCTAATGAGCACTACACAAAAACTGTATTTCAAATACTGTCTCGGTCATGAGACCAAAGGCTGCTGTTACCCTCTGGGCCTGCAGGCATGGTCTGCAGAGCTGCCCCCACTTACTCCAGTCCTATGCTCCAGTGCTGAACTTTCTTTGCTTCACAACATCATACTCCCCTAAGTCCTTCCTCCTTCCTCGTCAGTTTTCCTGCTATTTATTTTTTCCTTCCTCTGTGTTCTGGAGCCCAGGCCAGAGTCTCTATTCCTCCCAGTGCACATGTCCGTTATCGTAGACCAGTGATTCCCACTTTGCTTGTCTGGCCCTGTTTGCAGCAGGATTCCTGTATGTAGCCCACCTGGGAAGCTCCACTGCTGCCTCGAAATGTCTGACCTCTGACCTTACAGCTACCCTCGAAATGTGCTGACCTCCTCCTCCCCCACACATATGCTCTAGTCTGACGTGGGTTGCTGTGAGTGACCACTGCCCACACTCCTCATCCCCAACCTCCAAGCTCTCTCGAACATGTCCATTCTTCTCAGTCCCCACTGTCCCCCACACAGTTTCCTCGAGACAGACCTGCCTCCTGTCCACTTCTGCTGCCTCCCAGTCCTGCCCTTGCAGTAGCCAAGGGAGCGCTGTGTCCTTTCCGAGGCTATGTTGTATCCTTTGGTGAAAACACATTGGTAGCTTCTTGCTCTTAGAATAAAATTCCCTAGTAATAACTTGGCCTACAGATGCTGCTGCGGCTCCCCCACTGGCACCCCGTGTGTTCCCTCAGCTGGACCCTGGCTGACCGGCCCTGGCCAGGTGAGGCTCTCCCCACAGTGGCTCCCTCAAGTACCCCACTATCACCATGGCAGCCATGGCAATGATGATGGAGAGTTATGTGACTGATACTCGCTAGATGCCTGTTTCCCACACGATCCAGTTGTGTGAAGGGAGACCCTGTCTAGTGCCCTGCAGCCAGGACGCTTACTGCCTGTGTGTTGGCCAAGCGCCTGCAGGCATGGGGGACAGGTTTTCATTCCACTTCACACTTTTAAAATCACAATTGAGCCCACATCCTTGAAAGCCCCATCATTATAGGGAATTTACATTTTTCGAGTGCCAGGCTCTTATTTTACACATTAATCCTCCACTTCCACTGGCCAATAAGATACAGGTGGTGTTTCTTTAAAAGCAAGTGTCAAGTGATGAAACCAAAGCAGTGTGTGTGTGTATATAGCTAGAACAGGTCGTTTTTATAAACGGACAATGTTATGATGGTCTCAATAGGTACTAAATGAGACCTCAGTGGCTTAAAAATCTTAACACAATTCTTTAAAGAATTAGAACTTACTCCCGGGAAGTGCCCGGTGGTCCCAGGGTCAGTCTGATTGCTCCTGTGACTTAAAGGTACACCCTCCCCCACCATGATGGAAGGCACAGAAGCTCTCAGCAAGCTGAAACAAACACATAAGTCACTACCACCGTTGCAAACCCCCTGAGTAGAACCAAACTTCACCACCAATGCCAGAGCAGGGGTCTTGGCACCTCAAGGGCCCCCTCCTTGGACCCCAACTCTGTGTTACCGAATAAAACAGTTTGTACTTTGGTTATGCCGAGTAACAGCAATTTTTACTGAACCGATTCAAAGCACAAGAGATCCTCTTTGCACTTCTCACCAGTAGTGGACTCACCCACTTTAGCTAGGGTTCATCAAGCTCCTGGAGCTTCATCACAAACTAAAAGCTGGGACTTTCATCCCCACCAGCTAAATGGTTAATTGGCCTGAAGCCATGTCCTGTTCATAAAGCTGACCAATGACTACTTTTTTTTTTTTTTTATTAAATCATAACTGTATACAATGATATGATTATGGGGCATCATACACTCACTTTATAAACCATTTGACACATTTTTATCACAGTGGTTAACATAGCCTTTCCGGCGTTATCTCAGTTACTGTGCCAAAACATTTACATTCTACATTTACCAAGTTTCGCAAATACCCCTGTAATATGCACCACAGGTGTGATCCCACTGATTCCCCTCCCTCTACCCACCCCCCCCCTTTCCCACTTCCCCCTATTGTTAAGTTGTAGCTGGGTTATAGCTTTCATGAATGACTACTTTGGAGCACACACAAAGTCCTTCTAAGAATATGCAGATGCTGATTCAAAGCTTAGCCACATCTACACCGTCACCCAGAATAGCAAAGGACATGCAGGGCTTCCTCAGAACCCTCTGGCAGAAATGACATCTGAGGTTATGAAATACAAAGGCTGCATGCCACAGGCCTGTGTTACCAGAGGGTAAGAAGTGTACTTCCCAGGACGCCTAGCAGGGCCCAACTGAGCCACAGAGACACTACACTCTCCAGCTGAACTTTCTGTGCAACCAGGTCATCCGAGTTCCTACTCAGGACAATAGAAACCCAAGTGGTCACCAAAGTCCAGGCAGCAGGCATGGATGGGGTCCAGCAGCAGCAGGGCAAGGACAGTGGGGCCTGGGGGCAGAGAATGTCATTACTTAGGACTTCAGAATTTACAGGTGTCTTACTTAGTATTCTTGTTCTTCTCTACTGAGCTACAGGGTAAAACAAAGAATCAAAAGATAAAGCTATTATAACCTGTTGTTGCCTTGTGGAACATGTATTCCTGCTACCAGTGAGAAGCCAGGGCTTGTGCCCACTGTGCACGGAGCAAATAATCACAGACGTCTTCCGTGCAAGCCAGCACCTGCAGCATGTGAGTCTGTGTATGCATGAGCCTCTGTGAGCTGAACCTCCAGTAAGTGCCACAGAGGAGAAAATGCAGTGGTGGCCTTAGCAAGGCTCTGACGTGGAGCATCAGGGACAGAAACCAACTCGAAGACATGCACCTGCTGGGCAGGGGCTGAGGTCCCCTGAGAGACCACAGAAGCAGAGGCCAGGTGCAGACTGGGGAAGGGAATGCTGACGACAGCTCATTGTGGAAAGGAAGACGTGTGGCTGCTTTGCGCTCGGGCTCTGCAGGCCGATGCCCTGGATTCAAAACTGATTTCTTTTCAGGATGTGCAACCTTCAGAAGGTATTAACCTAAGAGCCTGCTGCTCAGCATGAGGCTGGAGACTGCTGTGAGGATTCAGTGAGACAATTCAAGTCAAGTACTGAACAGAGGACTCTGTCACACAGGCGACGACATCCCCGCCCCAAATGGGGACATTTGTAAGCAATGGCTACAGCTTGCTCTGTTAGATGGGGTTATGTGCACTTTGCATGAGAAACAGTGGGTACATGCAGAGAGGTGATGACAGCAGATGAGACCTGGATGTGAGAGCATCCTGCCTGGCACGTGGCACACAGAAGTCCCTCCATAATTGCAGCATGAGAGACAGTGGGTGCATGCAGAGAGGTGATGATAGCAGATGAGACCTGGATATGAGAACATCCTGCCAGGCACGTGGTACATGGAAGTCACTCCGTAACTGCAAACACTGGGTATTATTGCTGCTGGTCTGAAACTAATATTCCTGGGACACAATGAGGATGATGGGATTTACTGAAGACTAGAACCGAAGCCCTGACTGATGTAAGTCGGGAAGGCTGGACCTTGATTGTGTGTTCAAAAAGCAGTCTGCTCCTGGCGTCTGCACCCCCACCTGATGCTCAGTGGCACCTGACAAAGCAGGTGAATGGCTGTGAGAGCCTTACTGAGGAGTGAGCTGCTGGTGGGGGCCTGTCAATCTGCTGCCTCATTACCCTGCAGGCACTGAACTTCTTATCTGCTGCCTGACTCTCAGCAGCTATGCCCTTGATGCTTCTTAACTGGCTAGAGGCTTTGGTATATATGGCAGAGGAAGAAGCCTCAGAGACGTGGTCAAGGTTCTGGGAAGGAGGTGCTGACAAAAGTCCATGAAACCGCAGGGTGGGAGCCCTGCCCATGAGGAACCATGCTGGACACTGGCAGGCAGCTTCGCTTCCTACACAGGTGACAGCAGTGTCTGCTGCTGACAGGAGATCTTATCTGAAGGGGTCTGTGTAGAAGGACTCATGAAACCCGTGCAGTATGGACAGGCATCCCTGCTCCCTGAGCTCGGCATTCCACTTGCCTGTGGTCTAGTCAGAGCCTGGATTTCACCTCTCAGTCACTGGATCACTCACTCACATAGTCACTCACTCACTCCACAGGTATTTATGAGGCACTACCAGAAGCGCTGGACACTGTTCAAATATCAGAGACACGTCAAAGGATAAGAAATAAACCACCCAACCTCATGGAGCTCACATTCTAGCCAGGGGATCTGGACCTACAAAGTACATGCAGAGTGCGTCTGGGGCAGGGGGCTCCACGAAATAACTAGGTAGGGGGAGCGAGAGCTTGGCTGTGAGGAAAGCTGCAGGCCTGTCCTGCCTCTCACCGGTGACCACTCATTGCTACAGCAACAGGGCTGCTGCATAGGCCTCACCCCTGCAGTTGAGCGCTGTATGCCTGAGCAGGTGGCCCCGACCCAGATGCGCGCCCTCCCCCCCCCATAGGACCTTGGCAGAGATGCACGAGCCTCACCATGATCCCAGACGCCCCCTGGCTGGGACCTTGGTGCAGGTGCAGGTGCATGAGCCTCACCTCAACCCCAGATGTACCCCCCCCCACCTCCAGCTCGGACCTCAGTGCAGGTGCATGGGCCTTACCCTGACCCCAGATGACCTCCAGCTGGGACCTTGGCGCAGGTGCACAGGCCCCAGCCCAACCCCAGATGGCCCCTGGCCAGGACCTCAGCACAGCTGCATGGGCCTCACCTCCTCCAGCCGCCGCCGCTGTTCCTTCTGCTCCTCGATGCGCTTCTGGCGCTCGGCCAGCAGCTGCCGCTTGTGCTCCTCATTCTCCCGCTGCTGCTGTTCCAGCTGCTGCCGCCGCAGTGCTTCAGACCGCTCCTTGTTGGCCAGCTGCAGCCGCAGGAAGTCCCGGCGCAGTGTGGACTCACCAGGCAGGTTCAGGATGGAGCTGCGGGAGGGACAGAGATGGGACCATGGGGAGGACTGTGGGGCAGGACCCCATCCCCATGGGAGAGACTGTGGGGAGATCTGTGGGGCAGGACCCCATCCCCATGGGAGAGATAGGACTGTGGGGAGATCTGTGGGGCAGGACCCACTCCCATGGTGTACAAAAGGCAAAGGAATGGAGGTGACCCCTGGGAGCAGGAGGGTGCCCGTGCCCGGGGGGTAGAGGCCAGGCTGCTGCTATGACAGTGATGACCGGGATGACCTTCTCTGTGTGGAGGTTGGCACAGAGCCATGGGCTGAGCCCAGGGTGTTAGGTCCATGTCAAGGTGCCTCTTGCTGTACCACGCAGGATTCTGCTTAAGTGATGATTTTCCTTGCCTGTAAGTGGTGGGCTGTGTGTGCGTGCATGCACATGGCAGACGGTATGAGGGAAATGCCCTCTGCCCTCCTGCCACCCAGCTAGGGCCACCCCACCCACACCCAGCTGCAACAGTCTCAGACTCCTAGACTCTGCACAGCAACTTCACAAGGAAGAAAGAGGTGCTTCCATTTGTTCCTTCAGATCTAGCCCTTCTAATTTTTCGAGAAGCTTCTAAAAATAAATACGAAGTAATCCCACTGAGCACATATTTACCGAGTCCCTGCTACCTGGCAGGCACAGCAGCCAGTAGGGACAGAGTGGTTCCCAGATAAACTCTCAGAGCTGCCTTCTTGTGGGAAGGGCAAATAATTACAAACAGCATGATTTCCAGTATGAATGTGTCCTGAAGGGCACAAGAAAGGGTCATAGCTCAGGAGAGACAGGCAGGGTGCTAGGGCGAGCATAGGACTCTGGACGCTGTAGTCAGGAATCCCTCTGGGGAGGTCACAGTTGATGCAGGAGGAATGTTCCAGGTGGAAGGAAGAACACTTTTAGAGGCCTGTGGTGCAGCAGAGTGAGTGACCGGGTGAGGGGCCCCAGGAGGTCAGAGGAACAGAGCAGACTGGGCACAGCCCATGGACCAGGCAGGTGCAGGGGAAGGTTTGTGGTTGGGGAGGATGGCAGGTCTGTCTTGGCTGACATATGGGAGCCCGTCTGCAGGGCATGAGTGATGCTATAGCAGCCCCGGGTGGACACACCCAGGACAGTCAGCGTTGGGTGGCAGAAGCCTCAAGAGGTGGTGAAGCCTGTGGCAGAGGTGACGTGGGAGCAGGGAGGATCTACAGAGTGTGTCCAGTAGCTGGATGGTGGTGGGAGAGCTGGCCTGAGGAATGAGGAAGGAGAAACATGGGTAGGGACAGGCCTGCCTAGGCTAGCAGGGGAGCAGCGCTGGGCTCAGGACAGCAGTGGGTATGTGAAGAGTTGCCACAGTGTGACGTGAAGACTGCTCATGATGCCCACAGACAGGGCCTGGGATCAGTGACAAACTTCCTCTAAAGCAAGTCCCATATGATGGCCTGTCAGCTGCACAGGCCACTTGCTCTGTGCAAAGGAGATGGCATGGGGTGCCAGCCTCATGACTCAAGGGTGCTTTGCTGATGTTAACCGAGTCACGTCTGTGTCCAGGATCTGCCCTGTGTTAGTGACTCGGTCCCTAACTGTGTGTGTGGCCTAGTTCCACCCTTTCCAGAATGAAATAATCACTGTCCCTTCCTACTTTTCAGGATTTTGTGAACATTAATCAGATGCCTCTAGAAAAACAGGACTCAGAACATAACCTTCAGTGTGACATAGTGACCTGTCATGTCTACTGCAGGTCATGTGACATAGTGACCTGTCACGCTTACCGTAGGTCATATGACCTAGCGGCCTGTCACGCTTACATATCATGTGACATAGTGACCTATCACACTTAAAGCAGGTCATGTGACCTAGTGACCTGTCATGCTTACTGTAGGTCATGTGATATAGTGATCTGTCATGCTTACTGTAGGTTATGTGACATAGTGACCTGTCATGCCTACTGCAGATCATGTGACATAGTGAACTGTCATAGCAGGGTGAAGGTGCAGCCTGTCTGATGCCCACAGTGACCCTAGCATACAGTTTAGCAGGTGCCAGACAGACAGGGTTTCTCAGCTCTGCAGAGAGTGGCCGGGTGGGGACACAGTCCTCCAGGTGAGCTTTGGAAAGCCTATACAAATTGTATGAAAGAACAAGCCTGGTCCTTTGCCCTGCAGGGATGTTCAGCTTCCATTTCACAACTTGACAGCCATCAGCCCTACTCAGTCAAACAGGGGCAGCGACATGTTACATGTCAGATGGAACAAAAGGTCTCCTTCAGTCTTTGACCTTGAGGAGTCCTATAACAGGTGGAGAGAGGAACACTGGAGGACCCCAGGCCCATCCCTGTCATCTCAGAGCGGCTCAGTAGGTGTGAGTTAACTAAAAATAAACAAACTCACACATGGCCCAGTGCTTGCTAACAGGATGGCTGAGCCAGACATATGCTGGCCAGGAAGCTGTGCCCTGGTGAGCTGGGGACTGGCCTTAGGGAGGACTGGGGTCCACTTCTTGCATGCCCAGAGGACGGGGACCTAGCTGCCCTGGTGCCCCCGTTTGGGCACCTTCTCTCCCCAGCCTCACTCTGCACTCAGTGCATGGCGCCATGGTGCACGTGGCTCTGGAGACTCAGTTGCCAGCTGAGGGTCCTGCAGTGTGAGCCGCTCTCAGCTGTTTACAAACACAGACCAGGAGGAGGCCAGGGTCAGAGCAAGTGAAATGCAGAGTGCAGGGATGACAGTGGCATGGCAGTACTGGACTCTGGGGAAGCAAGTGACAGTGGGAATGGCATGGAGCTTCTGTCTGGGCTTCTCCTCTAGTGTGTGGTTTGATCTCTTGGAAACCCTGTCCTCCTGGTTGGCAGTGGTGAGACACGAGGGCGCATGACCAGGACAGCGGCTGCCTGGACCTTCTTCAAAGGCAGGAGGGAATGAACTGCAGAGCTCTTGTCCAGAATCATCATGCATGTCTCAGAAAGGTACAGCTTTAAGTACTTTAGTCCTGCATCACCCAGACAACTGTCTGCTGCTCCTTCTCCAGGCTATGTGTGTGAAGGAACAGGCTCTGAAGGCAGAGATCATACATCTTGGGGGACAAGATAAAGAATATGCTGATTTCAACATTTCTGTTTAAGTCTGCCTAGGGAAAATGTCCCCCATTAATGAGGATATTCATGGGCAATAATTAAGTAAGCCCACCCTAGCAGATTCTTAAAAATGAACCTATAAATCAAAAGGAAAGTGAATTCCACACAAGCACCACTGCGAATATGAAGATTAGACTCAACTTCTGCTCACATACCTGGGCTCGCCCGAGTCATTCTCCTCCTCTTCCTCCTCACTCCCACTGTATTCATACTCTGTCTCATCTAAGGAGAGACCCAGAGTATTAGTACATAAAAAGATGTATGCACAGAACGGTAAAGACCACCCACCCCCCCTTTTGAGACAGTCTCCCTTGTCGCCCTGGATAGATTCCCATGGCATCATAGTTCACAGCAACCTCAAACTCCTGGGCTCAAGCAATCCTCTTGCCTCAGACTCCCAAATAACTGGGACTATAGGCACCACCACACCCAGCTAGTTTTCGTATTTTTAGTAGAGACGGGGTCTTGCTCTAGCTCAGGCTGGTCTTGAACTCCTGAGCTCCAAGGATCCTCCCACCTTTGCCTCGCAGAGTGTTGGGATCACAGGCATGAACCACCATGCCCAGCTCACCCTTGTTTATATACAAGTAAATTTAGCTCATAGGGCTGTGGTTGACATGAAGCTGGAGCAGACTCCAGGCCCAGACTGTGCAGCTGGTCCACAGCTCTGCTCTCAGGCCTCCTGTTTACAGGGATGGGAAGAGAAGGAACTGAAAAGTGACCTTCTGTCTGTGTCAACCCTCAGTATAAAGCAGCTCATACCAACCCATTGGCCCACTGTGAATTTATTGATGGTATTAACCACTTTAAAATTGAGATTTTATTATGCCTTACATGGACTCACAAATTGCTCATAGATTATCTTGATAAATGCAGCAAGGCAATTTCTGACAACAGGTGCTACTGAAAATACACAGTTAAAATGTGTTCTTGTGGATCACTAGGGAAATCCATTTAGTTCAGTAAACTGTTAAACAAATTCACACACAAGAATGAGGAAGACTGAGTTTGCTTTGGAGATGATCAGAATCTAAGTGGAGGGACAAGCAAATAATCAGAGCTTCCAAGGTTACAGAGAAAGGGAAGAAACAGTTATTTATGGGGTGTGTCCCATGACAGTCACTGACATAAGATAGTTCACCCATGTGCTCTCATTTAATTTGCTTAATGATCTTCGAAAGAAAAGCCTGTTTTCCCAGCAAGGACACTGAGATGACAAGGGGCTAAGTGTTATGACCAACGTCATCTGATTAATAAAAAGTCAGTCAGAGATTTGAACTCAGAATTCAACCCAACTTTATACCAGTGCTTGTTCCAACATGTCAAAATGACTAAATATCAGAGACATTTCACAGAAAAGCATCTGGTTCCTCTGGTTTTAAGTGCACAGTGAAGTTTGAGGCAGAAACCAGCTGGGCCTTGGGAGGACAGCGACCTCTGCGGGGCAGCAGGCAGGGGCAGGAAAAGGACGTTCTAGGCAGCACGGCCACAGGCGGAGGGCTGGCAGCATGACAGCACATGGCACGTCCAGGAGACTGAGAGTCAGAGCAGCAAGTGTCTGGGTGGGAGAGACCTCAGGAGGGGAGGCCGCAGGACCACGGAGCGAGCTGCTCCTCGAGTGCCACGCTGAGGACTTTCCGTGGGCCACACGCAGCCCTGGGAGGAGAGTTCATGCAACTGTGACCTCACAGCTGTGGGTTCATAGTGACAGCCATGAAGATGTCTGTGTGCCCTTCACAGGAGCTGAGACTGCAATTCTGCTGTGTCTCTGCCAGGAGGCAGCGCCCACACTGCTTTCCACTCACAACATGCCTCACCTGCCTCGCTCGGTAGCCACGAAAGATACTATGAAACAAGAGTTGAATGTGTGTGAATTCAAGTGCATTTTCTAAAGAAATAATTTACTTCATACGCTGAGATATGTATGAAGTTTTCAGGCTATGTATTTTTCCAGTATTATTTCATCAAAAATCTACACAAAGTGTTTTATATTCCTCACTGAAAGTTTAATGTTCCAAACTTTCCTGAAATGGATAGAATTCGGAGTAAAATGCAGAAATTTCATCTAATGAAGGAAATGCCAGCCAGGGAAGGATGCACACAATTACTCCAGTCACTCTGGTCTCCAGGGCAGAGCCTTCACCTGTTAGGCTCCGCAGTTTTAATTCCTCCCCAGAATTTAGTTTGATTGCTTCTATACGACTGGGTTAAATTACACGTGTCAACATATCTTAAGGAAAAATATCAGGCTAAAAAACCATAAAGCAATGCAAAGCAGAATTGCCTGATTTTGCATAGAGAGAACTGCTGAGCGGGTAAGGAGAGTGAAGGGCGCCGGCAGAGACAATCGCTCAGACTGTTTCTCACTTGGTCCCTCCCTTCCTCGGGGAGTAGACACTGATGAGAGAGAAGGACCTCTTAGCCCAGCAGGATTAATGCCTTTAACTGTCACACAGCTCTTGAACAGACCTATTTCTGAGAATCTTACTCTTCCACTCAGCAAAGAATGAACACATTAAAAGTGAACTGTCTTCATGGCATGGGGAGCTCTGAGTCACATTCTAGAGTTTGTGCCCAACATGGAAAAATAACCTGAGGCCCAACTTTCCTCCTATTCCTGGTGGGAGAGGAAGGGCATAAGCTCTCACAGAGCCCCTCTGAGTCACAGTGAGGAATCCAGAGTCAGTAAGGAATGTCCTCGACAGGACAGCTGGCATCTCCGAGTGCCTCTGTGCACCAGACAGTACACTGGCCACTTTACACATGTCATCTTCATCTTCGCAGTCATGCCAGGTAACGGTGCTATTATTATACCTCCAATCCCACGTTAAAGATGAGAAAACCTGGGTGAAGTTCACATAACTGAATGTGAACCCAGAATTTGAATCTGAAAAGAGTCTGATACTTAAACTACTCTCTGTATCCACAGGATAGTAAGGTATCCCTACTAGAGAAGGTGACATCTAAGGACTGTGTATCTGACACACCACCCTAAAACATCCCCTTAAACATTTTGAATCCATGGAGTGGCCCACGACCACCTCAGAAAAAGAGCAGCTTAAAAAATCAGTCCTGGGACTTTTTTTTACCTCAACCCACCCTTTCTCCTCATGCCTTGTCCCTCTGGCTTGGGCCTGCCACTGGCTCCTTGAGTCTGACCAGCAAGTCCTTGTCCACTTCCTAACTCTGGAGAGGGGCCTCCCTTCTGGCTTGGCCTCAAAACCTCCTGAGTCCAACCTGGCCATAAATGTCCCTCCAAGTCTCAGGCTGGCTGTAGGAGGACCGTTGGTGGAAATGCTTCTGCTGACCTGACCCCAGAGTCTCCAGGCCAGCTGGGGCCTCACTCTGCTCACTGCCAAGCCCCAACCCCCACTCTGTCAGTGTGGAGCACTGACCACAGAGGCAGGGAGGAAGGGGTGTGAGAGAGGGGCAGCCCCACCCTCTGCTGCTCTGTCTGAGTAGAGAAGTGGAGAGAGGATGAAGCGAGGGTATGGAGGACAGGCACCAGGGCCCATCTTCAGACTGGTCGGCCCTCTGCTCTCACTCACCTTGCTCTGAATGCTGCCTTCCAGCCCCACACAGCCTCCCACCTGGAGCCCCCATGGCCTCCTGCTCTCCACCCAGAAGCCCTCACTGCCCATCCCCTCTTCTCACTCCCACTTCCCACCCTTCCCTGTCCCTCACCCAGCACTCAGCCAGCCACTGGCCCTACTCCAGACCATGTGGTAGGTTTCAACCTTGGTCAGGAAGTGGTCAAGAGGCTAATCTCCAAAAGCAAACTTATCTCCTTAAGAAGGTTCTATTTCCTGAGAGGTGAACCTTATACCAGTGACGCAGAGGGGCAGGGAGAGCTGTGAGAGGTAACAGCGATTTCAGCAGCAAATCCACAACAGGCTAGGAATTAATGGTGGACTTTAGCTCCCATTCATGAGTTAAAGGGAGTCATTAATTAGAAAGCAAAGTTCAAGTGATTCTGAAACTGTCAGTTAAAAACTTGCCTAATCAAAATTTACTTTAGTACTAAGAATCTTACTCATTTCTGCAAAATGTATTCCTCTTCACCTGCCAGCCTTCATCTGATGTTTCTCCAGCTTGTATTTCCTGCCTCATTTTAGCAGCTCACTTCCTCATCCTGACTTTTGGTATTTGCACAGAATTCCTATGCTAGTTTCAGACAACTGGGGCATAGTCTGTAGACCCCGACTTTAGACTCATGTGCTACATAAGAGCCAGAGTCACAAAGAGACAAACTTCTTGTATGTATGAAATGAGTAAGTGCATTCACCGACCCTCAGCTCAACTTCTGACATTCCAGACACCAGCCTGGCAACACAATGGTCTTTTCTGTCACTGCAACCATGAGGGAATGCTTTCTGATTCTAAATAACTGAATTAAAAATAAGCCTCAGAACACAAACACGTGTTAGAGGTGTCAGTGCAGAAAAATGTGACTAGATGAATTTTTCTTCAGGTTGTCTGTCCCTTGGAGCTTTCTATTTTTCCACATGCAAATACTCACTTGAATTAAGAAAACCATTTGTCACAGAAAAGCACATCACAGTATCACTCAACCTGATTTGTTCAGGGTCTAGAAGAGGGAATGTTTCCTACAGCTCTATTTTTCCAGAAAGATCCCACTTCAGCAGTCTCGCCTGGTGCTGCCCCAAGGCTGGCCTCAGAGGCAGTCCTCACCTAAAGCACAACTCAGGCCATCACCTCCCTGCACACTGGAGCCCAGCCCCGCTCATCTCCCCTTCCTCTTGCTGACACACAACATGTGCAAACCTTTCTCTCCTCTCTTCTTCTTGGTCCGGTCGATGTGGTCCTTGAGTTGGATGCGGACCTGTCGCTCGTTGGGCTGGTCCCGGATGAACGGGTGCTTCATCAGCTGCTCTGTGGCTGGCCGCTGGCTATGGTTCTTTACTAAACAGCTCTCAATAAATGACTGGAATTTTTTTGACCTGTCAAACAAAAGAGATGAATCCCCAGATAAAATGACAAACAAACATATTTTCTGAAATGCTAGAATTTTTTTAAAAAGGTTGTCCAACTGTCCAGTATAGGAACTGATCAACCACAAAATAGGCCTGGCCTGTAACAGGAGCAGCGGGGTCCAAGGCGCCATGACCAGCAACACACAACTGAGGCAGCACATGCAGTGACAGACATGGAAGCATTTTGCAAAGTTTATACACAGTGTTACAGACATCACCAAAAAGAACCAGGGAAGAAAAAGGGCCCCAAGCGACTCACACCTGGAAGAGCCCAAGAGCCCAGGGTTGCCCTGAAAGTCTCAGGGGGACCTGCCCTGGGGGAAAGGGCAGCTCAGGTGCACAGGCCCTCAGTAGAAAAGCAAAGCCAGGATGAGAATGCCGTGTGTGTCAGTGCTGCTTAAACAAGGCAGAAAATGCAAGTTGAAGATAAGTAACACTAGGACTGGGTGATGGGGTGGGCATTTTGTAGGGTGATCAAGACTCTTCTATGGCGAAAGGACCTTTGATCAGGCAAATTCTTTTCTTTTTTTTTTTTCTCCTCACACGGCAAGACCAGAAGAGATGATCAGGCAAATTCTTAACTAGTAATTTCAGAATCACTTTTGAACTTTGCCTTCCAATGAATAATAACAGGATGTATCTTTGCTATTAACCCAAGGACTCAGAAATAATAACTTTAAAGGACCAAGTTCACACTCAGAAGCTAATTTATCTCTGTCTCAAAAGGCACTATTTCCTCCAAGAATAAGCCCCATTCCAGAAGCAAGGGACAGCGTGGAGATGCCATACCTGGGTGGCAGGAACTGATGGTGAACTTGAGCTCTGATTCATGAGTTAGAAATGCGTGTCCTTATTGAAAGTTCCAAGAAATTGTTCAGAGTCACAAATAATGAAGCTCATGACTCTGTGGTATGTTCCTCCATGGCAGCGCAGGGGAGCTGAGGCCTGGTCACCCCCACCCTGCCCAGGGACAGGGGAGCTGAAGCCTGGTCACCCCTACCTTTCCCAGGGACAGGGGAGCTGAGGCCTGGTCACCTGTACCCTGCCCAGGGACAGGTGGTCAGTTCTGTGCTCTGTCGCCCTCCTGTGGTGTATTGTGGAGTTACAGGAGCAAATGCCCAGCAGGTCTCCCTCAGCCTTCTCCCAAGGCCCTATGGGTATGCACATATACGTATGTAAGTACACATATGTAAGTATATAGTGCATATACACACATGTATACACGTTTATAAACACAAATGTACGCATACACATTTATGCATGTATGTTTGCATGTGCACATGCATGTGTGTGTGTACATTCCTCAGGCTGAGATGTGCCTCCAGCGGGAAGTGCCTGATGACACCGTATTCTCTATTTCTGCCCAGGTCAATGAAGTTCTTATTGTGTGTTTTTAAAATGCTGGCTTTTGGGCATTTTTTTCTCCCTAAACTTCAAAGCAGTGTTCAAGCTTTTAAAGTATTTTACATAGAAGTCAGGATAACCTTTTGTGCTAGCAGTCACCCCAGGATGATCTAGACTGTTTGCATTGGACTAGAGATAGTGATGACAGGATGGACCCTCTTTGTGCCTCCCCCGAGTCCTTCAACCTATGTCCCTGAGTTTTGCCAACCGGACAGCCCAGTGGGGTCAGGAAGTCCCCACATCATCTTTGCATCGTGAGCATCTGCCTGCTCTATGGTGCTTGATGAAGGCCCAGATGCAAGGTGTGGGCGAGAGCTGTGCATAATGTGTACGTAACATCCCTCAAACCGGAATAAGCTGAAGAGCATGAGGCTGAGCTGCACAGAATCGCACAAGTCCTACTCTGCTTCTCTAGATGGGAAACTAGCATTCAAGGAGGAAGGCAAAAGCAGATTAGGACAGAAAGCTGTTAAACTTTCATAAGGAAAGCAAATGGCAGTTCTCTTTTATTCTTGCTGACAACTAGAAAGATGTGCTCATTTTTTATATAAAGTGCTCAACTATTAGCTAGAAGATGATAAATAAAAGAAATCACATCCAACTTTAAAAAGAGATCCAGACTTAATAGACTGAACGTTCTAGTCCTTGATACTGACATCTAGACCCCCAGATCTCTGGGATAGAACGTGTTCAAGAGTTAATGAAACCAGCTGTCTTTCTAGGCTTCCTCTTGCGGCAGGAGAACTTCAGGATGAACTCAGGAGCATGAATCTGGGCCCTAAAGATGGGCCTGGCTGTGCAGAGCTCACAGAGGGTAATGTGTTCCACAGGTACACACTCCTCCAAGTGTCTGGAGGAGAAAATAGCACCTTCGCAAGTCTCCAAAGCAGGATTCATAGTCTCTTATTTAAGTTAGTGTGACCCCAAAATCAATATGCTTAATTACACATTTAATTAAAAGCGGAACACTTCACCTATGTGAAATATGACCTGTTTGCTGAGTGTTCTAATGAGTTTAGAGCATCTGTATAACTTTATTGCTCAAATCTTTACTGACGGTAATTTAGTTCTGTTTCTTCACAAAGAGCCCTAAGGTCAGTGATACTAATTCCCCAAGAGCTGGCATGGAGGATAAATGCTAACAATTGGTGCTTATGGGCTGAGGGCACTAATTCTACTACTGACCTGCCAAACACTTCACAGTCCCAGGTTTATCCTGCTTATACTTTAAATCATGTTGGAGGAATTAAAAATGCCTGAAGGAGTGTCAGATTAACCAGCACGACCAGTTGAGCTAAAAGTTTTTGGTAATTATCAGACTCTCTAAGTGCAACATGACCTTTAAAATTTGCGTTGGTCGGACCGTCTCTACTCTGGGCTCCGTCACTTAATTGTGTGACTTTGGACAAATTACTTAACTTCTCTGTTCCTCAGTTTCCCTGGCTGCAAATGGGGATATTATTAGTACTTATCTCAAAGGAATGTTGCCATGATAAATGAGTTAATTCACACAAAATACTTACAACAGTGCCTGGTATCACACATGTTGTATGTTTTTGTTATTGTTATTCTTACTACGACTCTGATCATCCCCAAGAACAGAGTGTCTGCCTTTAGCACAGGGACACAGAAGTATGATGTTGTTTATCTGCATTTCAGTTGGACTGAGAGAATAAAGTGTTGAGGATCATATAGGTTAGCAGGGAGAGTTGACAGGGCTGTCATTGCAAGGAGACTGGGCAAAAAAGGGTTAATTGTAAAACTTTGTGTAGCAGTTTTTGTTCTGATTTTGGTAAAGTTCAAAGTCACACTATTACTTACAAACTCAGTCTATTTGAAGTATTTTCTCGTATCTGCTTTGTATTATCATTGTTTTATTTAGAACACATATATATACACAGAAAAGCTTTGTCATATCTCAAAAAAAAGATCCCGACAACCCAGTGAGAATCAGGGTCAATGCTTCACAGACAGCAGGAGTGACCCAGCCCTGAAGCACTGTAGGAGCCTGGCTCCCGCAAGGGGCTGCACTCTCTGGACCCAGCCCTCCACTCGCTGGGCCTCCCAGGCAGCATCAGGCCACGAGGTCAGGACCAGGGCACCATGCATGTCTGAGAAGTGATGGTTTCCCTGACGCTCTCAGCTGAGGGCTGCCATGCCTGGGGGGCTTCTTCAGATTCAAAGGTGCATAAGAATTGGACTGACTGTCTTCTCAGAGGAAGGACGCTATCTCTGTCCCTGGCACTGGTGTACTCTTGAGGGCTGCTGAGCATGGATGGGCAGGGTGCAAAGAGAGTGCCGTTGGAAGGAGCTGGTGACCCATGTGGGCAGAACCCATTTGCACCCAGGAGGCAGGACGAAGAAGCAGGAGTCCAGTGTCACTGGTCACCTGCTAGTGGTGACACTGAGGCAGAGAGTGAGGACACCCTTGGTTTCCTCTGATGCAACTAAGCTATGACCCTCTCTGAGGCCTCTTCATCAGGTAGTCAGGCCTCTTCATCAGGTACCCAGTAAGGCCCTGACGGGAGGCAGAGCTGGGCTCTGTCAGTGTGGGGGGTGCGGTCTCCTGCCCTCCGATGGCTGGGACGCGCTGGTGCCTGACCTTCTCTGATCTTGAAGGCACAGGGAGATGTATGTTCATACTGAGAGATGCACCTCAGCCTGGAGTGTTGTAGTTCCAGGAGAAAGTAGAGAGTGACCCTCAATTCACCACTTCTAGGAACAGAGTTCCTGGTCCAGCCCCTGCAGGGGCACCTCCCTTTGGTCATGTGCTGACACACACATTGGGAAAAAGACACCTGATCTAACAACTCATTTAGAGAAAGAACAGCTAGAAACAAAAGAACATTGTTCAGTGTTTTCCTTTTGGTTCAGGTGGTGGAGTGGAGTGTGGAGTCTTTTCCTTTAAAAAAAGTAAAAGAAAATGTTTCATTTCCTCCCAAACACTAGAGCCTATTAAAGCAAACTCTAACTTACTTCAAATAACTTTGGATTTGGTCTTTTAAGATAAAATGCTCTAAAGTATTTAAATATTTTCACTAAAAACTGGAATTGTGCCACAGGGAAGTGGGAGCTGTGTCATGTGTGAGGCGCCCCATGCCCAATGCTGAAATCCAGGGAAGAAGAGATATTATCAGGCCTCTCCCCCTCTCTCAGACAGCCAGGCCCTCGTCCCCTCTCTCTCTCTCAAACAGCCGAGCCCTCGTCCCCGTCTCTCTCTCAGATGGCCAGGCTCTCATCCCCCTCACTCTCTGATGGCCAGGCCCTGTCCCTCTCACTCTGATGGCCAGGTGTTTGTCTTCTCCCTGTCTGCTAGGACAGGACCTACACCCACAACCGACCTTCCTTGAGGGCTGGGGAGGGGCATGCAGAGCGGCCAGATGAGGCAGAGCTGACCTGGCCTCCACACCACCCCTGGACCGTCTCCAACAGCCCCCAGCATCAGCAGAATCAGTTCTCCTCGTCAAAGGTTTGAAGCAGAAGAACCAGTCTGTGTTGTCCCCTAAGTTGGCATTTCCCAAAGAAGATCAGGGCAGGGTCAATTTTTCTGAAGCTTGGTCACTGAACACCAACACTGCAGAGTAGGGCTGTCCACTCACTTCTGTCAGGGGTCAGCGGATCGTATGGAGGCAGGTGCAGACCAGTTTGGACGGAAATGGGACAAATATCAGGCCCAAGTGACACTTGCCTCTGTGCTTGGAAGGGTGGCAGCTGGAGCAGGAGGACACTCTCTTGTCCCAGAAGGGGCAGGGGCTACTCAGCATTGCTGTATCTTTGCAAAAAAAGGAGCAGAAATCTAAAGCCGTGCTCATGAAACGGACATCTAACTGCTGCAATTCCTACACATATTTTAAAGTGGGGTGTGTGGCACCTGGAGGCAGTCACTCACCACACATCTGTGGACAGATTCCTTAACCTGTCCAGCAGGGGGGCAGGAGGAGGACTGGGGCAACCAATGCCCACTGCCGGATCCAGGGGGCCTTGGCATGGAGGACGTGTAGAATCTAGCAAATGGCTGTGTCACTGTCACCACCACTGTCCCCAGGAGTCTGACTGGGGGGACGGAGGCAGCAGTGCCTGGGTGCTACTGTGCCTGGGGAGGTGGCTACCTCTCCCACAGCAACCCTGGGTGGGTGGGGGGCTCTGCGTCCCTGTTGCCCACAGCAGCTTCCCCTTCCCCCGTGCAGGTGTCACAGCCACCATCTCCCTGCTATCTCCTTCCTTCTCTCTCCTGATACAAAGGCTGTCTGAGTGGGGGAGTGAGCCTGTGGCCGGCGGGAGACCTGAGACCTGAGACCGTGACGGTGTGACCCTGGGAATGTGGGAAGAGGCATGAGGGTCTCATCCCTTCAGGGTCTCCCCCAGGACTTATCTTGACGATGTGTCCTAAAAGTCCATCCTAAGGTTCCCAGACCTCGGAAAAGTGGGAATTTGTAGCTAAATATGCCTTTATTTACAAAATATTCATTATAAAATTTTACAAAGGGGTGACTGACATGTAGAGAATATATTTTAAATACTTCATAAAATATTATAGACAAATAGATGGCCATGGTGAGAGATGGCCTTGGTGGAGAGGGGACTGGCCCTGATACTTGAGGCACCAAGTTGAGAGTGCATCAGAGGACAGTTTCCAAAGCAGGAAGAAGGGCGAAGGACTCAGTGTTATAGAATAAGGCACAAAGGTGCCAATGTAAGTTCATAAAAACTAAGAGGCCCAATGTCTGCCTGACCTGTGAGCTCTGCTCCCCAGACTTCAGCTGGTCACTTGCTGTGAACTCGGCTGTGAACTCGACTGTGTACTCCTGATAACTCTCCCCAGAGTTCATGGAGTAGTTTGCTGTAAATTGGCACCTTTTAATGTGAATAAACTTATTAAAAGGAAAGGTTATGTGACTGCCCAAAATATAAAGGTAGTATCTCTTGCCATAATGAAGAACCAATAGCAAAAGCAAGCAAACAAACAAACAAACGAAAAATAAAACTGTGAATGCCCTCGCATGCCCACACAGAGAGATCACCCAGGGCGTCCCGGTGCATATCTGCATTTAGAGCAATGATTTCCTACCGGTGTGCCGCAAAAATTTTTAAAGTTCATTAAATTATTTTCGAAAAGCAGTTAAAAGCACAGTAAGTATATTCTTTTTTTAAACTTTTTTTTTTTTTTAAAATCAACTTAAGTGTGCTGTGGAAGTTTAACTATAGAGTCAAATCTGCTCTGAGATAAGAAAGGTTGAAAAACACTGACTTAGGGTTTCATTGTACTAAGGAGGAGAGAAGTCAGCCAATACAATGGCTGGCCTGGAGCTCTCTGACGAGAGGCTCTGTGCTGCCAGGGAAGATGTCACCTGGGTTCGGAACCAAAGAGCTTCTGTGCTATTACTCAGGTCACTGCCCATTTCAGCAAATAGCATCTCATCTGGGAAGGTGGGGGTGAAGCCCTGCTGTGGGGATGGCAAGTGCCCAGTGCGCACTCTGAGCCACATGGCAGCCTCACCCTTCAGCAGGACCTGGCCATCTGCACTGACTCAGCAGAAACTCTAGGGAAAACCTCACCCTTACACCTGCACAGCAGCGCATAGCGAACTTACCACTTCTTGGACTTCAGCCGAGGCGCTGGGTTCCGGGGGATGAGGAAGAGGGCTCTCATGGGGTGCATGTCACACAGAGCTGAAATAGACAGAATAGGAACGGCTGCAGTCAGGAGGCCACACCCAGGCCCGTCACACATTCACACCTGACAGTGAGTGTGGAGGTCAGAGCATCCCAGTGCTCCAGGTGACGAGCGTTCATTTACAGGAATCCCATGAAAGACACACATTTCAAGCTGTCACTGTTAGCATTTCTAGAGAATATTCCTTCACTTCATGTTTAAGGAAACTGAATTAAAGGGTGAGCGACCAGCCACCTTTGCTGGAGGTAATGCCAACTGTTCAACGTAAACATCAGCCGTCAAGGACAACAGAGACGGCGAGTCATTTCTAATCAGCAAAGGCCTCAGCCATGAAGTAAAGACTACTTGGTGATCCAGTTTGCTTTATGCACTGAGGCTTCCTCCAAACATGTTATCTGCACAGATCTGAAATCCAAGTCGCTAGCTCCAAGCACCACTCTATTTCCAGACATCGCAAGTAGCTTCTCAGGTTCATGATGGGTTTTGCTTTGTTTTTAAATTTACTGGCCCCAGGAAGATCAAAGGATTAAGCTAGAGTCTGGCAGAAGAACAAAGTTATAAAAACATCTCAACTTCCAAACATTTGGCATTATCATTTACAGTGAAAGCACACACACATTTTTATTTTAATCGAAACATTTCATTAGTTTACTTTCAAAACATCTAGGAGAATTTTTCCTTTGTATTTAGAATAAGAATATATGCTCCTTGAAAGCCAGAGGATTCTGTGGGTGGAACTTTATTTTAGCCCCATCTCCCACTGATTAAGAATGACAATCTGGTTTTAGGATGGCAATATGTTATTGTTCTGATGCATACATGCCAATCAGCATTGTGAACGAAGGCAACATTATCACTCCCCGGATCAATCATGCTGCAGATGAATTTCCCAACTGCAGATCGAGAAATAAGAAAACTGTGACAGCATGATGGTCACGTCATGTGCATAAGGACGCGTTGTGCAGACAAAGGACCCACTGTGGTCCTGATCCTTTGAGAATCAGAAGCGGGGTGGTATTAAACATCCAAGGATGTTACTGGGAAAATGCCTATGTGAACAGAAATGGGAAAAGAGCCAGGCAGGGAGGGAAGGGTCAGAAAACTGCTGTGCAACTCTACGCTGAGTGCAGGGGGAGCACAAGTGGGCAGAAGTGTCCCAGACAGGCCTGCAGGCCAAGGTGGCCTGGTAAAGCCACGCGGGATGGCTTGCATGAAAGCTGACCAAAAAGGAACCCTGTGTTTTCCAGGAAGGGGTTGACCTCAGCATCCTTGCTGTGCTAGATCTGGGAGAAGGATGGCCCTTGAGAGATGCAGCCTTGGTGTCACTGCTGCAGCCTGGGCCTCAGCCAGCCCCACGTTCCTGGGAGCTTTGAGAGCTTGCAGCCACCACACAGCCAATGGAGATGCTTTGCAGGCTAGGACTCCAAATCTCGAGGGCTCTGAGGGTCTCAAGATTGCTAGAGGGCCCTCTCACCCCCACCACACACACTCCATCTCAAACAATAGCAGGGAAATCTAAAATTCTACAGTAGTGGTTCTCAACCTTCCTAATGCTGCAACCCTTTAATACAGTCCAAAGGGGTTGCAACCCACAGGTTGAGAACCGCTGTTCTACAGGTTGGTATTTTGAAAGGATTGATAGCAATTGAGTACAGTGTCTACATAACCTATGTATTGAATACCAGGTTTAAGTTCTCATACCCTAGAGTGTATGGTGTGAGTTTGGTCAGTTTTATGTTAGGTGAAGAGTAGTTCAAGAGTAAACTGTGCACTCAGCCTGTAAAAAACAAACAGGATTCTCCAAAGTTTTCTTTTTCTTTCTTTTTTTCTCTCCAAAACACAACTCTTACACAGCTCTGCAATGGATGGATTCCTGGTTGATTCAAGGTGACTCTACTCTCTAAATATGCAGCCGGACGCTGCAGCGCGTGGTGTGGCAGAAGTAAGGCACCTGCAGCTCCTGGCAGGGATCTCAGCACCCATAGGGTGGGCCCATAGCACCCCATCCCGGAAGGTACTTACGGGGAGCACCTTCTGCCATCTCTATCGCAGTGATTCCCAAGGACCACAAGTCACTCTGGAAAGGAAGGTTACAGACACATGGTAAATTCAGTTGGTAAGGACAGCTTGGTCAAGCCTGGTGACTGCCTCAGCGCTCTTGGGCAGAGCACTTGGTCGCCTTTTTACAAACCTATCTCCTGCTGAGCTTTAAAACAGAAATAGCTTCATTCACTTCTTGTTGACAGACCATTCATGGTGCCTGCACATGGTAAATTATTCAATAAATGTATTAAAAATGAATATAAGGTTTTGAGAATTAATTCATCACTTAAATTTATCTGTCAATTGAATATAAAATTGCTGCTATTCAACTCATGCCATTATTGAACTGTAGTTGTCATATAATAAACTGCCCATATTTAAAGTGTGCCATTCACTAAAGTGTGCCGTTCCTGTGCACCTGTCATCACAGTCCAGATGGTAAACACACCCAGCACCCCCATGCCCCTTTTGCTCCTGTAGTCCCTCCTGCTGTCCCCAACCCCATTCCTGTTCCTAGACAGCCACCATCTTCTCTGGCACTATCATCTGTCTCCTGTAAATGAACTTGCACGACACACAGGCTTTTGTGTCAGTTTCTTCCACTGTGCGTGGTGTTTGGGTCCATCCTTTATATTGCTGTTGTGGTTCACTCTGTGGACCTTTCACAGTGTGTTTTTATACCCACTCGTCAATGGACGTGTGGGCCGTGTCCAGTGAGTTGGGTTGTGGCACAGAAAGCTGCTGCAAACATTGCCACACAGACATTTGGGTATATCTTTTGTTTAAGTGAACAGTCAGGGGTAAGACAGTCGGATAATACTGAGGTGTTGTTTATTTTCAATTGCTTTTAACCTACAGAAACAGCAATTTTATATGATCCAACCTAGTGAGATGGGAGGTTTTACAGTGGTGCTCACTGAGTGTCTCAGCGCTTAGGACAAATGTGTTTGTTGAACAGACATATGAGAACCTTCCATCCTGTAGACAGGCTAATATGTAAACAGAGGTCCTCATATACTCATACCCTTTCTTATGCTCACGCCGACTTTTATGCTAATCTGAGGATTTTCTCAGCCAATCCCTCCACCCGCATAATCTCCAACAGTACACTTTCCCCACTGTCTGCCAGTGACTCAGCTGTTCCTAAATACTGCAGGTGGAGGACACATTAGCAGATGGGGAGAACCAGCCAAGAACTCCCAGATGCTTGCTGACTTGGTTTCCCCTCATCCTGATGACACAAATTGTCGCTGGCCTCTCCTTTGCATTCTGTATGTTATTTGAAATTCTCACCTGTAGCCTCATTCAGGTTAGAGAGATCAACATTGAGTTTTCTGTGCTATTCTCACCAAACCAATGTCAAGGCCACGTGACAAAGAGACTTAGCTGGAGAAGAAACATGGGATTCATGCCGAGGAATTCCCTCACTGCACCCCGTCAGTTCTGTGAGTGACCTCGGGCCACAGCAGGTGTCTGGGGGCATACCCAACCTCACACTCAGGGGCTCAAAACTTCACCAGACCTTGGTTTAACCAGGAGTAACGAGGTGCCCTCATAGCGCACATCCCTTGTGCTCCTGGCCGCTCCTCTGCACACAGCTCACAGAGGTAACACTTGTCCTTCCCAGGTATATTCAAAGGCTTCCTTTAACCCCCCCCCACCCCCCCGTGTTTGCTGCTCCTGGCTCTGCTCAGAGAGATGTCTCCAGGCTGAGGGGATGGCTTAGCTCCCAAGGCTGCTGCTGACACCAACAGGGAACACCCAGCCCTACTGCACCTGGACTTTGCGGGTGACAAAAACACCCAGTCACTTCCACACAGAAGGGGCCAAACAAGCACGGTGAAGGCAGGCTGGAAGTAGGAGTGGGGGTGCAGAGGCTCACCGTGCTGCTCTGAGAACCCTCCAGAGTGCAAGGCACTCTGGCTCTGTTGCCATCGTCTCAGCACCCCTAGGAACTGCATGTTTCTACAGCCAGAATGGGGCCTGAGTGTGGCAGAGGTGACTCCGCTGGGCCCTCTGTCCCTAACTGCCACATGGGGTCAAAAGTCAGTGGCCTTCAAACCCATGCAGCTTTAGGCTGATGTGAAACCCAGCACCTCTGCAGGGAAATGACTGCCCCGGGCCAGGCCTCAGGTGGGGTGTGCAATGCTCAGCAGACCCCACAGCTGTGCTGCACCCACACCTTCCGCTCACTCCCACTCCCACCTGGACTCTCACCCCCAGCACTGCTCCCTCTTCCCCTTCCCACAGGTGCCCCCTCAGAAACATCTGTGCATCGCCGATGGCTGTGTTCATGGTCTGTGCCCCCTGCCACCAACAAACACCAGAACACCAGGCCACGAAGGGACCCGTGCTTGCTGCTGCTGTGTCCCGGGTGCCGCCTGGAACAGGGTCTGGCACACAGCAGGCCCCTTACAAGGCTCTGCTGGGTGAAGGACAATAAGGGATGCACAAGAGAAAGGAGCAAACCCAAGTGTCCTGGGTCCTGTGGGCCAGTCCAACCTCCTGGTTTCACACACCACGGCCGCTCAGCACCGGCCATGCACAGAACCAGCCTCCTCCTCCTCCTGGGGATGTAGTATTCACCTTGTCATTTCTTAGCATAAAGTAAGCACCCCGGAATCCTGTTTTGACTGCAAGTGATGGAACATGCTGAGATTCAGCGAGGCAGCAACATGCTGCCAAGTTGCTTCTGATTTCTAGGCCCAACAGGGACTGGCAGACAGAGAACAGGCTTTTCCGTTAGACAGATGTGGATGCAAACTCAGGTTCCCAGGTTGGGAACGTGCTGAACACACTCAGCTGAACATTCCAAACTGCACAGCACAGTCACATGACTTGCACATGTTCGCCGAGGCACTGGGCACACACTGGGCTCAAGAACACTGACGCCCTGTCCTAGACCTGCCTGCCTGGTACCGTCTCCTCTGACCCCTCAGTATTTGGCCATGGCGGATACTGCTTACTGCTGCCCGGCAGGTATCTTCAACCCCCATTTTTCTTGCTGCTCCACTCTGGAGAACAGGACAGCTACACTTGCCAGTCCTGACTCTTTCACAGCTCAGGGTAGCAGTTAGGGATGGGACGTGGTCTGGCCAATGAGACATAAGAAACATCTTTTGGGAGCTTCTACTTCTGTTGAAAGAAGGAATATATACAGCAGATGTCTTGCTAACTTTTCCTTCCTAAAGCCTTGACTGAAAGTATGGTAATATGGTATCTGGGGCTGTAGCATCCATTTTGCAACCATGAGGCAATAAACCAACAAATTCAGTATAACAGGGCAGGCAGCTGGGAGCCTGGGTTTCTGCCTCTTGATTTCTGGTGATGTGATATACAAGTACGTCCCTGAGTGATGAGAATAAGACGCAGGCAGCAATAACTCAGGGAGTGTGTTTAGGCAATAAGAAAGCGCAGAGGTCTCCCTTGTCAGGTGGGATCACCTGACATCCAGGATGCAGGAGGGTCAGGAAGAGGTGTTCCTTTCACTCAGTAGACGCTGTCTCAGAACCCTAACCAGCAGCCTCCCTCCATCCCCCCCACATTCCTTTCAAACAAGGGTCACACCCATCTGCCACCTGCTCCCTGTCCCATCGCATGACCGCACAGACACTGCTGCTGCTCTAGGCCTCATTTACGAGGATTTTTTTGTTTTATGTTTTTTTTTTCCTTTGGCCAGGATTCTCCTATTTTCCAAAAGGAACATTTATACTCCTGGCCATGCACACCCACAGCTGTCTGTCAGCTGTACCTAACTGCCTGTGCTAGGAAGACATAAATGTTCTTTTCAGGCCTTGTTTAGGCCTTTGGATACTTTAACAAGTTCCCCCAAATCTGGAAAGCTAAAAGACAAGAGAAAATGCTGCCATTGCAACTGGCAAGACAGCTCACAGGAGACAGGGAGTGAAGAGAGAAGTTCCCTTTGTGGCCGCTCTGTGACTCATTAGGCAGGCGCTGAGTTGTCCTGCACTCCAGAGGAGCTGTGCAGCCTGGCCAGTGCCATCACTAATGACCCAGCCCACCACACTGCGGACAGCACAGAAACAAATCCTAGCACCTCTGAGAGGGCAGAGGCAAGACACAGCTCACAGCTGTGGGGAGAAGGTGGGACACCAGCACAGCAGCGGCTTGTATGTGATGGGAGTGGCCCTCCAGGTGGGCTGCCAACCTGGTGAAGGAAATACAGTGAAGGAAAGAACATGGGGAGACAGAAGTGTGGCTCAGGAGAGAGAGGGGAGTGGTTCAGGAGAGAGAAGCATGCACAGGAGAGCCCACGTGTGCTGCTGCCAGACAGTGTGTGTGCCATGAGCCCATGCCTTGGGCTGGACTCAGCTCTGACACAACTGGCGTGACTTGGGGCAAGACACCCAGCAGCTTTGAGTATACCTTCTCAGCTGTGACGTGAGGTGGACACACGTCTTGCAAGCTTGGCATGAGAGCTCAGTAAGATCGTACGTGCCATATGCCTGACACATGACGTGATGCACGTAGTGGGGAGTTAACAAACACCGTGCAGCCACACCCAGTCAGGCAGGACAGCGCCTGGCCCAGTGCCTGGTGGCCCATTCAGGGTCCCCAGGACGATGCAGGAAGGAGACCAGAAACATTGCGTCCCCCCTCCCATCCCCCTCTGCCTCCTGCCCCTCCTGGCAGAGCTGGTGTGTTGGGCACACAGCAGCAGTGGGCGTGGCTCCGTCATCACAGAGCAGAGGGCGGCGGCATCCAGGGCACAGACCAGAGCAGTGGCCCCAGCCAGCAGAATGTCCTCCATCAATTTCATGGACCAGAAAATGGCCTGTCCCTGGGTAACATATTTGTGGTTATTCTTTTTGAAATGTTACAGCTGTAGAAAGGAAACGGTATGCATCCTGTGGGCCTCTAAAGACAGCATGTTAATCTAGTGGTAGATGTTACAGAAAATGGTTTTGGCTCAACAAAGTGGGCATTAGAGACATGGAACATAACCATGTGGCTGGATCATGTGAAATTACTGGGTTTTCTTAGGTCAAAAAATGACCCCCAAAGGTAGTACCTTCTTATGATAGAAACACAAAGTCATCATATACGGAGTCCCTAGCAAGTGCCAGGTACTAGGTTAATCCCTTTACATAGATTAACTCACTTTATTCTATCACAATCCTGTAATACACAGTTTATTACTCCCATTCTACATGGGCTCAGGAAGGGCTAAATAAGTTCCGGGAGGGAGCCAGCAGTTCCAGCCTGACTCCTGCATGCAACATCCACTCACCATCACACAGGAACAGAGCTGCTGATGGGCTCAGGCTCCCTGAGGTGTCCACTCACAACCAGTTATTAGCAATCCCATTTCACACATCAAACAGAGGACAGAAAATTCCAATCCCTTGTCCACCTACAAGACAACGAAATGCCCGGGAGCTGGTGGGGCCTGACGGACGAGGCCCAGACAACGGGGATGGGGCGCCAACGGGGAGCCATAGATGTGTGCGCAGTCAAGCCTGAGGCCCCTACCTTGACACTAACACGTGTCACTGTCATCCTCCTTCTACCTGAACAAGGAAGGCCTTTGCTCAGGTCACAACAGAGGAAGGCCCAGGCTGTTTGAGAGTGAAAATGCACCCCCGCAATCTGACCACTGTCCTCTCCAGGGACAGATGCACCCCTGCGACCTGACCACTGTCCTTTCCAGGTACAGACACACTCCTGAGACCAGACCCCTGTCCTCTCTGGGGACAGACGCACCTCCGCAACCTGACTGCTGTCCTCTCCGGGGACAGACACACCTCTGAGACCCGACCACTGTCTTCTCTGGGGACAGACACACCCCGCAACCTGATTGCTGTCCTCTCTGGGGACAGACGCACCCCTGAGACCTGACAGCTGTCCTCTCTGGGGACAGACGCACCCCCGCAATCTGACCACTGTCCTCTCTGGGGACAGACGCACCCCCACGACCTGATCCCTGTCCTTTCTGGGGACAGACACACCCCTGAGACTAGACCACTGTCCTCTCAGGGGACAGATGCACCCCCGCGACCTGCTGTCCTTTCCAGGGACAGACACACCCCTGAGACCTGACCCCTGTCTTCTAGGGAGACACACCCCTGTGACCTGACCACTGCCCTCTCTGGGGACAGACGCACCCCTGAGACCTGACTGCTGTCCTCTCCGGGGACAGACACACCCCTGAGACCAGACCACTGTCCTCTCCGGGGACAGATGCACCCCCACGACTGGACTGCTGTTCTCTCCAGGGACAGACGTACCCCCACAACATGACTGCTGTCCTCTCCGGGGACAGACACAACCCTGAGACCAGACCATGTCCTCTCTGGGGACAGACACACCCGAGACCTGACCGCTGTCCTCTCTGGGGCAGCGTGGTGCCTCTGCCACTAGTCAAGCTGCTCATGTCATTCCTGACTGATTGTTTGTCTTAGAAGAGATACTTCCACCTGGCCTAAATAACAGCAGTTATCTGTGATGCTGGAGAATAAGTGTTCTCTCTATAGCCAGGGTACAATACTGACCCATACCCAGCGGGAGACCCCCATGTCTACAAATAATCTACAGCTCCTGTGTAAAAAGCCTCAGGAGCAGAGTTTAGGAGAGTGACTCATAGCACAGAACTGGGTGGTGGTCCTGCTGTCTGTTACTTTGCAGTTTAACAGAGGAGCCAGGCCTATTTATGGGGAAGACAGTAGGGCAGAAAGATACGTTTAGTAGAAAATAAAAATTTTAAGTTTTCTATCCGTATATCCTATTCAGAACTATGATGTTTTTCCAGAGTTCTTGTGTGTGGGTGTGCACGTGTGTACTGTGCACGTGTGTGTGTACGTGTGTGCGTGCATCCGGGCATCACAGAGTAGGGAGCAGACTGTGTGAACTGTGCTGTGCTCTGAGCTCCCTGTGTGCCTTGCACTGAACCTTCTCCCCGCCCCAACCCAGACACGTGCCCTCGCTGCACACGGGCCCACAGCGCCTCACGGCCAGACC
This sequence comes from Nycticebus coucang, assembly GCF_027406575.1. NCBI lineage: Eukaryota > Metazoa > Chordata > Mammalia > Primates > Lorisidae > Nycticebus > Nycticebus coucang. Next base: position 136,167,471 of record NC_069787.1, read on the forward strand.
TGCTGCATTTGTCCAACCTGCTCTCTACTGATGAGCGTTTGGCCACAGAGAACTTTCTTTAGTGGGTGGTTCTGTTCAAGCAGTAAGTATGTAGGACTATAAAATGCTTACCAGATCCCATCCAAAGGAAATGGCATTCAAAGTAAGTTTTAAAAAAATAACAATTTAAACAACTTAGGAATTATGAAGTTTTATTAATTTTATGTCTTTTGAATGCTTTCATTATTGCCCACATACTCATCGGGAAATGAAACCTTTCCTTTCATTTGAAGTGTTTTGACAGGGCTTCTGAACACAAGAAAGGAGGGGCCTCCAGGGGAACCCAGCACAGCAGGAATGAGGCCCTGGTGTCCCCTGGAGAGGGTCTATTTTCAGTGAGCTGCCTACAGGCTGGCAGGTATCACAAACCAGATGGCAGTGAGTACCACAAGCACTCCACGCTGCTTTTCTGCAGAGCACCTTACAATATGAAATTACTTTGGTTTAAAGAAAATACACTGGTCTTTAGAGACAAAGGCCAAATAATCAATCAAATCAAATAAATCAATCATAATAAATAACAATGAATAATAATAAATCAAGTAAAAAAAAATGCTACACTTCTTTCATTTTACAAGAAGGGCCTTTTGTGGTAGCAAGTCTAACAAAGTCCAGTGGCCAAATTACCTTTTATTCTCAACGTATCCTCCCAGCTTAAAGACCTACAGCCCATGAAAGGCCAAAGTGCTTCTGGGCCAGAACCCCCAGACATAGCACCAGATCCTAAGCTTAGTGGGGGGTCTCAGACAAGCCCCCCGTCAGAACTGCACATGTAGGTGGAGCGTGACCAATCCCGCACACATCAGGTGTTCAATACCCTCTCCGAGTGGTTCTGAAAGTCAGTACCACAACAGGTCCCATGGTGACAGGCTGCATGTCTAAGATACTGAACAGAAAAAGGGCAAGATGTGATGTCAAGAAAGTAGCAGCAAGGTTATTTAAAGATCAGCATCTTATATGGTCCACAGTAAAACTGTGAAGTGGCAAAATTAATCCTGGAGGAAGCCCCACCCCACCTTCCTGCTGGGTCTCCCTTGGCCACCCATGCTCTGCCCTGCTTCTTCTTTCAGCTGCAACAAGTGACTTGGGAACATATAGCCCTGCTATGACTGCTTCCTCCTCTGTCCATTCCTGACCATCCCGATAAACTAATTTGCACTCAGGTCTAAATAACAGATGTAGCTGAATCTGTTCTCTCCATCAGGATTCTTTATTTTTTAATAAAAGACACAAAAATCAATCTTCATGTTTTTTTTAATGTCTCAGGATATTGCTGCAGCTGTGTGGACCTTCCAGTGCCTCTGAAATCGCTGGGCAATGGCCACTCCTGGGGCCTTCACACACCAGGCTTTGCCCACACCTGGAGTCACACACTGGCCCCACAAACTCCGCACTGAACCCACGATATAGTCTTAGCCATTATCTGAGGAAAGGAGACCAAAACATCAGTTTAACTCCATGCTCTGGCTGGGCTGGAAGGAAGGCCCCTGCCAGTCACTCCCCAGAGATGAATCAGTCATGGGATCCTGCTCCCCATGCTGCAGGGGAGAGTCCTGGACACAGGGTGGCCAGCCACACACTTACAAGGTTACATGGAGGATAAGAGTTTAAACATCTGTGCCCAGGTAGAGACCAGTTAGCACTCACCAGGTATAACTACAGCTTGAAGATTTGCCTACGGCCAGTGCTGGGCCACATGCCTGGTCTGGGACCTGTATTTTGTCCTGGTTCCTCTGAGGGGATTTGCAAATAGAATTATTTACATATGTTTATCATTAGCAGTTTAAATAAGTGGCATTTATTTAGGCAGGAGATTAATTTGTAACTTGGCAGCTGTTTTCAGACAGAGTGTTGTCAGGTTATTGCAGTGACTAACCATGAAGGAAGGAGGAAGTTTACAGATTATTGCTTTCAGGCCTTCAAGCTCAAGTTTCCTCTACAAGGCAGATACATTTTTGTCAGCACCCGGAGACACTGGGTCCCGAAAGCTTTGGAATTTTGGCATCTTTGTGACCTGATTTCATTAACAGCCCCACATGCAGGGAAATAAAATGTCCTTTTAAAGGAATTCTTTGAATATATTCTTTGGCTGATAAGTGGAGATTTACGAGTACATTATGGAAGACCACAATATTCTAGAAGGAGCCCGAACACAGGGTGGGAGGCTTAGGCTCAAGTCTCAGCTCAGATCACAGAGTGCATCCTGGCTCTCCCCACCTGCAACACAAGGATATGTAGCAAGGACCACTGAAGTCCTTTGGTTAAAAACACATGGGCCTCTGAAACCTGCTGGGCAGCTATGCGTCTTGTAGGTTGTCTGCGACCTACAGAAACCACCTGCCTCTGTGCCAGTCACAGTCTGGAGACCAACAGTCCCCAGACCACCCGCCTCTGTGCCCAGTCACAGTCTGGAGACCAACAGCCCCAAGACCACCTGCCTCTGTGACCAGTCACAGTCTGGGGACCCACAGCCCCAAGACCACCTGCCTCTGTGCCCAGTCACAGTCTGGAGACCCACAGTCCCCAGACCACCTGCCTCTGTGCCCAGTCACAGTCTGGAGACCCACGGTCCCCAGACCACCTGTCTCTGTGCCCAGTCTGGAGACTCACAGTCCCCAGACCACCCGGCTGTTTGCCCACTGCATGGTCTGGAGACCTGCGCTCCCTTGACCCCACTGCTCCAATTTTATTGCTCAACTTCCAGTCACAGTTCATTACAAGAAATGCCACTTGACACTGCAGCATTGACAGGGCAGTAAACCATAATTAGGTCTGATTTTTGGTAGCAGAATAGAAAAAATGGGGGCTTCTTGGAGGATTCTATTTGAAATCTGCTTAGCAGTGCTTAGTTCTTAAGCAAATTTCTAGTTTAAAGCTGTAAACCAGAGGTTGCATGTCTAAGAGGCTCCATGTGACCCCCCTGAAGCACCTCAGAGAAGCTACATTCCCTGCATCCCCCTTATTCTCTGTTGTGAAAAAGAAACCCCAATTAATTACACTCTGAGCAATGTAGAGATGAGTAAATATGATTATTCTTGATCAGGAAAAGATGATCCCAGACTACAAATTCATACATGTATCTTGGTTTCTTTTGATCAAAAGCTATTCAGTATATATACTTGGCCAAAAATCTGAACTCTAACCATAATGGAAATCGAATTTATTTTCCAATAAGAAGAAGCAAGAGTAAATTTTTGAAATTATAGAAAACGATTTAAACATTTTTTTTAACAAATAGGAAGATCATTTTATAAAAGATTCTCACTTGCATATCTTATAATTTTAAAGTCAAATAATGTTTTCCAGTTCTTCCTTTGGGTCACATAAATCATAAATCCAAAGGATTTTGAGAATTCTCCCCTGTAAGACTCAGGGGGAGAGAACAGGCAGTTTTGAGGCATGATGTCAAGTCTTACCTTGAAATCGTATGTGGCATCTGGGTTTTCATCACAGGCAATGACTTCTGGGGCCATCCAGTAGGGGGTTCCAATGAAGGTGTTCCTCCTGCCCACCGTCCGGTCTAGCTGGGCACTGACCCCGAAGTCCACTGCCAGGTGGGGGAAAGTGTGTGATCTCAGGTTTCGTGTGGTGATACCCTGAATGTGTATTTCTTATTGTGGCAAAATGTACGTGGCATTCCCCATTCTAACCATGTGCATCAAACGCACCCTCATGCTCTGGGCAGCCACAGCCTCTGCCCTCTGGGAACATCTGGCCTCTTCAGTGGAAGCTGGACACCACTCACGGAGGCTCTAGCCCTCCCTCTGCTCTGGAAGTCATCACTCCCTCCCATCCCGGAGCTATATAGGTTTCCTTTCTGTGACTGGCTGATTTCACCTACAATGATGTCCTAGAGCTCATCACACCGTGGCAGGTGTCACACTTTCCTTCCTTTTCAGGGCTGCATGATATTCTGATGCACACACAGACCACATCTGGTTCACCCACCCACCGTCAGTGGGCACACCTGGGTAGTTTCTACCTTTCTGATACTGTGAATGTGTATTTTTAAATTGTGTGTGTGAGTGGATGATGTGTACCAGTAAGAAAAGCATAAACTGTTATTATGACTGGTTAAACAGAGGCTGCACGGAGACAAAAACAGGATTTAAAGGCTTCAGGAAAGGCAATCCTGGTTGCCACAAAGGATGGTATTTAGGAGCTACAAAAAAAGTGACTAAGAGCCAAGGCCTGGGGTCAGACTGCCTAATTCGCGTGCTCTTTCTGAAACTTACTGTTGCAATCTGGGGATAGTAGATCAACCTCTTCAAGTTTCACTTTCCTAATTTGTAAAACAAGGGTGATGATATCTACACAGCGCTGCTCTGATGGTGAAGAGGGATAATCTACTTACAAGTGTCTTTATACAGGCCTGGCATGTGATACACTCTCGCCAAGTAATTAGTGGCAGGAGAACGTCCTAGGATGTTTGCTTACAATGTACACTTTTGTTTTAAAAGGGAATATTCATGAGATAAAAGTCTGGCCCCAAAAGCTAACTAAGGAAAAATGGAAATCATATATTTTAACAAAAAGGAAGAGCAAATGTGTGGGATATAAACATAGAAGATACTGAAATCTCTCTGAAGTGACACAATCAAATGGACAGTGACTCTTTTCTAGACGACAGATTGCGTCTCCTACAGGGTATTAGTCAATTCGCTTGTCTACACGAGTGGGGATCCTCTGCTTTCTTTGACAGTCCCTGATTTGTTTCAGGAAGAGCTTTAATGAACAGGCCAAGGAAGATGATTCCCCCACTGGTGACTCTGACAGATGGCAGTGAAGTAACTAGTATGCACCTAAAGTAGGATATGGACACCAATTCAGCACAGGTGCCGGGGGTTAATGAAGCAATGTCAGTGTAACTTAGACACATAGGGATATAACTGGAATGGACTATTCTAAATATGTCCAACTGTGGGTATTTTAATGGAAATAATTGACTCCTCGGTGTTCTGTGATGGCAGCAAAAATATATAAATAATCACTAAGATATAGGAGACTCTTTGAGGTCTGTCACATCTGATATTCACTAAAACAAAAAACTTAATTATTTCTATATATTAGGCACATACGCAATTCACTCCTCAACATGCTTTTAGAAAATATTTTTTTAAATAGAGAAATATTTTCCTTTCTATTTTTAGGACAAACCCCTCCAAATCCCACAGTGACAAATCTACATTAATTTTTAAAAGCACTGCTATAACCCCATCAATCCCTGTGGCTCTAGGTCCCAGACCCTGTCCTCACCCAGTTTAACCTCCGCGTTCTCCGTCAGCAGGACGTTCTGCCCCTTGATGTCTCGATGAATCACTTTGTGCTGGTGCAGGTGGCTCAGCCCCTGAGTGATAAAGAGTTGAGACACACAGAAATTATACTGTTAATGATCAAAACTCAGGAAACCCATGTAACACACTTTTCAGAAGTACATTCACATCCTCCACAAGCTCATAGTGCTGTCTAACCAGCAGGCAGCCTGTGCTGTGTAGACGGATACTCGCATGTCTGCTGTCAGGTGCCACACACACCGGGATGTGGTTCCAACGTACACGGACTCCCGTCAGCACAGCACCCTGAGACCTGACATCCACCTGGATTTGCTGGTTTGTGACATCTACAAAATCTCTGCACAGAAAACTAACCTCCCTTAACTGAATACCCACAAGTTTTTGGGCAATATTTGAATTAAAAGTTAAAAGTTACCTTCTGTTATACAATTTTAATTAAGCAGAGCAAAATATTACTCAGACCAGCTAAGAAATTTCCCATTGACTTTAGCCAACGTGGCTTACATCTAAAAAGGAAAATAATTTCTATTTCCTTTGTTGGCTTTTGTCTCTGTCATTTTGAGTGGCTTGTGATATATGTGACTTTGTGCTCATATAGGAAATGTTTATTCAGTGACATCCAAACTGGACTGTGTCCCCTTTCTTCCTGAATGACTTTAACTGTGGCTTCTTTGTGGCAAGTTCTCTAAAGCTACTCTGAGTTTCTAAGGTAGTCACATGGTAATTCAAGGTATTGGGCATCCAAGTACTGTTATTTTGTTATTTATGATTTTCTGTCCTTTTAATTTTTCTCTGTAACAACAGAATCATGGTATGAGTAATGAGGCAGAGAGGCAAAGAAATAAAACTAAGTATCTGAATTCCCTTGTTGAAGAAATTCAGCATGAGAGGACAGATATCCAAAAAGACCCATGTGTACCTTTAGGAATCTCAGTAAACATAAACCATGTTGCAGAATGGTTTGAGGCACTGGTTTGGGTGTTAAAAATTACCTTTCTTACCTATCAGTTTGGCTCAAGGTAAGTGCAAGCATGGTTTTCTGGCATATACACACCCCATATATTTTTCAGAGAAGGACCCAGGACACTGTCCCTCTTTCCTCACTGGAGTGGCGGGAAGCAGAGCACACCAGTGACCACACAAGGCATGGGGGTCAGCTCCGGAACTTCTTGTGGCCAGAGGCCTTTGGGTGACCAGTGTCTCTCCCAGTGAGTCACCATATCTGAGATGCTGGCATCATGTAGGAGAACGTACTAGAAGGAGGAAGAAAACCACTGTCTTCACACCTCTTACAATAAGGTGCTGGGAGATGCTCACAGGGTGAAACGTCCACTGCTTTTAAGACCTTGCACATTGGATCAGGGAGGGGGCATCCCTCGTAGGGCACAGAGGCAGATGGGCAGAGCCTTCCTGGAGAGCTGAGGGATTATTAGCACCTACTGGGCGGGCAGGCAGCTAAACACTCCCTACACTGTGTTTTCTCTGACTGAGTGAAATTTTAAGTCAGAAATTCAAATTAAGTTAGCACGATGGCACTTTAAAACTTGGAGATGCATCCCAGACTCAAAGGAAGCCAGTGGCAGGGCTCCCTGATTCCCAACTTTGTTCTGTGTTCTGTTTAACAAGCCTTTGTGCCTACTCTGAACCATAGAGGTCTTATCCTACATTTTCTCTTAAGAGCTTTAGATTTTATATCTTTCTAATTTATATCTATAATCCTATAATCCAGCAGGGATAAATGTTGAATATGGCATAAGTGTCAAGCTTCATGTTTTCATAGGACATCAATGGGACAAGGTCACTTGCTGGTGAGAGTGCCCTGTCCTCGTGACAGGAGCAGCTACCTTGTCACAAATCAGGTGTCCATACAGACCAGTCTGTGCCCGGATTCTTGCTGCTCTTCCTTTGGGCACTATCTAATCTTGTGACAATGCTACCTTGCCTTAATTCTTAGTAACTTTGTGATAAATCCTGGTAACAGGCAGCATAAAACCTCCAGCTTTGCTCTTCCTCAAGATTGCCTTGGCTATTCTTGGACCCTCACATTAAAAATTGGCTTTATCAATTTCTGGAACTATTCCTGCTGGGATTTCCATTGGGAGGTCAAGGAAACCACAGAGCAAACTGGGAAAAAATAACATCTTTACTATATGAATATTCCAACCTGTGAAATTCTACACACTTCCATTTATTGAGTTCTTCTCTAATTTTGCTCAGTTATATTTTGTAGTTTTCAGGGTAGGAGTTATTCACATCAATGTTACCATTTTACAATTTCATTTTCTATTTGTCTTTTACTTAATCTGATTTGCATTTAATGAATAGACATTATCTGTTTATATCTTCCCTCCCCCTTAACTTCCACTTCTTCATTCACAGCACATAATACAACTCTCAAAGGTATATCTGAGACACACAGTGAAAAACAGTTTTAACTTTTGTTCCCCTAAATTAAGAAGGCAGAGCTTATAAATAACGGCCCACTAGGCAGATCCAATGATGCTCAGTAGACATATAATAACCTCCATATTAGGAAGAGACAATAAAACTAGTCTAAATGAACTAAACATGCATAATTACTTTCTTCTCCTGAATTAAGCTCAGCAAATAGGAAGCTGCTGTCTAGACTCCCTGCAGAATTTGTGGGCAAACCTGATGCAGACTTATCCAGGCATTCTGACTAGGTCTGGAAGGTTTTTTTAAGAAGGTAAAATCAGTTAAACTAGGGTGTAAGTACAGAAATGACTCATCACCCAATCCTCACAGACTTTACTTGCTGAGAAAGCATTGCACTATTAGTTACACTAGTTGTAAAATTTCACAAATAAATAATTTAAATAAATGAGTAAATATCTCTTAAAAGAATTCATTTCCTAAATCTTTCGGATCTGAAATCAGATTTCTAATTGGAATCACCGTCTGAAAGAGAATCCTTTGTTAAAGAAAGTCACCCACATCCACCCAGGTGAAGGTACGGGCTCCTGTCCTGAAGGCCCTGTCCCACTCAAGTGAGGGGCCTGCCCCCCAGACACCCTCACCTCCGCAGACCCAGCCCACCCTACACAGACCCCACCCATCCCCAGAACCCGCCCACTGCTGGATCCACACTGTGCTTGTTCCAGATGCGTCTGTGAGTTTCACTGGGGGCAGAAGGCAGCTAACACCTGCAGAGGCGCCCTGTGCTGGGAGGTGGCCGGGCCCACTGCACCTACCCTCAGGATCTCTCGGCAGATGTACGCGATCCACTCCTCCTTCAACGTGTTGCCTTTCGTGTTCTTGATCAGGTCAGTGACAGACCCAGCACCACAAAACTCCATCACCAACTGCAAAGGAGCAGATGAACCAGTTAGAACTGTGTTTCAGTTTCCCTGAGGTTGGGTTAAGAGGTAGAAGGATTTCAGTAGGCTGCCTTAGAAGGACACTCTTGCAAAGAAATCATGATTATAAAACAATATATAAAAGGTAAACTTTAATCTTAATTTCCTCCCAAATGACAGAAAGGAAAGACTATTTAAAAAAATTTTTCTTTTTTTTTTTTTTTGGCTGGGGCTGGGTTTGAACCCACCACCTCCGGCATATGGGGCTGATGCTCTACTCCTTTGAGCTACGGTGCCACCCTAAAAAATTTTTAAACTGTTAAGTTACAGCTGGAAATGGAAGAAAATCTCTGTATTATAAGTTAGTTTTTTTTAAAAATGGAAGCAGGCAGGTGGCTTAGACAAAATTGGAAATATCCTTGTTTTTACTCAGTAGAAGAACTCGTCATTTATATAAAAATGTGATCATTCCCCTGTCAGATGCCCATGGCCTACAGGTGTCCCAGTTCAGGGTGACAAAGTGCACCCTGGTTATGCTTTTGGTTTGCAAGTGGCACGTAAGCTTGTCAGAATGGGGACTGTTTGTTGTTAATTAACTTCAGGAAACGTTCCTAGGAGGCGAATACATCAAATAAATTCAATAAACTATAAACTCTAATTTAGCACCTTTCATCTAAAAAGCTCCAAGCACTCTATAAATATGAACTCGTTACAGTACTCAGCAGCTTTCTAACATGGGCAGAAAGTAAACACTGCCTTCACTGGGCAGGGAAAGGGAGGAGCAGAGAAAAGCAATCTCTGTCCCTTCACACACGCCATCTGGCTCAGGAAAACACCCATTTTATTATTTCTCCCTTAAAAAATATCTTCAACCAAAATTATTTTATTAGGTATTTATCATTTTTTTGTAATTATCTGAGAAGAATTCTGAATGACGAGCAGTGAAGTCCTGACTTGGTGCTCAAGACATAACTAGAATGAGGCTCTGGGAAGTCCGATGGTGCTCTGGGCTTCATCCAAGTGCACCCATCAGAATGTCACCAGGTCCTAAAAGATAAACCTACCAGGCTATACAATTTTCCAATAGAAATTGTGCCCTTTTTTACTGCATGCCTAGCATAAACTCAGTACAGTCTCATGAAGTAAGTCTCATGAGTGAGTTTCCAATATCTGTTTTGACTTCTCTTATGATCCCACAAAGGCTGGGGAAACCCTCCCATCTTCTCCAGAGAACTAATGGACACAACAAGACCTGTAAGCAGCTTTATTTATTTATTTATTTTCAATTTATTATTTATATTCCCTTATTTATTTATAAGGGAATTTGGGAAGTGCCGCAGATAGACTACATGGTAACCTGTAGATAGACTACAGGTAAAAGCTGGAAAATTATAATATAGGGCCCAGAAGCTATTGAAGAACATGAAATTATAATAAAAGGACTTAGAAGTCAATTTGAAAAGATATCCTATGGCCAAAGACAGAGTAATTTGAGCATCAATAGAAATAATAACTGCAATGTCCAGAAATACATTAACTATGCTGAATTAAATGCCTCAATAAAGTCACCAGCAAAAAGAATATAACTGACATGTTGCAAGAAAATAAAGAACCAACTTCTTATTATGAGAACTAATAAAGGGAAATTTTCCTTATACAAGTTGCACGACTGGGTAGTTACCTAATATTATAATAAATAATATTATAATGAAAGAGCGTAAATTTCTCTTTATCAAAGCTAGATAGCCATCTAATAAATGAACAAAACATAACAATTTGAATGTTGCTACTCTGCTGCCCCCACTAAACTAAAAGATTCCAGCAGGGATTGTCAATCCTGCCAACATAAAAAAAAGAAAGAAACATAATTTGCCTCTTGATAAAAGAACACAACATCATATAAGTCAGGTGTCCTCAAATTTTTTAAATAGGGGGCCAATTCACTGTCCCTCAGACTGTTGGAGGGCCAGACTATAGTTAAAAGAAAAAAAAAACAACAACTATGAACAAATTCCTATGCACACTGCACATATCTTATTTTGAAGTAAAAAAACGGGAACAAATACAATCACACCGCCTCATGTGGCCTGTGGGCCGCAGTTTGAGGACCCCTGTAAGTCTTGCTAAAAACAGAAAACAAACATCTGAATCTGGTCAGGCCTCTAATTCCAACCACCAATTTGCAAGAAACTCGGGAAAGTGGGGAGCATGTCACACCCTGGGGACAAGGTCAGCTAATCTAGTCTGTGAGCCAGCTGGATGAATGGTTCCTTCCACAAACACATTTCAAGGAGGAAAACAAGGAAACCCACTTATTTAAAAATGCTTTAAAAGATACACCAACAAAATGTAATGGATACACCTTATTTGAATACTGTCTTTTTAAAAGAGCTGCTAAAAATTTTGAGACAATTACAACTTTGGATCTAGACTTAGATATTTGATGAAAGTAAGGAAATATGGTTAATGTTTTTAATTGTGATAACTGGAGTGGCTAACACTCAAATGAGAAGACCCTCCGTGCATCAGTCACTGAAATGCTATTTGAAACCACAATGAGAAGCCACTTTATACCCACTATGATAACTATAGTTTTCTTTAAAAAGACAGAAAAACCACAAGGATGGGCAGTGATCTGGAGAAAAAGGAACCTCATACATTGCTGAGGGACGTGAAATGGTGCAAACCGTATGTGGCTCCTCAGCGACTCAGACATACGACTAACCTGCTCTTAGCAATTCCACTTCTGGATGTACACCCCAAAGAATTGAAACTGGTACACGGATGTCTTTATCACCACAGTTCACACGGGACAAAAGGCAGAAATTACCAAAATGTCCATCAGCAGATGCACAGGAGGGCCCGGAGGGGCGTGGCTTTCGGAGAGAGGAAACCACTCCTGGAACTAGGTTGTGGTGAGGGTTGCACAGCATTGTGAATATTGGTGACAACCCTGAACTACATATTTTAAAGTGGCTAAAATTCAGGTAGATTTTGTGTTATGTATATTTTATCAGAATTTTATAAAATAAAATGATAACGTTTTCTTCAAAATAACACTTGAGGGGGAGGTAGATAGGCTTGTAGACAGGGTAGAGATGGCCACAGGATGATGGTTGTGGGGACACTTGGGTATTGCTGATACTGTTCTATCTTCTTTTGTGTATTTTAGGGAATTCTCAATAATAAAAAGTCAGAGAGACTCCCATGATGTAGCAAACCATGGTTCAACACTAGCAGGATGGACCAAGGAAACACACTTCCAAAGAAGGAAAATAATATTTTCCCAAGTGAGCAAAATGTATCTGTGCCCTTTCTCCAAATCCTGTTTTGAAAAGCACAGTGGCCAGACCTCCTATGGACACATCCATTGCTTTTGAATCAGCTGGAGGAAAAGTTCCACCGCTGAGCTTTATTAGGCCACATAATTACAGCTCCCAAGGAGAGAGCAACGGAAACCCAGTGCCTCCAGCCTTTCAAAATTTGATTGCACAAAATACTTTCAAATGTGCAGCAGGAGGCAGCCCCACTCTGACCGGGCACTAATATCAGTGATTTCTATAATTGGCTTGTCCATTCAGCTCCAGCTGAAGGCTGCTAAATGCTTTTTATCTCAACTAAGGAACAAAATGATTGTTAAATTATATAATGCGATTTTTTCAAAAAGAAAAAGAAAGAAACCAGAACTTGCTAGCAATCGGCTCCTGCAGCCACACCCACGCTGACATCAGGGCCACCACACAGCGGGGCTTCCCTCCCCACACACCCACATCACGTTTGAGGAACAGAAAACAGGCCCTGTGTGCCAATGCCAGCAGTGATGAGCCAGTATCTTCTCACCTCATGAGTAACAGATCATTGATATTCTCCCTAATAGAAAGTTCTCTGAGAGTTTATATTGGGGCAGTAAAATTCACTAACATGTACAGAGAAAGTGTTTTACAAATGATGCTTTATTTATTTATTTATTTATTTTACTAAATCATAGCTGTGTACATCAATATGATCATGGGGCACCATACACTTGGTTCATAGAATATTTGACACATTTTCATCTCATTAGTTGACATAGCCCTCCTGGCATTTTCTTAGTTACTTTGCCAAGACATTTACATTCGACATTTGTCAAGCCTCACATGTACCCTTGTAAGATGCACCACAGCTGTGATCCTTTCAATCCCTCTCCCTCTACCCACCTCCCCCCTCCCTCCCCACGCTTTCCCCCTTCCCCCTGTTCTTAGGTTGTAACTTGGTTATAGCTTTCATGTGAAGGTCCTAAGTTAGTTTCATAGTAGGGGTGAATACATTGGATATTTTTTCTTCCGTTCTTGAGACACTTTACTGAGAAGAATATGTTCCAGCTCCATCCATGTAAACATGAAAGAGCCAAAGTCTCCATCTTTCTTCAAGGCTGCATAGTATTCCATGGTGTACATATACCACAATTTGTTAAACCATTGGTGGATCAATGGGCACTTGGGTTTTTTCCATGACTTAGCAATTATGAATAGGGCCGCAATAAAGATTCTGGTACAAATATCTTTGTTGTGATGTGGTTTTTGGTCTTCTGGGTATATGCCCAGCAGAGAATTACAGGATTGAATGGTAGATCTATTTTTAGATCTCTAACTGTTCTCCATATATCTTTCCAAAAGGAATGTATTAGTTTGCATTCCCACCAGCAGTGCAAAAGTGTTCCCTTTTCTCCACATCCACGCCAACATCTCTGGTCTTGAGATTTTGTGATATAGGCTAGTCTCACTGGAGTTAGATGATATCTCAAAGTAGTTTTGATTTGCATTTCTCTGATGATTAAAGATGATGAGCATTTTTTCATATGTCTGAAGGCCGCTCGCCCATCTTCTTCGGAGAAGTTTCTTTTCAAGTCTCTTGCCCAGCCTGCGATGGGATCCCTTGTTCTTTTCTTGCTAATGCGTTTGAGTTCTCTGTGGATTCTGGTTATTAAACCTTTGTCAGAGACATAACCAGCAAATATCTTCTCCCATTCTGTGGGCTGTTTGCTTGCTTTACTTACTGTGTTCTTGGCTGTGCAGAAGCTTTTTAGTTTGATCAAGTCCCAAAAGTGTATTTTTGAAGCTGCTTCAATTGCCCGGGGGGTCCTTCTCATAAAAAACTCACCTAACCCAATTTCTTCAAGGGTTTTCCCTGCACTCTCTTCTAGTATTTTTATAGTTTCATGTCTTAAGTTTAGGTCTTTAATCCAGTAAGAGTCTATCTTGGTTAGTGGTGAAAGGTGTGGATCCAGTTTCAGTCTTCTACAGGTTGCCAGCCAGTTCACCCAGCACCATTTGTTAAATAGGGAATCTTTTCCCCACTGAATGTTTTTAATTGGCTTGTCAAAGATTAAATAACGGTAAGTAGCTGGGTTCATCTCTTGGTTCTCTAATCTGTTCCACACATCTACTTCTCTGTTTTTGTTCCAATACCATGCTGTTTTGATCACTATCGATTTGTAGTATAGTCTGAGGTCTGGTAGTGTAATTCCTCCTGCTTTGTTTTTATTTTTGAGTAATGTCTTGGCTATTCGAGGTTTTTTTCTGATTCCATATAAAACGAAGTATTGTTTTTTCAAGATCTTTAAAGTATGACAGTGGAACTTAATAGGGATTGCGTTGAAGTTATATATTGCTTTGGGTAGTATGGACATTATAACAATGTTGATTCTTCCCAGCCATGAGCATGGTATGTTTTTCCATTTAATAACATTCTCGGCTATCTCTTTTCTTAGAGTTTCATAGTTCTCTTTATATAGATCTTTCACATCCTCCCAAATATTTCATCTTCTTTGGCATTACTGTGAATGGGATAGAGTCCTTAATTGTTTTTTCAGCTTGACTATTGTTGGTATATATAAAGGCTACCAATTTATGAATGTTGATTTTGTAACTTGAGATGTTGCTGTATTCCTTGATCACTTCTAAGAGTTTTGTAGTAGAGTCCCTAGTGTTTTCCAGATATACAACCATATCATCTGCGAAGAGCGAAAGTTTGATCTCTTCTGACCCTATGTGGATGCCCTTGATCGCATTTTCTTCCCTAATTGCAGTGGCTAAAACTTCCACTACAATGTTAAAAAGCAATGGAGACAATGGGCAGCTTTGTCTGGTGCTTGATCTAAGTGGAAATGATTCCAATTTAACTCCATTCAATATGATATTGGCTGTCGGTTTGCTGTAGATGACCTCTATCAGTTTAAGAAATGTCCCTTCTATACCAATTTTCTTAAGTGTTCTGATCATGAAGGGATGTTGGATGTTATCAAAAGCTTTTTCTGCATCAATTGAGAGAATCATATGATCTTTGTTTTTTACTTTGTTTACGTACTGAATTACATTTATAGATTTACGTATATTGAACCAGCCTTGAAACCCTGGGATAAAGCCAAATTGATCATGATGTATGATTTGTTTGATATGTTGTTGGATTCTGTTTGTTAGGATCTTGTTGAATATTTTTGCGTCTATATTCATTAGTGATATTGGTCTATAATTTTCTTTTCTTGTTGGGTCTTTTTCTGGTTTGGGGATCAGGGTGATGTTTGCTTCATAGAACGTGTTGGGGAGTCTTCCTTCTTTTTCTACATTTTGGAACAGTTTGAGTAATATAGGTACTAATTCCTCTTTAAAGGTTTGGTAGAATTCTGATGTGAAACTATCTGGTCCAGGACTTTTCTTTTTGGGGAGGTTTTGTATGATTCTGCTTAAGTCTTGGAAGGTGACGAGCTTCCAAGTATCGGTCCATTTCCTTCAGATTTTCATATTTCTGAGAGTAAAGTTTCTTGTAATATTCATTAAGGATTTTTTGGATTTCTGAGGAGTCTGTTCTTATTTCGTCTTTGTCATTTCTGATTGATGAGATTAGAGATTTTACTCTTTTTTTCCTGATTAGGTTGGCCAACGGTTTATCTATTTTGTTGACCTTTTCAAAAAATCAGCTTTTTGATTTATTGATCTGTTGTATTGTTCTTTTGTTTTCAATTTCATTTAGTTCTGCTCTGATTTTGGTTATTTCTTTTCTTCTACTGGGTTTGGGGTTGGAGTGTTCTTCCTTTTCCAGTTGCTTGAGATGTCCCATTAAGTTGCTAACTTCCTCTCTTCCCATTCTCCTGAGGAAGGCTTGCAGTGCTATAAATTTCCCTCTTAGAACTGCCTTTGCGGTGTCCCAGAGGTTCTGATAGTTCGTGTCTTCATTGTCGTTTTGTTCCAAAAATTTGGCAATTTCCTTCTTGATCTCATCTCTGACCCAGCTATTGTTCAGCATGAGGTTATTGAACTTCCATGTTTTTGTATGAGTATGTAGATTCCTGTTGTTACTCAGCTCAAGTTTTATTCCATGATGGTCCGAGAAGATGCATGGAATAACTTCTATTCCTTTAAATTTACTGAGGTTAGATTTGTGACCTAAGATGTGATCGATTTTGGAGTAAGTTCCGTGGGCTGATGAGAAGTATGTGTATTCAGTTTTGTTACGATGAAATGTTCTGTAGATGTCTGCTAGATCTAAATGCTGGATGGTTAGATTTAAATCTAAAATTTCTTTACTCAGCTTTTTGTTGGAGGATCGATCTCTCACTGCCAAAGGAGTGTTAAAATCTCCGATTATTATGGAGCTAGAGGAAATCAAGTTGCTCATGTCTGTTAGAGTTTCTCTTATGAATTGAGGTGCATTCTGATTGGGTGCATAGATATAAATAATTGAAATCTCATCATATTGAGTATTACCCTTAACAAATATGAAGTGACCACTCTTGTCCTTCCTTACTTTTGTTGGTTTAAAGCCTATTGTGTCTGCAAATAAAATTGCAACACCTGCTTTTTTCTGGTTACCATTTGCCTGGAGTATGGATGACCATCCTTTCACCCTAAGTCTGTATTTGTCCTTTAAGTTAAGATGTGACTCTTGTAAGCAACAGATATCTGGTCTGAGTTTTTGTGTCCAGTCAGCTAATCTACATCTCTTTAGAGGACAGTTTAAGCCATTCACATTAATGGAGATTATTGATAAGTTTGGTGAAATTTTGGGTATCAAGTTTTTCAAAAGTCCAGTGGATAATTTTAATCTTTTCACCATTGTAGAAGTTGGAGTTTGATCAAAAGTTTCTGAGTGAGTTTATGTTTGTAGTAGAGGATTGGGTTGGTCATTATGGAGGATAGGTCTGAGAATATCCTGAAGAGCTGGTTTGGTTGTGGCAAATTTCTTCAACGTATGAATGTCGTTAAAGTATTTAATTTCTCCACCATAGATGAAACTCAGTTTAGCTGGGTACAAGATCTGGGGTTGAAAGTTATTTTGCTTTAGGAGATTAAAAGTTGATGACCACCCTCTTCTGGCTGGAAAAGTTTCAGCAGAGAGATCTGCAGTCATTCTAATGTTCTTACCTTTGTAGGTAATGGCTTTCTTTCGCCTGATAACCTTGAGAATTTTCTCCTTCATGTTGACTTTAGTGAAGCTAATTATGATATGTCTGGGGGATGACTTATTGGGGTTGAATCATGCTGGAGTTCTGAAACTGTCTGCTATCTGAATTTCAGGATCTCTAGGCATGTCTGGAAAATTCTCTTTCATAATTTCATGCAGAAGTGCCTCTGTGCCCATCGATGCCACTTCATCGTTTTCGGGAACTCCTATTATTCGTATATTTGCCTTCTTCAAATTATCCCAGAGCTCTCTAAGAGAATGATCCATTTTTGCTCTCCATTACTCTTCCTCTTTGAGAGTTTGGGAGCATTTGAAGGCTTTATCTTCGGTGTCAGAAATCCTTTCTTCTGCTTGGTCCATTCTGTTGCTGAGGGATTCTACTGTATTTTTCATATCTTTAAGGGCTGCAAATTCTTGCTTCAGTGTGTCTAAGTCTTTGGTGGTTTTGTCTTTAAATTCGTTAAATTCTTGAGACAACTTTTGAATTTCTCCTCGGATTCCTAATTCCATTTTATCAATCTTGTATGCAATCCAAATTCTGAATTCAATTTCTGACATGTCTGCCAGTTGTTTATGAATGGGGTCTTCAATTATGTCAGCCATTTCTTTCCTTGGGGGGTTGATCTATTCCAGTTATTCATGTCACCGGAGATTTTCCGCTGATTCCGCCCCATGGTTGTTTTACTCCCTTTGATTTTTCCCCTAGGGTTTTGTTGAGGGCCCGTTCAGTGTTGTAGCCTGAGAGACTGTGGCCCTGTCTGGTGTGGTTGGACTGAGTGCTTCTGACTTATTGTCAGCTGGCTTCTGTTTGACCCCAGTGAAGCACTTACTCTGGGTTGAAGTTGCAGTTCTCTGAGTCGGCCCTACCCTGGATGTTTCCGGGGTCTGTGAGTCACCTCAGGCAAATCCTACACTCAGGGGTGGCCTCCTCTGGTTGCCCAGGGAGGCGGGGGTATGGCTTCAGCTGCCTCAGGGAACTGCCGCTCTGATGTGGGTCTCCCCCAGCCTCACTCCTGTCCCAGAGTCAGGACCGACCAGCCACAGTTCAGACACTGTCCACATCTCGACAAATCCCTCAAGAATCTGGACTCCCGGGGGACAGGCCTCCAAATCTCAGAGTGAGGGTGGGGTGGGGCGCTGGGAGCTCAGAGCCACCGGCAGCAAGCTCACTCAATTCCTCCCAATCTTTGGCTCCACCGCACCGCCACAGCCCAAGCCTCCAGGCTTCAGAGTGAGGGCGGGTGGAGCCCAGAACCGCCGGGCAGCGAAAAGCAGACTCAGCTCCACCCAGTTCCTTGCCTAGCCATATGGCATGCGCTCAGGTCTCCAGACCACACAGCGAGGGCGGGGGGGGGGGGGGGCGGGGCTGGAGCGCCAGGAGCTCAGAGCCAGCAGGGGCTCCGAGCCGCAGGGAGCCCGGTCTACAGTGAGCAAATTCGGTTCCTCCCAGTCTCTCGCCCGGTTGTACCACCGCAGCTCAAGCCTTCAGGCTTCAGAGTGGGGGCAGGGTGGGGGGAGCGGCTGGAGCCCAGAACCGCCAGGCAGTGAACAGACTTGTCTCCCCCCAGTTCCCTGCCCGGCCACACGGCAGGCGCTCAGAGTGAGGACAGTGGGGGGGTGGGGGCGGAAAGTACCTGGAGCCCAGAGCCAGCAGGGGCTCCGAGCCGTAGGGAGCCCGGTTGACAGCGAGCAAATTCAGTTCCTCCCAGTCTCTCGCCCGGTTATACCGACGCAGCACAAACCTTCAGGCTTCAGAGTGGGGGCGGGGTGGGGGGAGCAGCTGGAGCCCAGAACCCCCGGGCAGCGAAAAACAGACTCAGCTCCACCCAGCTCCCTGCCCAGTCACACGGCAGGCACTCAGGTCTCCAGACCACAGAGCGAGGGCGGGGGGAGCGCCAGGAGCTCACAGCAGCAGGGAGCTCAGAGCAGCTGGTAGCGAGGTCACAGAGTTCGACTCAGTTATATGCCTGGTTGTATTGTTGCCCAAGGAGGGCTGCTGCACCTCGCCTTGGGGAAGTGCCACCCTGGTGAGGGTCTCCGTCCGCTGACTGTCCTCACCTCTCTCCCGTGCCCCAGAATCAGCACTGACCAGCGGCAGCTCAGGGACTGTCCTCTCCCCTTTAGGAGTCACCCAAGAATCCGAACTCCTGGGGGACAGGCTTTCAGACCTCAGAGAGAGTGGAGGGAAGTGCTGGGATCTCAGAGTTGCCAGCAAAGGATATTTACAGATTTATATAGTTTTATGCCTGGCAGGAGAACGCCTAGGCATCCTAGTGGGAGGTAGGTCCAGTTTGTAGTAGGTCTCTCCCGTGAAGTGTAGTGGGAGGGCCTTTGATTTCTGCCCTTTTGTTTGTGGGGCCCTTAAGCCGATCAGGTGGTGGGGGGACTCCCATCCGCTTAGTGATGGGTTTTGTACCTTTTGTTTGCTTCCTTTTGGTCGCAGCTCTCCTCAGCGGGGTTGATGTGCATTCTTCAACTTTCTCGCGTGGTGTTGCTCGAATCCATCAGGTTACTTGCTAAATTTTCGTCCCCTAACTCTCCTTCAGGACGGGAGCCTCTGTGGAAAGCTGGCTTCAGTCCGCCATCTTCCCATCATCCCCCCACAAATGATGCTTTGTTAATAATTCTTCCTCTCATTCCCTTTATTTGGAAATGGTGCTTATTTACAGCCCGCAGCCTTGCTGCCGCTCACACTCAGTGACCACAGCAGGTGAGGTGGTCCAGCTCTCAGCTACCAGTTTACTGGCCCAGGTGGTTCCTGGGCCACCTACCACCCTGTGATCAAAGATGAGCATCACCTTCTCGTGCTTGATGTGAACACTAACTGTATGGCTGGAAAGCCCTCACTGGCAGAAATCTCGTATTTATTGCTTTCCATTCCTCGGTCTGTTCCACATGTGCACAAATGCAGAAAGGAAGCAGCAGGGTTCCCAGGTCCACTCTCTGGGTGGAGACCAGCTGACCATTCGTACGGGGTATGGGCATGTGTGCCTCTGACTCTCTTCTTGGAGAAGCACAGGGGCACATGCCAGGGTGGGAGACAGTGAGAAGGAATCATACATTTGGAGCTTCTGGAATTCTCACTTGACCCACTGAAATAAATGCATGGAGAGAGAAGGAAGGTCAAGTTGGAGGCGGGAAGAGGCTGGGCTGAGGCTGATGGGCAACTAGTAACTTATGAGAGAAAGGCCTTGCTGGGCTACTTGGACATGGGCAGTTATTTCTTTCAAAATAACAAAGGTCCATTTTTACAAGTAGAGTGTTCTTACATATGTCACAGTGGTGTGGCTGACTGTTACTGTCACAGATTTTTGTCAGTTGTCTCCTGCTTCTAGCAAGTGGGATGTTTTCTCCTAGAGGCTGAGGGGCTGCCCATCCCGTCTTCCTGGCGTCCCTGTCCATGAGACAGTGTTTAAGTTAAGAGTCTTCAGTCTCCGTCAACCCCAGAAGATTCAAGACTCCTTGCAAGGGACAGGGGCTTCGGCATGGAACCACCATATGGGGTCATTTCTGCACCTCCCTTTTCAGTACCAATAACCTTGGAAAATTTTCTAAAAGTCTAATCTCAGAGGCAGTCTGCCTGGCAAGGACGATTTCTGTGGTCCCTAAAGTATTAACTCACTTGCTAGTTAATTGGTTTTAAGTTTCTATAATGATACAAAACCTTAAGATGGGATTTAAAAATTGCAGACACTAACCCAGAACACCCTGACAGGACTCACTCCTCCTGGATGTCACCAGTCACCTACAAGCAAACGGACTCCTCTCTCACAGTAAAAGTCAGGGAGGAAGAAGAGGACCCAGCAGGATGACTGAAGTCTTCCTAAAATGAGAGAAAAGTCTGCACCGAGCAGTTGAAGGGGCACCCCTAGGAACGGACGGGAAAGATAAACTTGGAAGAATTCATAGGCTGCAGAAGGGCAGAACACCAGGGAGGTGCAAAGTATTTTTAACACATGTGGCTGGAAATAGCCACAGACTTCATCTGCATGATTTATGAAAGTGTGAGCAAAACCCAAACTCAGTAACTTTGTAACAGAAACCTGCTTCATTTGCAAGAGATAGTTTGTTTCACAATACAAAAGTGTGTACAGAAATACAAGATTTCAAAATTACAAAAACTGGGATTTATATTTATATATATAGATACACATTTATTTCAACAAACTGGCTTAAGTAAAGTAAAACTTGGAAATTCCAAATTTGGAAAAGCAACCTCAACAGCTTTTTGCACTTGTTTTTAAATAAGTATGTACAATATTTGAAAAAAAAAAAATAAAAACTCTTTTAATAAAGTTTATTTTTAGTCTTAAAAAGATAATGCTTGAACTATAAATTCTAAGTCTTCAAAAGATACAAAGATGAGTTCCAAGGATGTGATTTGCCCCAAACACTGTTATTGAGGCTTCTGGACGAGAACCAACTTCATGCTGTGAGACTGACAATGGCTGTTTGGACACTCTGAGCAAGCTGGTGTTTTCAGCAGCAGGATGCGGCCCAGAGACCCTCAACAGTGCCCATGTCTGAGGAGACAGGCATCTCAGAGCCTGCAGACAGCACCCAAGGAAACCCTGGGGAGGTGAGCTGCAACTTGTATTTGGTTTCTGAACTCTGTATGCATGAAAAAACAGGAGAATTTCTTTTGGTGGGAGTAATCATCATAGTCCATTTTGTCCACAGACCCAACACAGAAAGTTAATGTTGAAAGAAATTTACAACTCTGCATCTCAGAATGTTATACCCAAATAGAAGAATTTGGGGTGAGAATAGGTAAGCAAGTTTTCAGATAGGTTTCAATAAGGAAAGTAAAATGTTGGCCTTAGAGAAATGAGGAGTAAGCACCTGGGTAGCTGAGCATTTGGCGAAGCAGAGCATGAACAAAAACACAGACCTTGGCTCAAAATTAATCCAAAAAGGGACATTATTTTAGTCCTTTTGCAAAATAACTTTGGGCACACACGAAGTCTTTCTTTTGCGAAGACAATAAGCAGTTCAAACAAAGCATAAATGAAATTCTTTGGGACAAAAAAAGAAATTAGTTTCACATTCTTGTCAAAGAATCACTCACTAATTCATAGAAAGGGCTCTATTAAAGCCAAACTCTGAACCAGCTTCCAGGTATTAAATCAGGTGCAGCTTGAGGTGTGAGTCTGTGTCTAAGCCAAACTTCCTAATGCCACGGCCCTTTAATACAGTTCCTGTGGGTTGCAACCCACAGGTTGAGAACCACTGGTCTAAGCACTGTCTCTGCAGGCCGTGGCGTTCTGAGACTGGGGGTTGTTCACAATCATACCTCTCACCATGTCAGGCATTCCTAATTTGCCAAAATCAACCTTTTAAAAATTTCTACTCACGACTAACAGGATTCAGTCACTTCCCCTGTCTTCAACAAGGTCTGACAATTAAGTTCACAAACTCCATCTCACTGGAGAATGTCACCACATCACCTAAAATGCTCCCCTCAGGGAGCTGTGCACCAGCACCAGGGCCTAGTCCACCCTTCAAAGTGCTTTTGGAACTCTTTCTGGAATGACGGTCAGAGCTGTGGTCATATGAAGTCTGGTAATTAAGGTTGTAAACCTGCCACCATGAGTTTACATTAGCAAAGTATAAACACCTCAGTAGGGTTTCAGAACCTTGGTACATCAGTGTCTGAATGGATTAAAACACTGTGGTATACGTATACAATGGATTAGTATTCAGCCATTAAAAAAGATGGAGAAATGTTAATTAATTGCTCAAAAGACTCAGCTATGGATGACTGAATTTAATGGCATTATTTGCAGCACCTCACATTTAAATCCTAAAATAACCAAAAATTAAGTGGGCATAATTTTTGCCAAGCCCAGATGCTAAAGCAAAGTGAATCTGAAATATAGTAGACTCTGCCTACTTTGCCCACTGTAGTCAGTGTAGACTCTAGAAAGGGCCTCTCCCTGGTAGTTGTGAGTCCATGTCTTAGTCCACCTCAGCATCTGTCCAAGACGACCTGACCCAGGGGCTGGACAAGTCATGTAAATGCACAAAGATGAGTATGTGCAGAGGTCAGTGGGGTGACGCATCCCTGGTGCAGACTGGAAGGGCACGAGCTCTTTAAGCAGCTGGGTGCTGATCTGCTAGTTGTGATTTCAGGCTGAATATTTCTAGATCATTTGATTTTTTCAAAACTTTTCAAAGCCTTCTGTAAAATGCTCAATTTTTCTAATGTTGTCATATTTCAAACATTACCATCTTATGTGAAACAAACTGACCTGGGTGTCCAGGCAGCATTTGGCCTCCAGGCTGCAATTTGCAAACTCAGACCTAGTCCAGCATCATCATCTTTGTGACAGAGACAACAAACAGCAGACGCTGCCTGTTCAAGGCCGGACTATAGGTCTCTGGATTCTCAGGCCAGGCTGCAGCCAATGTCTACAGTATCTGTCCCAGACATGCACACGAGTGATTTCTTAGCACCTGGCTGGGCGGGCTACAGTGCTGCCATTTCATGAGCATTACAGCACAGGAATCTCAATCTCTCTCGTGGGCCCTACATTCAGAAGCCAATCAGGAATTTATTTTCTTACATGAGATAGTCGAGCCTTGTGACTGCTGTGGTGCTGTCAAAAGAGAGTAAAGTGTGTGTGATTTCATCCTCTAACTTTAGAGAGATCCATTCACAAATCCACAGTTCTTGCCCTGCTCTCAGGTCTGAGTGGCAGGCAGCAAAACCAAGAGCTTGGCATCCTGGAGAGGCAGCAGAATGAGACGCCACGTGTCTGCACTTTGGCTCCGGGAGATCAGAATCTTTATTGAGAGAGCTCCCTGTTTTGATTTCCGGATCAGGCCCTGAACAGTTGATAAAGGAGAATGACTTGGCCATTATCAGAAGTAGTTGTATTTCTGCAAAGAGCCAGTACTAAACAAGAGTTTATCTCCACAAGACTGACAGAATTCACACCAGATGACAATTCAATCAGATGCCTCAAACAGCACACGTATTGGCTGGTGGGATATATGCAAAGCTCTTTTGCTCTAGCCACAGTGAAAGAGATGTCTGGGGAATATTTAATATAGTCTGAATCTAGGAAATAAATGCTGGTTTTGCTTGCAGTAGGCTGTCTCTATATAATTCACAGTAATATTTTTATATAAATGTAATCCTAACAAAATGCCATTTAGTCCAAAGAGTCAACTATCTGTGACCTTTGCAATTATTTGATAAAACATTCCCAAAAGGCTTACTGGACTTTTCAAAATGTGTTTCTCAGCCTTTAGAGCATTCTCGTGGCAGCTAGCAGGTCCTATCATCTTACTTAAACACTGAGGAAACTGAGGAATGCAGATGAAAGGTAAAGTCAAAATAAACTTATTTAAACACAAAGCTTCAGTCCTCTGTAAAACCAACCTCTGATGTCAGAACTATCTTTCATAACCAATAGGAGAGTGTAGGGTCTAAAGCCTTGATTCTTGCACTGACAGTTTGGGGCTCTCTAACGAGCTTCACTGTTGGCTGCAGTACCTGGAGCCAATACTTCAACTCTCCTGAGCCTGGGCTCCTCACCTGTAAAGTGGGGATAATGATAATATTTAATTTGTAGTGTGCCATAAAAATGTAATAAAATAGCATGACACTGTAGTGGGCACATGACAGGCCGATGACAATTATTACCAACCACTGTTTTTATTAAAACAGAGTGACCCAGATGTAGTGAATCAGAGGCCTTGGAATAAAGATACACTATTATATCCCACAACCAAGTTATCACCAATCCTGTAATCTAGTATTAGGTTACTGTGATGTTTCTACTCTTCCTTTTCTAAATTTCTCCTTCGATTATCATCCCACAGAAGCACAACTAGGAAAAGAAAAGCTGCCCCTCCCTCCCGAGGCCTTTCACACCTTTTGTCTTCATCTGCAGTGACACAGAAGCTACTGGACAGCTGCCAGAGGGATGTCAGGCAGCCTTTTCTGTGGACACACGTCTGACAAGGGCTAGGCCTTCCATCTTCCAAACTGCGCAGAATGTGGGGCCTATAACTGTCACATTTGCCACGAGCGTCTAATTGCAGGTGGGGAGACAGAATGAGGAGCCAGAACTCCTCTCCATGTGGCCTTGTTGGAAGTGCTCACTGACTGCAAATGCCCCTCATTAAGCTCAGGACTGCGATTAGCTTACTCAGTCTCCTGGCCAGGCACCTGATAGGCAAAGTGGGAGGATCTCTTGAGCTTAGGAGTTCAAGACCAGCCTGAGCAAGAGCAAGACCCTATCTCTACTAAAAATAGAAAAACTAGCCAGGTATGGTGGTGTGCAGCTGTTGTCCCAGCTACTCAGGAGGCTGAGGAAGGTGGGTCGCTTGAGCCCAGGAGTTTGAGGTTGCTGTGAGCTATGACACCATGGCATGCTAGCCTAGGTGATAAAACAAGACCCTGTCTCAAAAAAATAAAATTAAAAATTAAAAAAAAAATAATAAAAAAACAGTCTCCTATCTAGCCTCCTGTTTCTTCCCTCAGTGACCCCTTCAGTACGTGGTCAGGTCCTGCCCCCCACCACAGCCTCCATGGCTGCCCACCTGATGTGGTAAAAAAGCTGAGGCCTTTCTCATGGCCCATGAGGTCTGGCACGGTCTGACTGAGGCCTTCTCACCCACTAGCTCTGCTAGTTATTCTCTCAAACAACTGCCCTGGGTATCCCTCCCTGAGTGCCTCCAACAGGGCCCACAGGCCTGCCATCCCTGTCACACAGTGTCAAAGAGCAGGTGGCTTCTAGACAATAGCAACTTACTGCTCATAGCTCTGGAAGCTGGAAGTGTGCTGGTTGGGGCCAGCACAGTGTTTGCGGGAGGCTCTGCACTCTGGGAGGTTCTGACTAAGGCCCTCATCTGGGTGTAGACTACCGATTTCCCAGAACAAGAGTGAGAGAGAGCTCCTGGGTTCCTTTTGTTAGGGCAATAGTCCCACTCTCGAGGGGACCGTTCTCATAACTAATCACACATGGCCCCACCCCTATTCCCACATGGAGGGTCAGAGTTTCAACACACGACTTGGATGTGGACACAGATGCTTAGCTCTTGGATCCCCATCAGCCTTCCCCTGTTCTGCCAGGCACTACCGGCCCCCAGCACCCTGAGGTTTCCATGTTCACCATGCTCATTGCCTGCCGCCTGCTATAAGGACGAAGCTGCACACAAGTTGGAGTCCATCAGCTCTGCTCACTGCTGGACCTGAGCACTCCGAGCACCGCCCGGTGCCCAGCCCATGCTGATGCATGTGGTCAGCTGAATGAGGAGGGAGTGAAGGGGACTGAGCAGACACAAACCCCACCCCACTCACCCCCAGCAGCCAGGGCAAGAACTGGGGGCAGGGCCATTTCTGGTCAACACTGCAGACAGTCTTGCTGCCTTCTCCAAGTGCTAATCTGAAAATGGACTAGAGATTTTGCTCATTTAAAAAACAAAAAACAAAACAAACAAATAAACAAAAAAACAACTCCCAGGACCTTTCACAGAACTTCCCCACTTTAGGGTACTTGTGTTCTGGTCCTGCATTGTGCTCTAATGAGATGAGGCCCTGGGAAAGTCAGTTCACTTCCCCATAGAATGCATGGTGGCTAATTTTCCTTCCAGTCTCAAAAAACTCCCAAGATAGGAAAAAGGAAAAAAACAAGCCAAGCCCTGCTATGTCCTCACCAAAAACATGCACCTTCGCAACTTGATGAAACTCAGGGAGCCGTGACTGAGCAGCAGGGGACGTGCAGGGTGCTGGGAACCCCCCAGCAGCCACTCTTTGCTGCTTCCCACTACAGCTCCTCACAAGGTGGGGCCGCTGCTGAAATGCTCAGATCTTCACAACGTACAAGTCCTTTGAGGAAATGAAGACATTTTAACGCATCCACCTCCTCACATTGTGTTGGATCTGTAGGCCTCAGGGAGAATGAACTCTCAAAAGTACTGTGCCAATAATATCACTTTCATTCCCTGTCCAGGAATTCCTCAGCATCAGGCTGCCCAGCATGTTTGGAAGGCCAAGCCATTCAGTCCTTGCCCTCAGAGAGCCAGCGAGCCAACCCACTGGGGGCAACAAAAAAAGTAAAGAGCAGGCGACATTACCTATCTCTTCCAAACAACTTAGCAAGAAAGAAATACACAACCCCGTTAAAAAGTGCACAAGAAAATGCTAGGAAGGCTATGTTAACCAGTGTGATGAAAATATGTCAAATGGTATATAAAACCAGTGTATGGTGCCCCATGATTGCAATAATGTACACAGCTATGATTTAATAATAAGTAAGTTCTTTTAATAAAAGAAAGAAAGAAAAGAAAGAAAGAACATAAGAGATGGGAACAGAAATTTTTAAAAAGATTGACAGACTAATGACTGACAACATGAAAAATGTTCAATGTCACTAATCATCTGGGAAAAGCACATTAAAGCACAGTGACTTGCCACCTTACCCCTGTCAGATTAGCCATTATTAAACAGTCAAAAACATCAGGTGCTGGCATGGGTGCAGAGAAACCACCACTCAGACGCTGTTGGAGGCGCCATGAAGTAGCACTTCCATAAGAAACTGTGAAGATTCCTCAAAGAAATAATAATAACAGACCGCCAACCTGACCAGCAGTACCACTCCTAGGTGTCTATCCAAAGGAAAAGAAGTTATTTTATCAAAAAGATACCTGCATTCAAATGTTTATCACAGTACAACTCACAATTACAAAGAGGTGGGCTCAACCTAGTGCCCACTGACTCGTGAGCAGGTGAAGAAAACATGGAGCACTGCTCAGCTGTAAGGAGCAGGATGACAGCCTCTATAGTAACTGGACAGAACTGGAGACCATTATGCTAAGTGAAGTGTCACAGGAACCACACATTCTTTCTCATAACTGGGAGCTAAATAATGGGCACAAAGAGACATAAAGAATGTTGGAAAACAAGATGGGGGAGCACAACTTGCCCCTGGGCACAATGAGCTCTATTCCTGTAACCAGCACGGGGACAGCCCAAACTGTCACTTCACACAAGTGTCTGTGTAATGAAGACATGTTACAATCCCGCAGTACTTTGACATTAAGAGGAAGAATCTAGGTGTAAAATACATATTAAAAAAGAAAGAGCAGCAGATATAGCTCATATGCTGGGCTTAAAAGAAAGAACAGGAGGAAAAAAAGAAAGACATGAAAGAAAAAATGTTTTTAAAATGAAATTACTTACTACCCAGAAATGTGTTCCACACTGTTAGTGTACATTATCCCAGATGCCCCTGTCATGTGTGCATGTGTGTGCGGATATTACACACATGTAAGAGCAACAGGAGAAAACAAACACGATCCCATGACCCTGAGAGCGCCTTGGGCCAACAAAGGAGTAAACATGAACAAAAATTAAAACCACAGTTTTTTCACTAAAACGAAAACATACCATATCTAATTATAGTCACTAAATAAGGTTTTTAAAAATTTCCCTATAAATTGTTAATGCTCATCCATTTGTGAACATGTACACACATCACTTCAATCATCTGCAGCTCCCTTGAGGGATTCCCTGAAGGCTCCCTCCCAGGTACGTCTCTAAGTATTTATTTGGGATAATTCCTACTTGTGGACTCTACTAGGGTCAAAAGTAAGGTGCTTTCTCTGGAAGATCAATAATCCGTGTGTGTGTGTGTGTGTGTGTGTGTGTGTACGCACGCATGCGCGTTTGTATGTGTTCTGATTGGCCTTGAGTTATGCTGTGCTAATGCCACTCAGGGGTGTGAGTGTCCATTCTCCACATTACTTAACAAACCAAGTGATGTAAACGAATCATTTGGACCCATAGACTAATCTGAAATAAAAAGAGAAAGGACATCTCAAAAGGAGATTTTTACCATTCACCTAGGTACAAAATACTGTCTAAATCTTGTTTTCTTTTACATGTGTGTTTTTAGTGAGAGTGACATTTTAAAACATCTTTATTGATAAGTGGTATTTCTTACTTTCTTAGTTACTGCCTTGGCCTTAACTAAATCTTTCTATTAGTAGTTTCATATTTTTCCTATTGATTTATAAAAATTCTTCATTTCTGAAGTCTACTAAATTCTTTGCTTGTTACAGTATATGGAATGAATATGTTTCCTAAATTAGATATTTGCATTTTACTTTGTTTTTTTAGAATAAGAAAATTTTAAAAATACACATAGCCAAGTCCATCAAAATGCTGTTTTATAGTTTACTGCTGTGATATCACACAGTTCTCTTTAGGATTATACAATATTTATGTTCTCCTACTTTTACATTTTTAATATTTACATTTCCATGTACCATACTTTTAAGACCAAAATTAAAATTTTAAATTTTGCAGAAAAGACATACAATGTAGGGTGTCCATAAAGTTTGTGTGCAATTTAAAGTTCATGTACAATTTAAAATAGTTGCCTATTTTACATTGCACACAAACTTTAAGGACATGCTGGATATAAAATCAAAGTGATCACCCAAAATAGGTTTATTGCAAAGTACATTTTTATCTTAAATTGGGAGAGGAATCTTGTTAGAAAAGATATTTCCAACAGTTCTTTTTGAGTATTCATTATCAAATGACATAAAAATCTTGTTGGTTTTTTGACCCCTCACATTAAGCCCTTCTGGTCACCACCTGCGTTCACTGTGTGTGCTGTCTTTGCCCAACTGTAACGCTGGGCACATCACAAGAGTAATGTCCACCCACACTGAGTCCTCTGGGAATTACCCGTGAAACAGTCATCCCTGGAGCTGTAGGTTAGAACAGTTCTTGGCACACAGCAAGTGCTGGGCGATTTAGTGAATTTTGTGTGTGTCTAGAGAATGAGTAAGATCACTAGTTAAAAGGGTATTTTTGGAGACATTAACCCAACCACACCCCGTGGGGTGAGGAGCAGGGGAGGAGGTGAGGTGGGAGGCTGCTGTGAAGCCCAGGCCCTGCTGGATCGAGTGGCTGGTGCAAGGACCAACCACAAACAGAGGAAGATCCAGCTCAATGGCCCTGATGTCCCACTGAAGGATGAACAGAGAAGCTCCCAAGGGGACAGCAGGAGGGTGGAAAGAAGGCAGTCTGAGCATTACACTGACAGGGGGTAGGCTGGCATCAGACACACTGACAGGAGCTATCCTGCAAGTGGTCAAAGACCCAGGCCTTGGGCATGTGGCTAAGTGAAACAGGGGAAGAGGAAGGAAGAGCAACATCTGCAGAGCACCTGCTTGGTATCCTACATGGTAGCAGGCACTGGAATTCATGTTTCAGAGCCATTCACACATTCCTGGTGGCCAGGATAAAGAACCTACGGCTTCTTTAGGTCCCAGCCACACCCCTGCCAGCTATGCAGACCTCGGCAGTTTACATGTCCTCTTTGCAAACCTTTGTTTTGTCATTTAAGAAATGAGGATTATTAATAACGCCCATCTCAAAGAATCAGAATACATGGTATTCTGTCATAAAAAGTAAAACACACTAAAATAAAAATGCACTAAAAATAAAATGCAACAACTGGTACAATAAAAATAGAATGGAACAACTGGTGTGAGGATGGTCTGTATCGAGGGACAGAAGAAAGATTCAGAAACACTAGAACGATGGACACTAGAACGATGGGATTTAAGGAAATGGGAGAAAAACTTGAAAACAAAGTATTATGGAAATCACAAGAGTTGAGGGTTTCAAAGGAGATACTAAATAAGACTTAGCCATGATGCTAGAAAAATGAACTATTCATCCCTGATTGTTCTCCATGGACATAAAGCAAATTCAGACAGCACTACGTACCCACAGCTGGTCATCCATGCCCGGAGGGTTCTTTTTGATAAAAGCACCATAGTATGTAGCAATATTCCGGTGATGGGAATATTTCTTCAACATGTTAATTTCTTGTTTGATTTCTTCCTCTTCATCCTGTGTTAGAACAATAAATATTCTGTCATGAAAATCCATTGTCTTAAGTAACATTCTGTTTTTGAACATCATGTATATCAACTAAGTTTTTCCTTCTATGGTGACAAACTTGCATAATTTTTAAATCTGCTGCCAAGGACAAGTTTATAAGACAACACAGTGGCAGTCCAAGGGGTCTTCTATTTGCATAGCAAGCAGACATCACATGCAACTTGCTGGAAAATAAACAGACAAAAGAAAGCCCCAATAACCCCTCATCTCTTCACCTGGAGGAGATAAATATAGACAGGCTATTGAGATAAAATTCACCCTAGGCCACTAGGAACTATTAAATAATCCATTGAGCACCTGTCACTGATCCTATTTGGTCTATGAAAGATTGAGGAAAGTGAAAGAGAAAAACATAGGCTCTCAACTTCAATTTCATGAAGCTCATTTTTTACTGAGTGCCTGACTGAATGAAGGTGATGAAAGTCAGGTGGGAAGGGAGCAAAGGCCAGTTCTCTGGCTCCCAGGACCCTCCCGAGCAGCAGTAGCAGCAGCACCACTCCACCAGGAAACTGAACGTGAACAGGAGGGAGATGTGCGGGGGCCAAGGATGCAGGAGGAGCTCTGCTGCTCAGGTCCACCCACTCCAAGCTTCAAGCTGGGGTCCACCAGTCTGGGCTTCCAGAGGTCCTGGGCACTCCTGGGAGAACTGAGGGTATGTGTCCTCCCATAATTCTATTCTCCTGTTGTGTACACATCACTTGGACTGAAAATAGTGTTTTGTTTTTGAGGCTGGTGGAACAACTTCCTATTCCCAAGGATAACTGATTTGGAAGCAGCAGCTAGCAATGGCCACGTGCCAGGAGACCACCCACAGTTGTGTCCCCTGCACATGTCCCACGAGCGTGTCCCTGGCATGTGTATCCCGAGTCCCCCAAGAGTGTCCCCTGCATGTGTATCCCAAGTCCCCTAAGCATGTCCCCTGCATGTATCCCAAGTATCCTGAGCATGTCGCCAAGTGTGTCCCGTGTGTGTCCTGTGTCCGTAGCATGTATCCTAAGTGTCCCGAGTGTGTCCCAGTGTATCCCGTGTCTCCTATGTGTCCCCTGAGAGTGCTCCCTGAGTGTGTCCTCTGTGTGTATCCCATGACCCCTGCATGTGTCCCCTGCACCTGCACAGCCTCCACCCAGCTTTCTGCACTTCTGGACCCTCTACAGGCTCTGAGCCCTGTCTTCTTCTCTCCTCTTCACATTATTTTTACACATCATTATGGTTGAGTTTAACTGACCCTGCCAGGGGAAGTCCCCCATCAATTCTCTCAGGCAGTGTCAAGGCCTTACTGTGTCTCAGCACCTACACTCCTTACCACACTCGCCATTTTTGCTGATGTTGGTATGGAGGTGCTTGTCCTACAAACAGCCCCATCGTGCAACTCTCTCTTCTGCAGACTGTCAGCCCTCCTCTGCCTTTTGATCTCAGTATCAGTGCTCCTTCCTGGCAGAATCTCTGACCTGCCAGGCCAGGCCCTAGCCCCAACACTGGCGCACCTTTGTAGCACCCGTCAGAATCACCAGCCACATCCACTACTAGATTAAGGTCTCTTCTCATCAGCCTGAGAGCACAGGCAACCTGCTTGCTTTGTGCCCTACAATGTCCCCAGCACCAAGCAAAGTACCTGTGGATAGATATGGATGAACCCACCCAACCCAGCACCAAGAGCAGGTGGGTGACACCATCATGGAAGGGATAGGTAGGAGCAGGGCAAGGAGAGAGGTGAGAGGGCATTTTTCCACCACACATATTTACTAAAGTCAGTCTTAGTAAAAAGCACAGATTTCCAAACCTAGAAGAAGTATGATACATATCACGTGGCTTAACTCAACTGAACACCAGGTCATCTCCAAGTAGAACGGGGCTCAGAGCTGAGCTCGGGAAAGGTGCGTGTGCTGAGGGCAGGGCAGCTGCAGCGCGCAGTAGCTGACCACTCATACCCTGCAGCCCAGGGAGGTGGCCAGGCTGTCACTGTGCAGGCCTGAGGGCTAGGGACAGCCCTTGTCACACATCTCACGGCCTCACTAAGGCACATCAGCTGCTCAGACTCACCGGGTGGGACCCAGTGCTTGGGGATGAGTGAGGGTATGAGTGACCTACTTTGGGGAAGCTACATAGCAAGGCACAAAGCAGCTGGAGGGCTTCTGTGGCAGCGCAGTGCCAGCTTCCAGTGACGCCAGGAAGCTGTGTGAGGCAACACCAGACACAGGTCACTGGGCAGCTGCACCTCCTGCCCTTCCTCACCTCGCTAGGCACACTGCTCCCTCCAGTGTCCACTGCTAGGGCTCTCTGGGGAGGGGGGTGCTGGGTGTGGGGATAGATTGGGGGGCTGAGGCAATGCCCACCATGTCATCAAGAAAATAAGAACTTATGAAACCACTTCAGGGCTGCGGTTTATCCAGATTTGTAGTCTGGGGCAGTGATGGCAGTAAGTCAGTGAGCGAGACAGAAAGGAAGGCCTCTGCTACTGACAAGGGCCCATCCAGCCACAAACAGTCCAGCTGCTCCCGCTACAGCCAGTGAGGGAGATGAGTTATGCTGCTTTCCCAAAGACAAAAAAACTAGGTCTAAATTAGACTAGAGAAGGAGGTCCTCTATTTAGTAAATGTAAAATGCTGTAAGGGAAGGGTGTCCTCTATTTAGTTTTACTCCTGTGTCTTTGGCATCAAGCTCACCAAGAAACTATTGACCACTAGGACCCATCTAACTCCAGTAAGATTAGCCCACATCACAAAATCCCCAACTGCAGATGCTGGCGTGGATGTGGAGAGAAGGGAACACTTTTGCACTGCTGGTGGGATGGCAAGCTAGTACCTTATTTTGGAAAGAAGTTTGGAGAATACTCAAGGAACTAAAAGTAGACCTGCCCTTCAATCCTGCAATTCCTCTACTAGGTGTATAACCAGATGATCAAAAATCATTTTATAACAAAGATATTTGCACCAAAGTGTTTATTCCAGCCCAATTCATAATTTCAAAGTTGTGGAAGCAGCCCAAATGCCCCTCAACCCATGACTGGATGAACAAATTGTGGTATATGCATACTGTGGAATATGTATACTATGGAACACTATGCAGTCATAAAAAGATGGAAACTTCACATCTTTTATGTTTATCTGGATGGAGATGGAACATATTCTTCTTAGTAAAGTATCTCAAGAATGGAAGAAGAAGTATCCAATGTCTCAATATTATTATGAAACCAACATAGAATCATCTACACTTTCATACAAATGATAAAACACAACTATAGGAGAGGGGAGGCCAGGAGGAGGGAGGGTATTTGGAGGGACCTCACCTATTGTTCACAATGCAAGGGTACATGTCAAAACTATAAAGCATAGAGTATAAATGTCTTAACACAACAAATAAGTGAAGGTTATGTTAACAAGTTTAATGTAAGAATTCCAAATTGTATATCAAATCAGCACATTGTATCCCATAAATGCATTAATGCATACAGTTATGATTTAATAAAAAAAAAAAAGAAGGGTGGCGCCTGTGGCTCAGTCGGTAAGGCGCCAGCCCCATATACCGAGGGTGGTGGGTTCAAACCCAGCCCCGGCCAAAGTGCAACCAAAATAGCCGGGCGTTGTGGCGGGCGCCTGTAGTCCCAGCTACTCAGGAGGCTGAGGCAGGAGAATCGCTCAAGCCCAGGAGTTGGAGGTTGCTGTGAGCTGTGTGACGCCATGGCACTCTACCGAGGGCCATAAAGTGAGACTCTGTCTCTACAAAAAAAAAAAAAAAAGAAAAAAGTAGTAGCACAAAATTGTTACAAATTTAAAAAGAGAAACGTTCATAAGCTGTGTCCACTACTCTAGGAGGAATCATTCTGAATCAGAAGACTTCAAATCTGGTCTGATTCATTATCTTCAAGGGTGGCATTTAAACTTTCTGAATGTCAGCTATTTTCAACTTTAACTGGGAATACAAATAACTAAGCCACTTCTTAGGGCTCAGAAACGATTGTTTACTTAAATATGGCTTTAGTATCAACATAGAGAAAATGATTTTTTCTCTCAAGATCATGGGAATCTATCTGTTGCTTAGTTACTGTAGTAGACTGAAAACAATGGCCACATAGTTTGGGACACTCAAATCACACAGCACAGTCTCTTTCCCACTCCCTCTCCCTGTGGCTGGGTCTGGCCATGCAACTCGCTCTGGCCAAGGGGACGTTAGCAAACAAGACCCAGCAGAGACCTAGAACCTCCTTATGCCGGAGACCTGACTCCCCTGCTGCTTGCAGAGAAACCACCGGCCACATGTGAGTAACCAGGATTAGCCTTCTGGAAGGTGAGACACCCTTAGATAAGACAGAAGTTTTCAAATGCAAGGGAAAGGATGATTCCAGGTGATGCTTTTAGCCACTGAGCACCTCCGATGGCAACACAATTGTCACCATCATACCCGTAACGCTCAGTGTGTGCCAGGCTCTGTGTGTGCTCTGTCTTACCTGGTACTGGAAACAGCTCAATGGAGGTTTTAACAACCTCACTTTACAAGTGAGGAAAGCGAATCTCAGAGAGGCTGAGCAGCTTCTTTAAACCCACCCACAGCTCAGATATTTAAATATTTAAATATTACAGCTCAGATTCAAGCTCAGACTTGTCTGACTCAAAAGAATATGCTCTTAATTCTACACACACAACTCCCAGGCAGATGAATGATGATTAGCCCAGTGACTGAAAAACCAAAGCTGCTAATCAAGAAAGTTTAAGACCATCCTGAACCAGGGTGGAAGAGAATCCCTTCTTTAGCCCTCCAGTTACGAGAGCTTGTTATTAATATTTGCTCATGATTGAATTCAAAGGATAAAGGAGAGATTTTAAGTTGCATATTTATTACACAGGGGAATACACTTTAAGTACCTATGATATGCTAGGATTTAAAAGTGGAATTAATAAAGCATTGCATATTAGCTCTGAATCCAAGGAACAGGAATAGAGCTAAATAACGCCTGCAACAATCCAAAGGACTGGCTGGGTGAAGTCTAGAGCAGTGGTTCTCAAACTTCCTAATGCCACGGCCCTTTAATGCAGTTCCTGTAGGTTGCGACCCACAAGTTAAGAACCGCTGGTCTAGAGGGAAGTACCAGGTGCAGACACTTACAAATGCCACCACCCCACAGGTGTGAGGACCTGGCCAGACTCACCTCTGCTCCCAGAGCACCTGCTCTGCTGTCACAGCCAGAACGCAGGTGTTTGTGCTAATTCATCCATCAGTCCCACCTTCAGAGCTGACTGAATGTCACAAAAAGTTGAAGATAATTTATTGTTAAAAGATAATAGACTATGAGAATTTGAAGGGATCATCACACATATGGTTTAAAGAATTTTTAAAAATAATTTGTAGAAGTGAAATCCCTCCCTGCAGTAGAAACTGTATTCAGGATGCCAATACACCTGTATAGTAGAAAAAAACTAAATTTTTAAAATCAGTAAATATTTATTTTTATAAGCTTAACTATGTAATATCTACTTAGGCAATTATTCAATGAAAATGAAGAGGATATTTTACTGAATATAGAATTAGAATTTATGAAATAAATTAAAAATCACATATCAATTTCAATATCTTAGTAATTTTCAGTTTTGTTTCTGCTCCAAAGGATGCAGAAAAACCTACATTTCCCAAGATAAGTAGTTTCAACTGAAAAGTTATTTTTAAAGAGCATGTGTTAAATTTCAGTGGGCTCTTCATGATGAATGACAGCCTGCACACGATGGGGCAACTGGGCAGCAGAAAGGACGACGCTGGCATTTTCTAGTGTGTTCAAAGTTGTTCAGTTTGAGGTCTGATTTTTAGATTACAGTTCATTAAATGTTAAGATATATTAAAAACTGAATGAGAATTAAGCATGTGTAAATTCCCTAAAATTACTCAAGGCAAGGTTATGTACCTGTGATCTATGTCTGTACAGATCTAAGTAAACAGCCTAGGAGGGCTCTGTGAACCACCAACTCCACACCTCTTCACTACAGCCTTGACAGCACTTGGACTTTGCAAGAATGTTCTGCAGGTTCTATTAATTAACTAAGCCTAACTATTTTGTGTCAGACTCTGCTCACCAGCCACCAAGAGATTTTAATTTTTGTGTCAGACTCTGCTCACCAGCCACAAGCCACACAACACCTGGGTTTGTTGTGTACATTAGCCCTAGGCTAAATGAATTCATTTGACAATTACTTATTAAATGCTAACAGTGTAATCATAAAACAGCTCTGAAACTGGGAAGGATAGAGGGATTATATCCAGTTCTCTCTGTGTCTATTTTCTATATAAAAGTGCTACAAATAAAAACAATAATTTAAAATTTGATTTTAAGCGTACGACTTTATCAGTTTCATTACAATAAACTACAGTAACTTTGCAGTAGTTCACAGCACACAATTAACAAAGATGGTCTTTGAGAATTCATCTCAGTTTCAACAGAGCTGCTATAATGAGCACAATTATAATAACTGATGAGATGCTGTTACAGTATTCTATATACACGAAAGACAATGTGACAAAATGGAGTAGAGTGTTTTCCAAAAACAGTGCATAGGTTTCACAAAGGAAATCTTATGTTGACTGTGATGTCTAAGGGGGTGAAATGACAGTCATTCGCTGCTGTCATGATACCCACTGAAATGCAAAAACATCTACTCTGGCCTTTCTTAAGGGTCAGTTTTTAAACAATCATCAACAATATGACTAAATCACAGTTTTTAAACAATCATCAACAATATGACTAATTGTTTTAAAATCACTAAATGATTTTAAAACAATCATCAACAATATGACTAAACTGTCTAGCCCTTCTCAGCAGGGGTTCCCCAGAAGAACTCAGTCCAACACTGCAAAGTGCCCACTGTGCGTGAGGGGCTGACACTGCCCTACAGGTGCAGCGGCCTCGCTCTGTGCCTTCCTTGGGAGAACAGAGGAAATAATCTCTCACATCATTTTCTCTAGGACTTGGTTGCCTGGTAATAAAACCCAGTTTAAAGGCTGACCCTCCCTAAATTGAAAATACGTACTTTGGATCAAATAGCTGTTAACTTTGCATCTCAAGTAAGGTGTTCTCATAAGAGAGGCTTTCTGAAGTTAAAAGCCTCACAAAGAACCAGAAACCAGAGGGGTGGTGTTCAGTGCTTTCACAGCATACTTTGTGCATCAGCTCACACTGATGCACCAAGATCCATGGCGTCCCAGGGGCCCAACTGCAGATCCTCAGAGCCACACAGCAGACTTAATCCACAGCATGGATGTCTCAGACTCTATCCACAACCATCA
The DNA here is from genome assembly GCF_027406575.1 of Nycticebus coucang. Classification (NCBI taxonomy): domain Eukaryota; kingdom Metazoa; phylum Chordata; class Mammalia; order Primates; family Lorisidae; genus Nycticebus; species Nycticebus coucang. The sequence continues at coordinate 136,205,762 of NC_069787.1, forward strand.
GCTGTTAAACTGCCAAGCACATCTCATTACATAGAGATCTTTTCAGTCCAAGGAAAATTCAGAAGTATGACTTCAGCTGAACTGCAAATTCTGATTTCTTTTGTGGCTGGAGCTTTATGAACAGTGCCAGGGTGTCCCACCTGGGCCCACATGACCACACACTGATTTTGTGAGGACTTTCTTTGATTGTCTGTGGTACTGGGTATCATGAAAAGTGTACATGGCCTTTTTATTGCTCACTAGTTTTTGTTAGTGTTAGTGTATTTACCATGCAGCTCAAGACAACTCTTTTTCCAATGCGGGGCAGGAAAGAAGAAGCTGGAAGCCACAAGGAGTTTCTATGTACAGACCAATAGCATGTGATTTTAATTTTTGGGTCAGACTCTGCTCACCAGTCACCACAACATCCACTGTCCATCATTTCTAACAGATCCTCGACTTTCAACTGCATGCACTGGTAGGAAAAAAGAACCTATTTTCCAGCTTCCCTTGCAGCTAGATGCAGCAACGAAAGCAGAAATGTCCCATGAGACCAGGACAGGGCCTTGCTGTACCTTTTTGCTCACCCCTCCCCATTTTTTTGTCATAGGGTGAGACCAATGAAAATCAGCAACCATCTCGAACCAGTAAGCGAATGAGTATGGAGGCCGTGCATCAGGAAGATGGGGCAGAAAAATAAACATCTTTTCTGCCCCCCACCCTCCGATACGTGCCCTGGGCCTGCTGGCCTCTGGGTCCCTGCAATGTGAACGACCAGGCACTTCTGCCACACTGGGCCTCTGTCACCTTGTTACGCCAGTTTCCTATTTCAAGTGACAGGTCTTAAATCCAACTAATATAATTCACATGCAGTTTCTTATGTAGTAAAAGCCAGGTAAATTAACTAACTAAGCCTAACTATTTGAACTATTTTGCAACATGTGAAACTTGAATCATAGCTGACCACTTTCTTCCACTGGCCAGCTCCTTAATTTGGCCTAATTTTCACAGAACGGACATGTACCATGTGTAGGTATTAGTACAGCAGGCCTAGTATCTAAAGTTGACCCCCTGCGTATGTTGATCCATTTGTTACAGTCCCTTGGGTGGTCACCTTACAGAGGTTCTGCTGTATTTAAAACAAAAAGAAGTAGCACTTTATCCAAATGGTAAACATACGAGAATACATTTTTTTTACTGGTTAAAAGTATATGCAATTTAAAAAGAAATTCAGATCAGCAATAAGAAATAAGTACAGGGTGTGTATAAATAAACATTAGTAGAATTTGTATCATCATAGGTCACTACTATATGACAGATGCTTATCAACAGTAACAAACCGGGCCCAAAGGTGAATGGACGGCAGTCCCTGTGCAGAGGCATGTGTCTTCATTATGTGCTTGGTGCTCCTGTTGTCTCTGGGTGACCCATTCAGTCTATTTCTACTCATAGTGAACAACCCACTTCTGGGCCAAATGGAAGACACTGGCCTTTTAGCTTTCATGCACAGCAGACAAACATCTCAGAAAAATCCCAGGACGATAACAACTATTAACATGCTTTTGATGTCCAGTGAATCCTTCCATGTCTGATTTTCACTCTATCCTCTTGAAAAGATATTAAAATATTTTAAACAGACCTCACAAAAGGATTGAAAGCATTAGACTGTAATTAAAATAAAGTTGATTCCTTAGATTGCTTTTGATCATTTAAGCAGAAATTTAGTTTTAGTGTCACTCTGTAACGACAAGATGTGTTTACTGTGAATATTTCGTCAACAATATTTTGTCTGGGGAAACATTCACATTAAATGTTTTACTAGGATTTCAGAGCTATCCAAGCTCTGCTGTAGTGCTGGGCAGACCTTTGGGGAAACTGTTGAGACTTACATCTTCTGGATAATCTCAGCATTATTCATTTAATACCTTAAATTCCTTATTCTGGCTTCATGTGCAAATACCTCAGTTGTGCCTCTATAAATTAATGGCACACGTTTTCACTGTTTACATAAGGCACTGTGTACACTCCAAGCTTAACTGGCACAATACACCCCTGTCTCCCCATCGGCTGCTGTAAACTCTCACCTTTTATGTAAACTGTAGTGGAGAGAGATGTATTTTTCTGAAAAAAATTTTAATCACTAACTCTGCCATTACAAATACACAGACAGTCCCCGACTTATGATGGTTCACCTTATCAATTTTTGACTTTATAGGGGTGTGAAAGCAACATGCATTCAGCGGAAACCACACCTCGCCTGCTATAGTCATTCTGTTCCTCACTTTCAGCTCAGAGTTTAATAAATTACGTGAAGCAGTCGAGTCATTCCAAAATAGGTTTTGCAGTAGATGCTTTTGCCAAAGTGTAGGCTAATGTGAATGTTGTGAACATGTTTAAGGTAGGTGAGGCTAAGCTGTGATTAGGTGTTTAAATGCATTTTAGAATTGTAATGTTTTTGATTTATGATGGATTTATCAGGATGCAGCCCCACGGTAAATAGAGGACACCTGGGGATCTGTTGAGCTGGCAAGATAAAGACACTTACCCCTGTGACATCCATAACCTTAATGGCTGCAAGCTGGCCTGTTTTGACATGACGACCCTGTAAGGAAAAAAAAAAAAAAAAGAAGATTCAGTTTTGACAATCAATGTTAGCACCCAGTTCCAACCATGATCTTGACAGTTGCCAAGGTCAGTAGCACAGTATGTTGATGAGACAGCAGACACGCACACATCTTAAAGGTTCTATCCAGTGCTTACTTTATGAAGCTCCCCCTGCTTTCCATTCAGTGCTTATTTTATGAAGCTCCCCCTGCTTTCTATCCAGTGTTTTCTTTTTGAAGCTCCCCGCCACTTTGTTTTTTAGGTTTACTTTCAGGGTGAATGTTGAGTTAAATAAAAACTGCAATGTTAAACTACTTGATTCTGCTTTCTCTCCAAGGCCTCCCATGTGGGCTGAGCAGAGACGACTTTGTGTGAAGGGACCCGCCTGGTGGGGACTATAGAAACCTGTCAGAAAGAACCTTCACACCTCAGGGTGTGAAGAAACTTCAGTTTTCTTCATTCTCAAAATTTCATGCATTGTAATAGTTTCGACTGGATATGATTCTGTTATAATTCACTTGAGATTGTTCACTTATCTTTGTCTTAAAAGGGGGCCTAAAATAAAACAGCAATCAATCAAACTTTGTGATTGGGGAGATAGTGCTGGATGCTGGCAACGGCTTTCCAAGGCAGCACATTTTCTTTGGTCTTGAGAACCACAGTGAAGCAGCAGAGAAAAGGGTGTAGCAAGAGAGGTTTCCTCTCAGCTTGTTTCCTGAGAAAACACCATCTACATGTGACCCTCAGGTGATGGCAAAGGTGGTTGTACCCACTACTTCTAAATGCATTTTATATCTGGCTCCTAAGATCCATTCACCTGCTCCTATGATCATATACTCGAATACAGCGTGAGACCAGCAAGGCTCAAATCCCAGCTTTGTGACCTTAGGCAAACCTCCTAGCCTTCTAAGCCTCAGTTACTTCATCTGAAAAATGGAAATAACCACATTATTTCCTAATTGCCCTACACAGCAAAATTGTAGTGAGGACAAGACAACATATAAAGCTCGTGACAGTGCCTGGCAGACCGGCTGTCAGCAGACGCTGACTAGCTATTCTCTTTCCTGTCTTCTGGTTAATTTTAAATTCCATCTCCCCTACTGGCCTGTGTGTCTCACAAAGGCGAGGACCACGTCTGCCCGATGTGTCCAGCCTGTGAGTGCTGCCCCAGGACAGAGCAGGGTGTGTGAATACCAGCAGCAGGCAGAAGGCAGGGCTAGGAGTACATGGTCGCTCTGGTGTGCTGGATTTAGGATCTGACATTGGTGAAATGTCTGGTTGAGCCAAATTTTTAAAAACTGTGGTAGAAACATTACTGGGCCAATTTTGTAGTGGAGAGCTACTGTGCTTTCATGAACTTGAATCTTCCCCATCTCTCTTCTACCTCTTCCCTCCACCACCCTGATTTTTCCCTCTCCTCTGGCTCCTTAACTTTTGCCCACCTGTCCTGCCACTTTTCCCCTCACAGATCTCAGCCTTTCGGAGTGTTTACTGTGAGTACACTGGCGCACCCTGCACTTGTCAGGCCATCCTGGCCCGTCTGTCCTTCCACTCTGCAGAGAGCACAGAGCAGGCCTTGGCCAGGCCCAGCCCCACAGTCTCAGCGCTGGAGGAACTAAGGGTGAGGCAGTATCACTGGAGAAGAGCCCTGGCGGGAATCCAGGCCCAAGTCTAGGCCAGGCTCTGCCCCGACCACCAAGCGTCTCTGCACCTGCATGTCCCAGTCCAGACTGTGGCCAGCCAGCCAGGGGACAGTGGGGAGGGCAGAGAGTCAGTGTCCTTGCTACCGACTCTTCTCTTCACAGAGGGCTGTGGACTGAGAACCCTGCTCTCGGCTCAGCTGGTCCTGGTAGATGTGAGGACCATGACTGGGACCTGTGCACAGAGTCGACAGCTTTGCAATCAATATGCAACCTCAGGTAAAGGCCACAACTGCGCCTCGAACAATGGCTGTTCCTGTGTAAAGAATGGAGAGTGGGTGGGGCCGGGGCTCTGAGGGCGGACCCTGAGGGGGGTCTGGAGGCCTGAGGGCAGAGGTCTGAGGGGGCTGCAAATGGACACAGAGCTGCTGGACCTTGTTCTGACCCCACATCTGTCCTTCCCCTCCTCCTACCCTCCTGTCCTGCCTCACCTGTCTGCTATGACCGCCCCATGTTTCCACCCTGCACTGAGCTCCGAGGGTTCGGTCTGTCCCTCAGCATTCCCTCCCTCCCTGTCTCCCTCTCCTCTGGTCCCATTTGCCTCACAACCTTTTTCCCAAATAAAACCTCAAGTGGTTCCAGCACAGGGTGGGCCCTGAGCCTGGTCTGTTCTCCACCCACCTGCCCCACAGGTTCCTGAGGCACCTTTGTCAATACGTGCAGTTCAGGAAATTCTACACTAGATTTTTAACTGTGGAATAAGCAGGACCCCTCTGAATGAGTTTCATGTTCCCAGGACACCTGACTCCTCCAACCAGCAATCAGGCTGGGCGGGTCTGGCCCACAGAGGAGGCACCAGAGAAGCATGCTGGACACCACACGTTTTAAGCACAAGGCATCAGGAACTTCTTGGTTTGAAATAAATAAAATGCCTTCTGTTTTTGAACTTAGGGGGCGGGGCATATGAGGCTTTTTTTTTTGAGTAACTGCTAGGAGTCACTGAAGGGAGCAGTGGAAAAGAAAACCTTGTTTTCTTCCTTTTCAAATTTCACTTCAGAGCTGAAATAACGGCTCTAAACAAGTGATGGCCCCACAGGTGAGGGAACAAGGCACCCTGGGCTGGAAGCTTGGGCTCAAATGAACTCTGGACCAGTCAGCAGCCTCCCATGGGCCCCAGGCAAGGTGTCCGCAAGCTGGGAACTGGGAGGCTGCTGAGCCAGCAACTCTGGTGACAGGGAGGGCTGGGAAGGGACGGTCAACACCAGACGAGGTCTGGCCAAGTCATGATCCCAACAAGGGTGGACGCTGAGGGGTGGCACGGAGGCAGCTGACCTAACGATCACCACCAGCCCCAGGGGCATTGGTAAGACCATCTTTAAAGAGGGAACATTATAAAATCACAAATAAGTTTAGGAGGAAGTTTAGTAGGCACCCAACCCAGCCCTCTTCCTTTCCAGGGGAGGTCAGATAGGGCACACTCCTCTACCCCACTTCCTCCAGCCTGATCCTAAATTATAAATGCCTATCACTAAAATTTGAAAATAATTTCTTAAACAAGTATTTTCACATTTTACTTAAGTTGAGCTAAACGCTGTGCCATTCATCTCTGCTTTGCATAGGGTTTTTTAAATCTACTTTGTTGATCTGGGGGCAAAGCAATCAGGAGAATCAGGGCAGGCAAAATTTAACATTTCTCCTAATTTTAATGTATTTCCACTTATAACAGAAATTAAAAATATAAATAGACACTACCGAATTTTACATCTAAAATTCGTGTTCATGTCCAAAGCCTGGCACAGTGGCGGTCCCAGTTACTCAGGAGGCTGAGGCAGGAGGATCACTTAAGGCCAAGAGTTCGAGGCCAACATAGGCAGCATAACCAGAGTGATTCTCTAAATAAATATGTGTGTGCTCAACCAAGAACTAAAAATTAAATTCTGAAAAGAAAACTAAATACTTCTAAAGGGACACAAAAGAGTTAAAAACTTTCTCCACAAAAATGAGAGAAAATATCCTGTGACACTGCAGTTGCTGAGTCATTTCTGAGTAAAAGAATGAACAGAGATTTTATTTGCTACTGAAATAACCAATAACAGCAGAAGATAGGGAACATACTAATGTAGAAAATAAAGTTGGCATTCTGGCATGACCCCCAGCCTTCACTGGAGCATCTGGGCACACGTGGTGCTGGGCCAGCGCTCAGCCAGGTCCTTTCCCTGAGAGCCAACACACCAGGCCAATTCCTGCTCTACAAGAAACACTTCAACACCAGCGTGAAATCCAAATCTTCCAAGCCCTGTGGTACATCACTCCTTCTCCTTCTTCTCTAAAATAAATGTAGAAGAAAATAGCAGTTTTGCCTGAAGTAGCCTCAGAAGCTTCCCTTCCAGTATTGCTGTTATTTTCTAAGGAATAGCAAGATGCTTTTAGCTACTAGCCCCCGGTGAGCGTGGGACAGAGCACTTCCTTTCAGGTCACTGAAACACGTTTCTTTCACTGAAAATGCAGACAGTCCCCACACCATCTCCATCCTGCCACCAAGGGCCCTCACACACAGGAAGCAGCTCCTCCTCCTGGGTTCTGCCTACACCTAGAACATCTCCTCCGCGTTCCACTGCAGACGAGCACTCACCTCTGTGCTCCCACAGCACCCTATTCAAGCCCATAGAGATTTTTCCAGAATCTACATCACGAGAACTGTGAAATTAAGTTAGGAAAAACTCCAGTGTAGAATACATAGAAAGGGCAGTTGTTGATTTATGGATGACTGTCTGGTCTAGTCTGTCTGTCACCTGTGTTCCACCTAGATTCTCCACTCCAGACTGAAACAGCTGACAGAGCTCACTAAGATCTCACTCTGGGGACTGCCTTCAGCCAAGATGGCCACCTATCCCCTAAAGGCACAGGGCAACTGAAGACACAGACTGGTAGCACCTGGACATACCAGGACGTGGTGGGGAATGTGCGCAGAGGACAGAGTTGGGGAGAAGTGGGGAGTGTGCACAGAGGACACAGTGGGGGAGGGGTGGTGAGTGTGCACAGAGGACAGAGTGGGGAGTGTACACAGGGGACAGAGTGGGGGAAGGGTGGAGAGTGTGCACAGAGGACAGAGTGAGGGAGGGGTGGAGAGTCTGCACAGGGGACAGAGTAAAGGAGGGCGGGGAGTGTGCACAGGGAACAGAGTGGGGGAGGGGTGGGGAGTGTGCACAGAGGACAGTGTGGGGGAGGGGTGGAGAGTGTGCGCCCAGGACAGAGTGGGGGAGGGGTGGAGTGTGTGCACAGGGGACAGAGTAGAGGAGGGTGGGGAGTGTGCACAGGGGACAGAGTGGGGGAGGGGTGGGGAGTGTGCACAGAGGACAGAGTGGGGGAGGGGTGGTGAGTGTGCACAGGGGACAGAGTGGGGGATAGGTGGGGAGTGTGCACAGGGGACAGAGTAGAGGAGGGCGGGGAGTGTGCACAGGGGACAGTGTGGGGGAGGGGTGGAGAGTGCACAGAGGACAGAGTGGGGGAGGGGTGGAGTGTGTGCACAGGGGACAGAGTCGGGGAGGGGTGGAGAGTGTGCACAGAGGACAGTGTGGGGGAGGGGTGGAGAGTGCACAGAGGACAGAGTGGGGGAGGGGTGGAGTGTGTGCACAGGGGACAGAGTAGGGGAGGGGTGGGGAGTGTGCACAGAGGACAGAGTTGAGAGAGTTTCTAGGAGCACAAATCAATAGGATGTGTTGTCAAATGGTTATGTGTGTACCCTGGGCACCCTCGTGCTCTTCAGGGGAGGGCCTCACTAAGTCTGTACTAGATCACGCAGTGAAAGAAGGGACACGGTCTGGGACTGCACACAGGTTCTTGGTACCATGTCTGCCTCAATCCCCCCTTCTGTTCGGTGACCACGTAGCGTGAGGCTGTGGGCATGATTTATATCCTTCCCTCACAAATAGGAAGCCAGAGGTCAGATTTAAGTGGGTGAGCATCTTTCAAATGCTATAGAGAGGCCAATTCACTTTCCTTCTTCAAAGATTACAGAGGACCTAGAAAGTGGTTCAGCTTTACCTCTGACTGTCCTGGTTACAGTGAAAGTGAGCTCTGATTTTCTACTCCCAGGATGACCACAGCTCAGAGAAGCCATCTATAGGGTACATCTGCAGCAAATCCACCACCTTTCTTTGATACAGTGTGTCTCGAAGCAAAGAGCCTACAGGACAATGTTTAGGAAGACTCCAAAGACCCTTGTGATCAAGGAACATGAGCAATCACAGGACACACGGCATAGTGCTGACCCACTGTCCCAGGCTAAGTGGGGCCTCTGTGTTTTGTGGCCTGCGTGTGTGTCCCTTTGTGAGAAGCCTAGACCCCACTGCACATGTGTGGAGCGTGCTCTGTGCCAGCTGTGGCAGAGTGGGGTGGGTGCAGCTCGGGACAACTCCCAAGCTGTTGCTCCCCTGTAGCACTGCCACTGCACCTCCTCTGACTGGCACAAAAAGGGTTGTCTTCAGGACTGCTTAGAGGTGGGTTTGTCGAGAGCCAGGGCGTGTCACAGACAGGAGAGGAGGAGAGACTGTTTTGTGCTCCTCAGTCTTTGTGGCCGCCAGGTCAGCCCAGTTTACAGATCAACATGGATGCTTAAAGGAAAAAAAAAATCAATCACAATTTTAGCAAATGGGATATGTATGCAGAGTGAGTTCCATGCAGGGAACTCACTCCTATACCTAAGGAGCACAGGCAGCTGGGTGACAGCAGAGGAAGCAGACAGGCAGGGTGTGCAGGAGCAGCACAGCTAGCCAGGCCCAGATCTCCCAGAGACATCCTCTTAGCCCAGAACACCAGCGCAAACCAGAGGGCTCCCTGGCTGCCCTAGCTTTGAGACAGAGCCAGCACAGTGTCCCACATTTAGCCCCAGAGGTGGGGTGCAAAGGACAGGAATCAAACATGCACATGTGGCCAATTCTCCAGCTTCCCAGATACCCACCCTCCTACCCCTCGGCAGCCGCCTCCATCCTGAGTTGAGAGGAGCCTTGAAGGCTGCACACGGCATTTACAGGCCCAGTGCCCCATCCAAGCTGAAGTTTGTAGCCAACATCAATAAAAGGAGAAAAATAAGGACATTGCCGGGAAAATTTTCAGAAAATAACACAATAACTAAGAAAATGCCAGGAAGGCTATGTTAACCAGTGTGATGAAATTGTGTCAAACTGTTTATAAAACCAGTGTATGGTGCCCCATGATTGCATTGATGTACACAGCTATGATTTAATGTTAATAAAAAATAAAATAAAATAAAAGAGGTATCCAACTATGTAGAATTCTTTACTTTTAAGATTTTTGGTGTTAAAATGTCTGTTAATGAAATGTTTTCAATTTCTAAAACTTCAAATGTAATGATATTTTGGTTCTCAATAGTTATTTTTGTTTTTTTTATTACTGGTGACCGGGTAAGATTCCAGTATCCTATGAAATCTGAGCTTATAAGAAGAAATGTTTCAAAATTCATGGGTATAGTAATGGTGGAGAGATCAGTGAACCCTTTAAGACATAAAGATGGTCTGTTCTTGATGCCACTTATGAACAGTGAACGTGACAGTGTCTGGCCCTTGACAGCTGGCAGCAGCCCCTATGAACTGGTTGGAACTGGCTTCTCTCTCCTCTGTGCTTCCCAAGGCCCCAAATGTCTTTCAGCCATAAGGCCCAGTCCCCTGGGCACAGGCTTCTGCATTGAAGTGCAAAGCCTGAAGGCAGGGACTCTGGCATTGCCGAGGACGGTGTCTGGGGGAGATTAGACACTAAATCACAGTGGAAAACACGGCAATTCCAGGCCTAGCGCATCTTGCAAGTTGCCACAGTCATGATGAACAGACATCAGTGATCCATCGGGGGAAGATGCTTGAAAAGAATTTGGGAAAATGCTTACTTAAGAGTATGAGAAAGCTTTTCTCTTAAGAAAAAAAGAACTAGCAGAAAGAGGGACGGAGGGAGGGGGGTGGGGCCTTGGTGTGTGTCACACTTTATGGCGGCAAGACATGATTGCAAGAGGGACTTTACCTAACAATTGCAATCAGTGTAACCTGGCTTATTGTACCCTCAATGAATCCCCAACAATAAAATAATAATAATAATAATAATAAATTAATAAAATTGCAAAAAAAAAAGAAAAAAAGAACTATCAGAATGGCTCACTGTTCCACAGCTGGGGGGATGAGCCAGGTGATCTGATGTGAGTGTTTCACTTAAAAAGGTTCTGCTTTTATTTTCTTTTCCAAGTGTTAATTAACAAAGTGGGTCACTGAAGTGGGCCCTGTGTATTCCACAGGCCACAGTCTCACTGGTTTACCGGAAAAGAGGGTCAAGGAAGCCCCTGTACATGGCTTCCTCTTTTCTCCAGACCATGCTGTGTGACCAGTGCAGGGCAGCGACTGCAGCAGCAGGTCATTCCAAGATTTCAGATCCATGGGTCCCCATCTGCTGGCCACTCTGTGGACCCTCTTCCCCATAGGACCTCTGCAGACCCTCTGCTCATCGCCCCACCACCCATGGCAGGTTGGACAGAGGCACCACACTGTGCCCCTTGCCCTGCATGAGTTTGTCAGTGACAGCAGACACTGGCCACTGCCAAAGGCTCACAGCCATGTGGCTTGGAACAGGCGGGGCTGGCTCTGGACCATGAAGCATGACAGGCCGGGCTGGGACAATAGTGATAAAAAGACAGGGCTGCCACCACCCCAGACACTCAGCTTGAGATGGGGCTGCCACCACCCTGGACACCCAGCTTGAGATGGGGATGCCTCCATCCCGGACACCCAGCTTTAGACAGGGCTGCCTCCACCCTGGATACACAGCTTGAGTCGGGGCGGCCACCACTCCAGACACACAGCTTGAAACGGGGCTGCCACCACTCCAGACACACAGTTTGAGATGGGGCTGCCACCACTCCGGACACCCAGCTTGAGACAGGGCTGCCTCCACCTCAGACACTCAACTTGAGATGGGGCTGCCACCACTCCGGACACCCAGCTTGAGATGGGGCGGCCTCTATCCCGGACACACAACTTCAGACGGGGCTGCCTCCACCCCGGACACACAACTTGAGACAGGGCTGCCTCCACCCCGGACACACAACTTGAGACGGGGCTGCCTCCACCCCGGACACTCAGCTTGAGACTGGGCTGCCTCTACTGGGACACACAGCTTGAGATGGGGCTGCCTCCACCCCGGACAATCAGTTTGAGACAGGGCTGCCTCCACCCCGGACACTCAGTTTGAGACAGGGCTGCCTCCACCCCGGACACTCAGTTTGAGACAGGCTGCCTCTACCCCGGACACTCAGTTTGAGACAGGGCTGCCTCCACCCCGGACACTCAGCTTGAGACGCGGCTGCCTCCACCTGGGACACACAGCTTGAGATGGGGCTGCCTCCACCCCAGATACTCAGCTTGTATAAGAAGCTGGTCCCTCACAGTGCCCTCTCTGTCACTTGGCACAGCAAGGGCAGGCCTCTGTGCCCAGTGCTATCCCGAGAAAACAAAGGCAAAAAGCCAGAGTGTTCCCAGTCACCGTTCTGGGGGCAGCAGAGACACAGTGGGGGCTGTGTGGCTCTGTATCAGGGCTGTGGGCAAATAATCCTCTCCTACAGTGTCCTCAGACCTCTAGAAGTTTTTATGAAAACAAGAGAAACGCCAGCAGGGAAAGCGATGGAACCTAAAGCAACACAGGGGAAGGCAAGTAGAGGGAAGCTTTCACATTCTCACTGAACCCCTACTCTCCTGCTGACACAAACATCACTTTCAATAGGCCATAGTTGTATCTGAGCAGGAACTCACAATGAAATTTAGTGAGCAATCGACTGCAGTCCTGATGACGCCCATGGAATAAAAAGACTACAAGGAGCATTTGCAACCAAACGTCTCCTCTGGAAGAATGTGGGTGTGTGTGCTGTGTGTACGTGTGTACACTATGCATTTACACATGAGGAGGAGACGGAATTTTTAAAGAAGTAAATGTTTTTATCCTAAAACAGGTGTTTGCTCTCTACCAGATACCCTTCAAACAATGGTTTCAACAGGGCAGTTCTGCCTCGCGGGGGATCTGACAATGGTCTGGAGACGTGTGGTATTCTGACTGTTGTCACAGCAGTGCACATGGCACCCTCTCTCCAACATGAAGTTTGAGCCCTACATGTCAATGTGGCCAAGGCTAAGAAACCCTATTTTAAAAGAATCTGCCATTTAATAAGTGCTCAGTGGAGCCTATGCTATGAGATTCCCCATCCTGCACTGGGCAGCATCATGCTTGTTTGCTTAGGAGCATTTCACAGACAAAATCTTTTTGATGACGGGAGTATTTCTCAAATCCCAAATACCCATCTTTTTTTAGAACACACAAAATTCTAATATCCAGTGGCCCTGCAACCACTTAGACCACAAAGCCGTCCTCTGATCAAACAGCACATTCTGAATTCAGAAACTGACACTGTGTTGTATTACTGGGACTAAACAGAATTGGTTTATTGTATTTGGACACAGAGATACGATTCTGGCTAATTATGTTAATTTTGGAAAGAATGTTTTACTTTCATTTTTCAACAATACTTAGATCTTCTTGATAACTCTGCACATATAGGATGTGTTCTTTCCCTGCCTCTAAAGGTTTGGTTATAGTTTTGTTTGTTTATTCATTTGTTTATTTAGTTGAGACACAGTCTCACTCTGTGACCCCGGTAGAGTGCTGGCGTCATAGCTCACAATAACCTTAAAACTCCTGGGCTCAAGTGATCCTCCTGCCTCGGCCACCCCAGTAGCTGGGAGTACAGGTGTGCACCACCACACCTGGCTAATTATTATTTTTTTTAATTTCAGATTAATATGAGTATATATGATTAAGTTACATTGGTTATGTTTGCAAGGTAAAGTCTTAGATGTAGTTGTGTCCTTCACTCAGGAAGTGTGCCATATCCCCACACATTTACCAGGTGGGAACTTACAGAGCCCCTTCCCTGCTTCTTCTGTTTAACTGACTTATTCTCACATGTGGATCTACAGTAATTAATCTACTTTCAACTTAGTACTGAGTAGAGGGATGCTTGATTTTCTATTGTGATATTTTACTCAGGAGAATGTTCTCCAGATCCTTCCAGGTAAATATAAAAGATACAAAGCCTCCATCATCCTTATCGCTGGATAGTATTCCATGGTACACATATGCCACAGTTTATTAATTCACTCATGGGTTGATGGGCACTTGGGTTCTTGCCACATCTTTGTGATTGTGAACTGAGCTGCTATAAACATTCAAATGCAAATGTCCTTATGGTAACATGACTTTTTTTTCTTTTGGGTAGATACCTAGCAATAGGATTGCAGATACTTTTAGTTCTTTGAGAATTTTCCATACTTTTTTTCAAAGAGGCTGTATTAGTTTGCAGTCCCACCAACAGGGTAAAAGTGTTCCCTTCTCTCCACATCAGCATCTGCAGCTTTGGGACCTTGTGATGTGAGCTATTCTCACAGGTTAGGTGGTATCTCAAAGTGGCTTTGATCTGCATTTCTCTGATGATTAAGGATGATGAGTATTTTTTTGACTTTTTTTTTTTGTGCCATTTGTCCTCAAGGAAAAAGATTCTCTTCATGTCTCTTGCCCAGTTATTAAGGGAGTTGTTTGCTCGTTTCTTGTTGATTTGCTTGAGTTCTTTGTAGATTCTGGTTATTATTCTCATTAAAATAATCAATGTTTCAAAATCCCATCTCTAATAAAAACAGAAAAATGAGCCAGGCATAGTGGTGCACAATTGTAGTTCTAGCTACTTGGGAAGCTCTTGCTCAAGCCTAAGAGTTTGAGGTTCTGTGACGTTGCTATGATGATACCACAGTTTTTCTGTCTTAAAAGAAAAAACAAACAAAAAACCCCAATGTCATACTTTGAAGAACTTGAAGAAATTGTTTTGTTTCATATAGAACCAAAAAAAACTCCAAATAGCCAATGCAATTCTATGAAATAACAACAAAACTGGAGGCATTATGTTATCAGACTTCAGACTATAATACAAGCCTACAGTGATCAAAACAGCATGGTACTGGCACGAAAATAGAGACACTGATCTATGGAACAGAACTGAGAACCTAAAGATGACCAGCCTCTTAGCACCATCTGATCTTTGATAAAGCAAGCAAAAGAATAAATATACTGGGGGAAAAGAATCCCTATTTAATAATGCAGGGAGAACTGGTTAGCTCTACGTAAAATACTGAAACCAGACCCGCATCTCTCAACATTTACAAAAATTAACTCATGCTGGATAAAAGATTCAAATGCATGACAAAAAAATGTACAAACTCTACAAGAAAGTGGGAAAAACTCTGGATCTTATTGGCCTGGGAAAAGAACCTAAGAAGAAAATCCCATTGGCAAAACAGCAACAACAAAAATAAATAAATGGGACATGATCAAGTTTAAAAGTTTCTGCACAGCTCAGGACAGAGTCAACAAAGCAGTGAGACAACCTTCAGAATGGGAAAAGATATTCACAAGTTACAAATCTGACAAAGAGCTAATTTTTCCATTTTTAGTAGAGAGGAGGTCTCGATCTTGCTCAGGCTGGTCTCAAACTTCTGACCTCAGGCAATCTACCAGTGTCAGGCCACCAGAGTGCTAGGATTACTGGTGTGAGTCATTTCACGAGGCCATATAATTTTAAATTATTGGCAGCTTGACTGAGAAATAAATTACTGTTTGATTAAAACATAAAACATGATGAACTTCTAAGCATAAAATATAATAGTCAATTTTAAGAGGATTAAGGTATTTGCCTTTATCAAACATAAGTTCTTTGGAACTTATGGAACTTATTTTCTTTGGAGGCAGAGGTATAGGAGTCTTGCAATTACTGTAAGTAGTTTAGAACTTTGGAACTTACTTTCTTTGGAGGCAGAGGTATAGAAATCTTACAACTACTGTAAGTGATCTATTTCTAAGAAATAAGGATATAAAAATACAAATATTTTTAGAGAGAATAAGATGAGCAACATTATTCTATATTACTGATAACCATTTACCACTTTTTAGGAACCTAAGAATTAAAGAACTTAAGTTTCTTGGAGATGTTCTAGTCAAAGAATAATGTCCAAAGATGGATTCTCCACAGTGAATGAAAGAAAGAATTATAGCGCATTGTTCTACCTGCAATGGGAGAAGACCCACATCTCTGGAAAGCTGAAACTCTCTTTCCCATGTCCCCGTGACAGATGTTTTCTGTGTGGGCACAGACTGACACGTGACTGTGCTTTCTGAAGGAGACCTACCTGTTGTTCTCTGAGGAGGCGGCAAAAGGACAAAAGGCCTTTAGACAACCAGAAGTTGCTTTATAATGCTGGATGGCACAGAGTCATAACTCGTCAAAGTGAAGGCTACCTACCGTAGCCCACAGCAGTTTGTCAGCACCCAGTTCCTGCTGAAAGCACGCCTGCATGCCTCTCAGAGACAGCTGCCCTCTCCATCCAGAACCAGATGCTGAGAACCCCCTCTCCCTCCTTAACAAGATGCCAAGACCTGCCCTTTCCCTCCATGACAAGATGCTAAGACCAGTTTTGTCTGACACCTTGTGTGGTGGGGGATGAAATATGAGGAAGCCGCAAAAGAAGATGACTGCTTGCTTAAGTAAATGTGATATGTCTTGAACTCCGGGCAGTCCTAAACGGGAGGGCAGCAGACTCCTTAGTAAATTCACCGATTCAAAACTAACTCAGATGGCTTCCTCTCAAGGAGGGTGAGTATAACTTGACTCCAGTGAAATTCTTCTCTCCACCATATTTTCTTTTTTTATTAAATCATAGCTGTGTACATTAATGCGATCATGGGGCACCATACACTGGTTTTATAGACTGTTTAACACATTTTCATCACACTGGTTAACATAGCCTTCCTGGCATTTTCTTTCTCCACCGTATTTTCATCCTTCCAGCTTTGGCTGAGTAATCAGGGCTTACGAGATGGGCAAGGGGAACATTCTGCTGATACTCTGACAGTCTTCCCAAATGTGGGTTTCACACATCTCTGAGAGAAACACCTATTCTCAGCTAGAGTTTTGCAGGCCCTACAAGGCTTCTTGGAGGAGGCATGAGAGGCTCTTGGACAACTCCATGGGTCTAGAGATACTTTCAGTCTATAGTTCCCTTATCTGTAAAGCAGATGCAAAACGATTAGCTCAGAGGGTCGCAGCATGCATTAAAGCGACATATCCAGAAGCATTTGGTAGAGTGCCTGGGTAATGACAACATTGCAGTGTTTCTAGTGTTATTGTTTCAGTGCTGATCTCATCTCCTGCTACCCCCACTGCACAACCAGGGACCTCCCTTCTCCTCTGTCCTCCCTCACCTCCCCCAGGCCTTCCCCTCTCTCCTCCCCTGGCCTCCCTCACCTCCCCCAGGCCTTCGCCCCCTTAACCCCATCCTTCCCCACCTCCCCAGGCCTTCCCCCCTCCTCTCCGTCCTTCCCCACCTCCCCCAGGCCTTCCCTTACCTCCTCCCCTGACCTCCCTCACCTCCCCCAGACCTTCCCCCTCTTCTCCCCTATCTTCATCACCTTCCAGGCCTTCCCCTCCCTCCTCCTCGTCCTTCCCCACCTGCCCCAGGCCTTCCGCCCCCCCCCCCGCCCTTCCCCACTTGCCCCAGGGCTTCCCCTCCCTCCTCCCCGTCCTTCCTCACTCACCCAGGCCTCCCCCCCCTCCTCCCCTGTCTTCATTCACCTCCCCCAGGCCTTCCCCTTCCTCCTCCAGGTCCTGACTCAACTGTCTCAAGAGTCCAAGGCCCCTTCTCTAACCAGCCTTCCCTGGCTCCTACATCTAAAATTCCAGCTGTACCCCAACCCTCACCACCCTTTTCCCCTACTTTATGATCCAGTTACATGTGTGGTTATTTTCCTGTGTATCAGGCATGTCCTTTTTTAGGACAGAGCACCCAGGGACAGGGTTTCTCTGTCCTGCTCAGGCTCCATCCCCAGAGGCAGATCTCTCACTCCATTATCATGTGCTGTGTGAAAGAATTCCTAAGATCTTTGTGGAAACTTTTCCAAGTCCCTCTGTTCTCTTTTTAAAAAATCATAGCCTCTCTCGCTCAAAGACAACAACTCGGACAGAGCAAGTGCTGTTATCAGAAAGGAAGCCAAGGCTCAAGTAAGCAAGTGTCCTGTAGGTCTTATTTTCTTTTTCACACTGGCCTTGCATATAAAGAAGCCAGAAGCTTTTGTCTTTCTCTTTTAAAATTCTATTTAAATTCTCTGTAAACTTACCAGATAAAGAACAGAGCTATGAATAAAAGTGCCTTATAATCAGCATTATTTTCTGTACAGGAAGATTTATGTGTATGTATATATATAGTTTTATTTAAATATTAGCAACATAGATATTAAAAAGCTATATAGAACATTGACAGGTCACATGGCACAGAGTACTAGAAAGCTATTAAATGCAGGTGATCACATCTCTGAGTTATATTTCCCCCTCAGCAGCCAGTAGATAGACACAGGCACCAATGAAGAGCAAGGCTGTGCTGTTCCCATCCGATGACCGTCCCTCGATGTAACTGTGGGGTCCTCACCCCTTCAGACATGGGGCCACTGTGGTCCTCCAGATCCCCAAGTGTGGCTCCTCCATTGAACCCAAACTTCACAGAACATATTACTTTATTAAAAGGATTGGTTCTTCAAAATTTGCATTCGGTCAAAAGGCCACACTCAAGGATCCGGAAGGCTACATGTGGCCTCCAGGCTCAGGTTCCCCATGCTGTGGGAACCTGCTCTAACAGCATTTCATGTGAAAGCATCAAGCTTAATTTCAACCTAGTTGCCAGAACCTGAGTCCAGCCACCTTGAGCCTTGGGTGCCTGCCCGCCATCCACCTGCCTTTTCTCAGCAGCGTGTGTCTGCCACATGCTGAATTCTTTTGTTGAACCTTCTGTCTTCAGGAAAATAAAACTGTGCTCAGTCAAGCAATATACCTGAACTGCAGCCTTTTACTTATTAAAATATATCTCATATACCCCCCAAAGTCTTAATCAGAAAATCTTTCTTAGATTTAATAAACCATTAAGTGATAGTAATTTAATGCTAATAATAATACAATACATTAATTTATTAATCACTGATAGGCAGTCAATAGTTCATAAATGTTAATGCTGAAAAAATATGTAATGTTTGTATATATTGTGCTTTAAATAAAAAGTTAAATTGTACTTTTTAAGTACATTATATTTCTGTTTTTATATTTTTAAACATTCTGTTCAATCTTTTTGAAAAGATTTACATTTTAGGAAACAAATTTAGAAGCCATAAAAAGTCTCTGGAAACAGTCAATGCAGTGGAATGGAAGGGGTAAAAATACATACAATCTATTTCAGTTTTTTAGGAGGGATCTGGTGTTCTAACATTCATGGATTTTATAAAGAACACAGACACAAATACTGGCAATGCCTGTTTTCTCTCACAGGACTAAGGCAAACAGGAGGGCCAGGAAGGCGAGTTCAGACGACTCACACTGTTGAGTCAACACCTCGCTCTGCCGTCCATGGCGACTGTGTCAAGAGCATCACCCAACCCTGACGGTTCCTGTCGGACATTAATAACATATCGTAAGTACAAAAGTTAT
This sequence comes from Nycticebus coucang, assembly GCF_027406575.1. Lineage (NCBI taxonomy): Eukaryota > Metazoa > Chordata > Mammalia > Primates > Lorisidae > Nycticebus > Nycticebus coucang. Next base: position 136,224,602 of record NC_069787.1, read on the forward strand.
TCCACCATTAAGGAAAAGACCTGTCAAGAAAAAGCTTCCCGAAAAGGCATCATTTCTGTAAATGGATTCAGTGCACTGTAGAAAGTGGTCAAGTTTTTACAAAGAAAGGTCTTATGAAGAAAGTCTACTAATTCCACACAAAATGAACACAATACTTACAATAAGCACAACACACCTTACCCTGCTCACAGCCGCACTGTTCCCCTGCACTCTACATGAAGGGCGTCTCCTGCATGTGCTGACATCCTGTTAGCTACAGGTTAAACCCACAGATACACCCTGAGCATCTACTTTATACCTAGCAGTATTCATTTGAAGGTTCTGAATCATAAACGTAAAATTATCATTAAAACTATTTAAGTTTCTTGAACCAATTTAGTTTCATTTTAAAGATTTTACTTCTAAAGGAAGATTTATAGAACTATGCTTTTGCCAGGCACGGTTGCTCACGCCTGTAATCCTAGCACTCTGGGAAGCCGAGGCAGGTGGAATGCCTAAGCACACAGATTCAAGACCAGCCTGAGCCACAGCGAGACCCCATCTGTAAAAATAGCCAGGTGTTGTGGTGGGCATCTGTAGTCCCAGCTACTCCGGAGGCTGAGGCAGGAGAATCACATGAGCCCAAGAGTTTGAGGCTGCTGTGAGCTATGATGCCATGACACTCTACCAAAGGTGACAAAGTGAGACTCTGTCTCACCAAAAAAAAAAAAAAAAAACCTTCTGTTCATGTCTCTTGCCCACAATGAAATGGGATCACTTGTTTTTTTCTTATTAATAAGTTTGAGTTGTCTGTGGATTCTGGTTATTAGACCTTTGTTGGAAATATAACTTGCAAAACTCCTCTCCCATTCTGAGGGCTGTCTATTTGCTTTACTTAGTGTGTTCTTGGTAGTGCAGAAGCTTTTTAATTTGATCAGATCCCAGTAATGTATTTTTGATGTTGCTTTAATTGCCCGGGGTATCATCCTCATAAAGTATTCTCCTAGGCCAATTTTTTTCAAGTGTTTCCCCTGCACTCTCTCCAAGAATTTTTATAGTTTCATGTCTTACGTTTAAGTCCTTTAACCAGTGAGAGTCAATTTTTGTTAGAGGAGAAAGGTGTGGGTTCAGTTTCAGTCTTCTACAGGTCACCAGCCAATATACCCAGCACCATTTGTTAAATAGGGAATCTTTCCCCCAATTTATATCTTTGATAGGCTTATCAAAGATCAAATGACAATAAGTGTCTGGGTTCACCTCTTGGCCTTCAATTCTGTTCCATACATCTACCTCTCTATTTTTGTTACAGTACCATGCTGTTTTGATCACTATCAATTTATAGTATAGTCTAAAGTCTGGAAGCATGATTCCTCCTGATTTGTTTTTATTTCTGAGTAATGTCTTGGCTATTTGAGGTTTATTCTGTTTCCATATAAAACAAAGTACTAATTTTTCCAGGTCTTTAAGTATGACAGAGGTGCTTTAATAGGGATCACATTAAATCTGTAGATTGCTTTAGGTAGTATAGACATTTTAACAATGTTGATTCTTCCCAGCCATGAGCATGGTATATTTTTCCATTTGTTAACGTCTTCAGCTATTTCTTTTCTCAGAGTTTCATAGTTCTCTTTATAGAGATCTTTCATGTCCTTAGTTAGATACACTCCCAGATATTTCATCATGTCCTTAGTTAGATACACTCCCAGATATTTCAATATTGTAAAGGGAATAGAGTCCCTGATTGTTTTTTCCCCTTGACTGTTGTTGGCATATTGCTCATCATCTTTAATCATTAGAGAAATGCAAACCAAAACCACTCTGAGATACCATCTAACTCCAGTAAGAGTAGCCCACAACACAAAATCCCAAAACTACAGATGTTGGTGTAGATGTGGAGAAAAGGGAACACTTCTGCACTGCTGGTGGGAATGCAAGCTAGTACATTCATTTTGGAAGGAAGTTTGGAGAACACTCAGGGATCTAAATGTAGACCTGCTGTTTGATCCTGCAAGTCCTCTTCTAGGTGCATTTCCAAAAGACCAAAAATCATTTAGCAATAAAGATATTTGCACCAGATTGTTCACTGCAGCTCAATTCATAATTGCCAAGTCATGAAAGAAGCCCAAGTGCCCATCGACCCATGAATGGATTGATAAATTATGGTATATGTCTACCATGGAATACTATGCAGCATTAAAAATGGAGACTTTACCTCTTTTATGTTTACATGGATGGAGCGAGAAAATATTCTTTTTAGTAAAGTATCCAGGAATGGGGGAAAAAAATCCAATGTACTCAGTACTACTATGAAACCAATTTATAATCACTCATACTTTCATATGAAAGATGAATCACAGGAGGGGGAGCAAGATGGCGGCCGAGTAACAGTTTCCTTGCATCTGGGCACCGTGAGTCTGGGGAGATAGGATTCCAGGCATCTCTGGCTGGTGGGATCTGCCTATCATCACTCCTATGAGGATACAGGGAGTCAGCAAGAGACTTCTGGACCCCAAGAGGAGGACTAAAACAGTGGAAAACCGGCAAGTGGTCGCGTGTGTTCAATCCGTCTAAACCCGCCCACAACTGTAAGTTCAGTAGCAGCGAGACTGCAAACCAGAAAGGCCTTACCTGTGAACTGTTTTGGTGTCCTTGGACTTGGCACTGAGTTGAACTGCCTTGGGGCGGGGCTGAGTGGGAGTGCGGAGAACTTTGGCCGTTGTCTAGGGCACCAGTCTGAGCCACTGAGCCAGACGGAGCTAATGGTGTTTGGCGGTGGGTCACACGGAACCATTGTCAGTGATCTGCCCCGGCAAGCTCCGCCCTCAGGGTCGCAGAGCTAGAAATGGGTGGGAGCTGGTAACTCAGCAACCAAGTAGCCTAAGGGTGGGGTCTCAGCCGCCTCGCAGCCGTAACCCTCAGGGGCAGAGTGAGACCGGTTTTGGCACAATGGGTAAGTGGATAGCCACTTCAGCAGTGATTCCAGCCAGAAAGCTGGGAAAGCTTCTGCTTAGCAAGTTTACAAGTTCAAAGTGCCTTTTGAGTGCGCTGAAGAGAGATTTAGGGTGTCTACCTGCTGGGGTTTGAGAAATCAGCAGCCTCCAGTCATATCAGAACTGTGATTAACATCTCATACCCCAGAAGACCACGTGTTGCCCAGACAATATTCAATAACATATACAAACTGCTTTGTTTTTGCTTGTGTATTTTTTTCTTTTTTTCTGTTTGGTTGTTTTTTTTTTTATTATTATTTTGACATTGTTGATGTTTTTTTGTTTTTTAATTTCAATCTTTTCCATACAGATCCCTTTTTCTTTCTCAATTTTTCTAGTTTAATTATAATTTCCCATTGCTGCCTTTTTTAATAACTAGAACTTCATTTTTGCTAGTGTTTCTACCGCTATCATTTGGTTTTTCACCCAATTTTATGCCCGCAAAGTTTTCTGTTTGCTTCTTTTGGTTTGATTGATAGCATTTTTGTCTTTCCTCTCTACTTGGTGGAGGTGGGGTACTGTGTCTGATCAGGTTAGCAAAGACCTGCTGACCTCAAGGGAACCACCCAACTGGGCACCCCCAGAAGGTGGGGTTTTTTAAGGTTGTGTCAAAGTACCCTACTGTACACCTATATTGCCCTGTCTCCCTCTTTCTGTGCCTCTCTTCTTTTTGTCAATATTCGTTATACCCACCCCCTCTCCTTTCTCTATCTTTCTTTTTTTTCTTACCACTCAGTCCTCCTTTCTTTCATCCCTTTTTTGCTCTTCAACCTTCTCACCCTTCTGGTCCTGTAACCCTTAGTCCACAGGCACAAGAACTTAAAGAGCAAGAGGAAGTGAAAGGAAAATTAGGGCAAGGAAACAGATAAAAGAAATCACTCATGAGGAAGAATCAGGAGAAAACTCTAGGCAACATGAAGAACCAGTCTAGAACAACCCCACCAAGGGACCATGAGGTAGCTACTGCAGATGATTCCACCTGTAAAGAAATGTTAGGAATGACAGAAAGAGAATTTAGAATACACATGTTGAAAACAATGAAAGAAATGATGGAAACAATGAAGGAAATTGCTAATAAAGTGGAAAATAACCAAAAGGAAATCCAAAAACAGAATCAAATAAGAGATGAACGATATGAAGAATATAAAAAGGATATAGCAGACCTGAAGGAACTGAAACAGTCAATTAGGGAACTTAAAGATGCAATGGAAAGTATCAGCAACAGGTTAGACCATGCAGAAGAAAGAATTTCAGAGGTAGAAGACAAAGTTCTTGAGACAACTCAGACAGTAAAAGAGGCAGAAAAGAAGAGAGAGAAAGCAGAACGTTCACTGTCAGAATTATGGGACTTTATGAAGCGTTCCAACATACGAGTTATAGAAATTCCAGAAGGGGAAGAAGAATGCCCCAGAGGAATGGAAGCCATACTAGAGAATATTATAAAAGAAAATTTCCCAAATATCACCAAAGATTCTAACACACTGCTTTCAGAGGGATATCGGACCCCAGGTCGCCTCAACTCTAACCGAGCTTCTCCAAGACACATTGTGATGAACCTGTCCAAAGTCAAGACAAAAGAAAAGATTCTGCAAGCTGCCAGGAGTAAGCGCCAGTTGACCTACAGGGGCAAATCCATCAGAGTGACCGCAGACTTCTCTAATGAAACTTTCCAAGCAAGAAGACAACGGTCATCTACCTTTAATCTACTTAAACAGAACAATTTTCAGCCCAGAATTCTGTACCCTGCTAAGCTAAGCTTAAAAATTGACGGAGAAATCAAATCATTTACAGATATACAAACACTGAGGAAATTCGCCATAACAAGACCAGCTGTACAGGAAACACTTCAACCTGTTCTGCACACTGACCACCACAATAGATCAGCAGCAAAGTAAGAACTCAGAAATAAACGACAGAACCTAACCTCCACACTGATGCAAAAGATAAAACTAAGCAATGGACTCTCACCAAATAAGATGAATAGAATACTACCACACTTATCAATTATCTCAATAAATGTTAATGGCTTGAATTCCCCACTGAAGAGACATAGATTGGCTGACTGGACTAAAAAACACAAGCCATCCATTTGCTGTCTGCAAGAAACACACCTGGCTTCAAAAGACAAATTAAAGCTCCGAGTCAAGGGTTGGAAGACAATTTTTCAGGCAAATGGAATTCAGAAGAAAAGAGGAGTTGCAATCTTATTTTCAGATACATGTGGATTTAAAGCAACTAAAGTCAAAAAAGACAAAGATGGTCACTTTATATTGGTCAAGGGAAAACTACAACAAGAAGACATTTCAATTCTACATATTTATGCACCCAATTTAAATGCTCCCAGATTCTTGAAGCAGACCTTACTCAGTCTGAGCAATATGATATCTGATAATACCATCATAACAGGGGACTTTAACACTCCTCTTACAGAGCTGGACAGATCCTCTAAACAGAAATTAAACAAAGATATAAGAGATTTAAATGAGACCCTAGAACAACTGTGCTTGATAGATGCATATAGAACACTTCACCCCAAAGATAAAGAATATACATTCTTCTCATCACCCCATGGAACATTCTCGAATATTGATCATATCCTGGGACACAAAACAAATATCAATAAAATCAAAAGAATTGAAATTTTACCTTGTATCTTTTCAGACCATAAGGCACTAAAGGTGGAACTCAACTCTAACAAAAATCCTCAACCCCACCCAAAGACATGGACATTAAACAATCTTCTGTTGAATAACAGATGGGTGCAGGAAGAAATAAAGCAGGAAATCATTAACTTCCTTGAGCATAACAACAATGAAGACACAAGCTACCAAAATCTGTGGGATACTGCAAAAGCAGTTTTGAGAGGAAAATTCATCGCTTTAGATGACTACATTCGAAAAACAGAAAGAGAGCACATCAACAATCTCACAAGAGATCTTATGGAATTGGAAAAAGAAGAACAATCTAAGCCTAAACTCAGTAGAAGAAAAGAAATATCCAAAATCAAATCAGAGATCAATGAAATTGAAAACAAAAGAATCATTCAGAAAATTAATGAAACAAGGAGTTGGTTTTTTGAAAAAATAAATAAAATAGATAAACCATTGGCCAGACTAACTAGAAATAGAAAAGTAAAATCTCTAGTAACCTCAATCAGAAACGATAAAGGGGAAATAACAACTGATCCCACAGAGATACAAGAGATTATCTCTGAATACTACCAGAAACTCTATGCCCAGAAATTTGACAATGTAAAGTAAATGGATCAATATTTGGAATCACACCCTCTCCCTAGACCTAGCCAGGAAGAAATAGACCTCCTGAACAGACCAATTTCAAGCACTGAGATCAAAGGAACAATAAAAAAGCTTCTAACTAAAAAATGCCCTGGTCCAGATTGCTTCACTCCAGAATTCTATCAAACCTTCAAGGAAGAGCTTATTCCTGTACTGCAGAAATTATTCCAAAAAACTGAGGAAGAAGGAATCTTCCCCAACACATTCTATGAAGCAAACATCACCCTGATACCAAAACCAGGAAAAGACCCAAACAAAAAGGAGAATTTCAGACCAATCTCACTCATGAATATAGATGGAAAAATTCTCAACAAAATCCTAGCCAATAGATTACAGCTTATCATCAAAAAAGTCATTCATCATGATCAAGTAGGCTTCATCCCAGGGATGCAAGGCTGGTTTAACATACGCAAGTCTATAAACGTTATCCACCATATTAACAGAGGCAAAAATAAAGATCACATGATCCTCTCAATAGATGCAGAAAAAGTATTTGATAAAATCCAGCATCCTTTTCTAATTAGAACATTGAAGAGTATAGGCATAGGTGGCACATTTCTAAAACTAATTGAAGCTATCTATGACAAACCCACAGCCAATATTTTACTGAATAGAGTAAAACTGAAAGCTTTTCCTCTTAGAACTGGAACCAGACAAGGTTGTCCTCTGTCACCTTTACTATTCAACATAGTGCTGGAAGTTCTAGCCAATACAATTAGGCAAGACAAGGAAATAAAGGGAATCCAAATGGGAGCAGAGAAGGTCAAACTCTCCCTCTTTGCTGACGACATGATCTTATACTTAGAGAACCCCAAAGACTCAACCACAAGACTCCTAGAAGTCATCAAAAAATACAGTAATGTTTCAGGATATAAAATCAATGTCCACAAGTCAGTAGCCTTTGTATACACCAATAACAGTCAAGATGAGAAGCTAATTAAGGACACAAATCCCTTCACCATAGTTTCAAAGAAAATGAAATACCTAGGAATATACCTAACGAAGGAGGTGAAGGACCTCTATAAAGAAAACTATGAAATCCTCAGAAAGGAAATAGCAGAGGATATTAACAAATGGAAGAACATACCATGCTCATGGATGGGAAGAATCAACATTGTTAAAATGTCTATACTTCCCAAAGCAATCTACCTATTCAATGCCATTCTTATCAAAATACCAACATCGTACTCTCAAGATTTGGAAAAAATGATTCTGCGTTTTGTATGGAACCGGAAAAACCCCGTATAGCTAAGGCAGTTCTTAGTAATAAAAATAAATCTGGGGGCATCAGCATACCAGATTTTAGTCTGCACTACAAAGCCATAGTGCTCAAGACAGCATACTACTGGTGCAAAAACAGAGACATAGACACTTGGAATCGAATTGAAAACCAAGAAATGAAACTAACATCTTACAACCACCTAATCTTCGATAAAGCAAACAAGAACTTACCTTGGGGGAAAGACTCCCTATTCAATAAATGGTGTTGGGAGAACTGGATGTCTACATGTAAAAGACTGAAACTGGACCCACACCTTTCCCCACTCACAAAAATTGATTCAAGATGGATAAAGGACTTAAACTTAAGGCATGAAACAATAAAAATCCTCAAAGAAAGCATAGGAAAAACACTGGAAGATATTGGCCTGGGGAAAGACTTCATGAAGAAGACTGCCATGGCAATTGCAACAACAACAAAAATAAACAAATGGGACTTCATTAAACTGAAAAGCTTCTGTACAGCTAAGGAGACAACAACCAAAGCAAAGAGACAACCTACACAATGGGAAAGGATATTTGCATATTTTCAATCAGACAAAAGCTTGATAACTAGGATCTATAGAGAACTCAAATTAATCCACATGAAAAAAGCCAACAATCCCATATATCAATGGGCAAGAGACATGAATAGAACTTTCTCTAAAGATGACAGACGAATGGCTAACAAACACATGAAAAAATGTTCATCATCTCTATATATTAGAGAAATGCAAATCAAAACCACCCTGATATATCATCTAACCCCAGTGAGAACGGCCCACATCACAAAATCTCAAAACTGCAGATGCTGGCGTGGATGTGGAGAGAGGGGAACACTTTTACACTGCTGGTGGGACTGCAAACTAGTACAACCTTTCTGGAAGGAAGTATGGAGAAAGCTCAAAGCACTCAACCTAGACCTCCCATTCGATCCTGCAATCCCATTACTGGGCATCTACCCAGAAGGAAAGAAATCCTTTTATCATAAGGACACTTGTACTAGACTGTTTATTGCAGCTCAATTTACAATCGCCAAAATGTGGAAACAGCCTAAATGCCCACCAACCCAGGAATGGATTAACAAGCCGTGGTATATGTATACCATGGAATACTATTCAGCCATTAAAAAAAAATGGAGACTTTACATCCTTCGTATTAACCTGGATGGAAGTGGAAGACATTATTCTTAGTAAAGCATCACAAGAATGGAGAAGCATGAACCCTGTGTACTCAAATCTTGATATGAGGACAATTAATGACAATTAAGGTTATGGGGGGGGGAGCAGAAAGAGGGATGGAGGAAGGGGGGTGGGGCCTTAGTGTGTGTCACACTTTATGGGGGCAAGACATGATTGCAAGTGGGACTTTACCTAACAATTACAATCAGTGTAACTGGCTTATTGTACCCTCAATGAATCCCCAACAATAAAAAAAAAAAAAAAAAAAAAAGAAAGATGAATCACAACTATAGCCCAAGATAAAGGAGGGAAGGGGAGGGGGAGGGGAAGGGGAAGGGAGGGAGGTGAGTCAGTAGAGGGAGGGTTGGTAGGAGGAGCACACCTATGGAGCATACTGCAAGTACAATTTGGATCTATCAGGTGTAGAACACAAATGTCTTAACAGTGTAATTGGGTAAATGAGGTGAAGGCTATGTTAATTAGTAGGACATAATTTGTACAATTATTCAACACATTGAATCCCATAATGGCATAAATGTATGCATAATCTATGTAGAAATGACTTAATAAAAATAAAAAGAAATATTATGTTTTTATTTTTCCCCTTTTTTTCAGAGGCCTTCTCAAAAATCAGTCATGACCACCATCAGATCAAGGCTGCTTCTTTGAGGAAGACAGCATTAAAAAGAAAATCTGTCACATATGTGGTCTCTAGGAGACACAATAAAGAAAAATAGGAAGAAATAAATCCACCTTGATTAACTCATTAAGAGAATCACTGCTATTAAGTCCTAAGGCACTTTTTAAGGTCCTCTGAGAACAACCCAGATGCAGAAAACAACTGAAGGTATTTTGGACATGCTGCTTCTTTAGGGCCATAAGTGAAATCTTAACTGTGTGGTTAGTGCTATTGTATTCTCAGCACAGACACTCTTCTGCTCAAATAATCAGCATTCTAATGTAGTACCCAGCCAAAGGACCCCTAAAGGCCCCCAACTGTCTCAGCCTGAGACCCCGCATGTCTCAACCCCCCCCTTGGGTTAATTCCTGAAACAGATTTCAGAATAGAACAAGGAAGTTCCCTGAGTTCCCAAGAACTCCTAGCAACGGTTAACAATGGGAAAACTTACCCAATTCCCTAGCAAGGGCTAAACAATGGTGAAATAATTACCTACACCAACTTCCCAAGGTACTGCAAACCCCAAGTTGTCCCCATGCCAACCACCACGTAGTACACCACAAAGTCCCCACACTGTAGCCCCCTGACTCCCCGCCCCAGCTAACTGCCACGTTCTGCTTTTGTTTCTGCTTGCTTGCATGGCAACAAAAATGGTATAAAAGTCTGCCTGCCCCTCACTTCCGGCCGTTTGCCCTTCGGGGCGGTGGCCCACCTGCACAGTTGTAATAAATCACCATCTGATTTATACCAAGTGGGGTCTGAGTTTTTCTTCCAGGTGGCAAATGAGTACAACACTAATACTTCTCAAACATACTTAATCTGGAGGGAAAACCCTTTTCTCAATGAGTTAGTAAATGATAACAAAATAGGACTTCCTATGTTCCATTTTATATTAGACAGCTAGAAGTCACTCTTCAGGACTGTCACCTTGTATTTCTACTAAAGATACTGTTAGAAAAACTATCATATTCTGAGCTTGACATTTTAACCCACTGAATCTATGTTACAAAAGTCATATGGAAATAAATTTTGCTTTTGCACTTTACTACGTGACGCACTCAGATGTGGTGCACTTCACTCAGTAGGAGGATCAATTCAAGTGATAGGATGACAGTGACAGATGAGCTCTTTCTGCATCTGTCACAGAGCTCACCGGGTTTCAACAAGAGACCTGAGATTACCATGAGATTATGAAAAAGGAGAAAGGAAGCCACGTAGAAAGATTTGTGCAACTTCATAACAAATGCTTTTGATTGAACTGCACCAAAACTTGTTTACAAGTGATTTCTTTCTAGTTGGCCAGTATGCTCTGGTACTCTTGGGAAATGCAGCATTAGAGCAAGTGGTTGGGAAAAGAAAGTTGGGAGAGAAGGACACAGTAGCTCAGATGTGCCAAACGTCTGTGCTGTGTACAAAGGAGACAGCCCTAAAACAAGCACTTTGGACTTTTAGTCCAGCAGTATACTCAAGAAAGAACATAATCATTAAACAATACAAACTCTACAACTTGAATCAAAGCTAGAGAATTTAGAGGATCCTGTCAGAAAGATGAGAAATGATTTGGTAAACAAAAACTATGGGGACAACTGCCAACAATTGATGGTATCACAGCTTCAGGAACAGGCTGAGAAAAAAGCATAAAAACAGACAAATATATGAATGTCACAAGAAAAGCTGATCACATTTTGATATTAAAAATAAACAACAGATTTAAGCCATAATTTAAACTTTTCTTGTAAAGTGGATTTATGAAGGTGATTCAAGGTCACCCAGGAAGGTGGGGGAAATCTTTTAAAAATACTTTTATAAAAATATTAGGTCCTCAATATTCTTGTATAATTGTGATCCATAGTGAAAGAGGGAAGAATAAGTTCGAATTTAAAAGTCAGTGCAGTGATTTCCTCAGCTTACTTATTTCTTTCCCATAGATCAGCAGTTCTCAACCTGTGGGTCACGACCCACAGGAACTGTCGCAGCATCAGGAAGGTTGAGAACCACTACCACAGATCATCTCACTTGCTTCTGGTAACTTTCCTCTACCAAGAACGCACTAGCTGGTTACTGAAGCCCTATTCTAATACACATATGCATGAAATGCTATTTCTTGTCCTGATGAAACTCATAGTCATGGCTTTCTTTTGTTATACCTTTTCAATGTTATTAACATTTTAATTTAAGTACATGAACATGAAGCCTCTTACAAACGTAAGAACAAGCGAGGCCTGGGCTGGGTTGTGGGGGAGGAGCAGAGGAAGATGGACAGGGCTGGAGACCACAGAGAACAGAGGCTGGAGGACAGGCTGCAAGTGCAGGGATGAAGATGAGAGATAGAGAGACGGAGACAGAAAGGGACAGAGAGGGAGACAGAAGGAGAAAGAGAAAGAGGGGAAGGGAGGGGGGAGGGAGAGAAAGAACAAGTAAGCAGTAGGAGGCACAGGACGTGGGCACGGGCCCCTGGGGGCAGAGAGAGAAGCTGACGGTGCTGGGCAGAGAAGGACACAGCCAGGGAGACAGATGTGAAGATGGAGGAGGTGGCTTCGGCTCAAAACATACATGGTTTACAGGGGTCTGGCTGACACCCAGCCAGGTGTCTGGGGAAAGGGGGAGGAGGCTGGGCTTCAGGGGATCAAACTGGTCTATGGAGACAGAAAAACTCATGAGGAAGAAAAACCACCCGTGTTGTCTGGGAAGGAGAAAGCAGCACTGTCACTAAAAGTCAGCAGAGAGAGCTTTAGGAAGGAGGGTGTGGTCAGAACCAGAAGCAAGTGAGCCAAGCCCTGGAAAGGCCCATTCAGGCTGGAATGGCCAGAGACCATGGGCCAGAGGCCATGCAGGGACAGAAGCCAGAGGTGGAAAGCCAGGGAAAGATGGCAGTGACTGGGGGGAGACAAAGAAGGTGATAAAGTTGGCCTGGTCTGAACAGAGATGAGCGAGAGGGAAGAGGCAGTGCAGGAAGTAAGGGGGAGCAGCAGGGGAGGGGTCCGTCCTGTCCTCATGGGGGATGTCTGTGAAGTGAGGAAGCTGCTTTCCAAGGTGGAGCCACTTTCTCTAAGAGGCATGAAAGGTCACCAGTGCAGAATAACAGGCAGGGCAGTAGGAGGGAGAGGGGGAGAGAGGTGAAGTTCCGGGGTGACCATCCAGAGAACTGGAGAAGGATCCAGGCAGGAACACACAGGGATTTGAATGGTGCAGCCCAAATGCAGAGAAGTAAATCAGTGGCTAGACTGGTCTTAGGTGAGGGGTTGCAAGACAGATATTCTGGAAGAATACAGGGCAAAGGGCAGAGTGCACAATGGTTAAAATTGATTCAGTTACAAAAACACAGGATCTCAGGCTGGAGACACATTATCAAGGTTCATGGGGACCGAGAGATGGAGGGAAGTGACCAGAGGCCACATCAGCACATTGAGAAGGTGTGGGGTGCGAGGAGGGTCAAAGCCTGTGCTCTGAGGCTGGGACAGGGCAAATTTAGGGTTTAAAAGCAGAGTGGATCTGGGTCACAAGAGCGGTGTCATTCAAGGTTTGAAACACAAAAGAAGTATCAATGTTTTTACACCTGAGAAACACCTCGGTGACTTATTCACAGTCACAGACAATCAATGGCAAGGGCCTTCAGTCCAGTCCTTGGCTGCCAAATCCTGCCCTGTGATCACACAAAGTCATTTAGTGCGTTTTTATTTCAACCTTTGAATAAGAAATAATAAAATGTTGATTTTGCTTTCAGTCTGGAACCAGACCATAAATGAAAAAAACCTACAAATTTGACATAAAATGCCAGTGAAAGCAAAAACTTTATTTTCAGTATTCTGGTTATTATTTGTGGCACAGAAACTTATGAATTCTGTTGAAGCGGATCTTTGCACAGTGTTTTCTTATTATAGAGGTGTTAAAAATAACTAGCTGTCTAACATGGCAACAAAATAGTTAAGGACCATTTTGTCTCATGAGAGGTAAATACAGCCTCCAGGGGCACACTGCCATGGTGTCCCTGCTCTGGGTCCCACTAACTATCAGGCATAAGCCACAGCAGGGTGACTAGGAAGACAGAACAATGTCACAGCTCCCATTTCAGCCCAGGCGAGTTTAGGCACAAATGTAGATGCCAGGTTTCTCCGGTGAGCGGGGTGAGTCTTCTGCTCTGTATCACCACCCCTAGGCAGGACAGGATGACTGCTGCCCACTGGGAGTGCCAGTAGTGGGTGGAGAGTGGCATGGTAGATGGGGGCCTCCTGCAGTCAGGTGCCACTGCCCCAGTCATGGGCAGTCCGTGGGACATCCTGCATTCAGAGCATGTTCAGAGGGGCCAGGGTGCAATGTATCAGCACAGTCCCACCTTGAATAATTCATTCCTCAAAGACGGATGAAAACACACTGAATTCTCTGCCTATGATATTAGCTACCACTGTCTTTCACTGTGCATTAAGGAGGCGCCTCCAGGAAAACAACTTGTGCTCATTCTCACACATGGTGACTCCACAGCTGTTCATTCACCTGTTCTGCAGGTGGGCAGAGTCTGCTCTGCCAGCCCATCCACCCAGCCTACAAGACCCCCTGCTGAGCTTGTGGGCAGAATGGGGACAGAAGACCCCATTCTTGGCGGGAGAAAACACCCCAGAAAAGGGGAAGGATGGAGAAATAAGCTGAGCAAGGCAGAATAAAGAAAGGTCAGCTAGTTTACCAGCCACTAAATTTCTTATCTGAGGAGGTTTCCTGCTTTTCCTAGAAGCTTGGCCTGTAAGGGATACAGCTTGCAAACACCCCTACTGGGTCTCTGAACACTCTGAGGGAATAATGGCCACAGACGAAGCTGTGTGCAAGGTCTAGCAAGAAACATTAACTATGGCATCCCCTGCAAAGTCAACAGCCAAAGCAAATACTCATTGTGGAGATTTCTTTTTGGCACGAGCAGAGATAAAAAGCTTGAGCTCTGAAATATGGGTAGGAGGACTTACATCCCTTATTGCAGAGGAAGACCCTCTGTGGTGGTGGTGAGAGGAAAATTCCTCTTTCCCACCAATTCTTCAGAGGAGATTGATGCCACAGTGAACTAGTGGAGTTTAACACACACACATACACCCAGCAATCTGTGTGTGTGACCTCAGGCAGGAGGCTGCCCCCACACAAGGATCAGGTTCTGGATTTCTCAAGACTGCTCAGACCCTTAAAGTTAATGATTATAGAAACAATGGGAGCTGACATGCTTGCTCAGAGAAACAGTTGACATTTTTGTTCCCTTTCTCAGCTTACCCTCTGGGCTGAGCAAATAGCTGTCAATAAAAGCTGAGTAGAACAAATACTCAGGGCCACCACTGTGAACCCCACAAGCTAGCGGTGTCCCCTGTGTGCCCACCTTTGAAAATTCTATTCTGTGTGTCTTGCCTCTTTGTCTCTTGTGGTTTCTAACTTTACATTTCTCCAGTTCCACAGGTTTTAAAGGACCCTGTACCCCCAGGGTGGGATCCCAGCAGAGCTGGCATTTCCCCATGTCTTCCAGTGTTTTTCCTATGCTTTCTTTGAGGATTTTTATGGTTTCATGCCTTAAATTTAAGTCCTTTATCCATCTTGAATCAATTTTTGTGAGTGGGGAAAGGTGTGGGTCCAGTTTCAGTCTTTTACATGTGGATATCCAGTTCTCCCAACACCATTTATTGAATAGGGAGTCTTTCCCCCAAGGTATGCTCTTCTTTGGTTTATCAAAGATCAGGTGGTTGTAAGATGTTAGTTTCCTTTCCTGATTGTCTATTTGATTCCAAGTGTCTTTGTCTCTATTTTTTGTGCCAGTACCATGCTGTCTTGACCACTATGGCTTTGTAGCACAGACTAAAATCTGGTATGGTGATGCCCTCAGCTTTATTTTTATTACTAAGAACTGACTTACCTATACAGGGTTTTTTTCTGGTTCCATACAAAACGCAGAATCATTTTTTCCAAATCTTGAAAGTACGATGTTGGTATTTTGATAGGAATGGCATTGAATAGGTAGATTGCTTTGGGAAGTATAGACATTTTAACAATGTTGATTCTTCCCAGCCATGATCATGGTATGTTCTTCCATTTGTTAATAATATCCTCTGCTATTTCCTTTCCGAGGATTTTGTAATTTTCTTTATAGAGATACTTCACCTCCTTCGTTACGTATATTCCTAGGTATTTCATTTTCTTTGAAACTATGGTGAAGGGAGTTGTGTCCTTAATTAGCTTCTCATCTTGACTGCTATTGGTGTATACAAAGGCTACTGACTTGTGGACATTGATTTTATATGATGAGACATTACTGTATTTTTTGATGACTTCTAGGAGTCTTGTAGTTCAGTCTGTGGGATTCTCTTAAGTATAAGATCATGTCATCAGCAAAGAGGGAGAGTTTGACTTCCTCTGCTCCCATTTGGATTCCCTTTATTTCCTTGTCTTGCCTAATTGTATTGGCTAGAACTTCCAGCACTATGTTGAATAGTAAAGGTGACAGAGGACAACCTTGTCTGGTTCCAGTTCTAAGAGGAAAAGTTTTCAGTTTTACTCCATTCAGTAAAATATTAGCTTTGGGTTTGTCATAGATAGCTTCAATCAGTTTCAGAAATGTGCCACCTATGCCTATACTCTTCAGTGTTCTAATTAGAAAAGGATGCTGGATTTTATTGAATGCTTTTTCTGTATCTATTGAGAGGATCATATGATCTTTATTTTTGCCTCTGTTAATACGGTGGATAATGTTTATGGACTTGCGTATGTTAAACCAGCATTGCATCCCTGGGATCATGATGTATGACTTTTTGATGATAAGCTGTAATCTATTCGCTAGGATTTTGTTGAGAGTTTTTGCATCTATATTCATGAGTGAGATTGGTCTAAAATTTTCCTTTTTGGTTGGGTCTTTTCCTGTTTTTGGTATCAGGGTGATGTTCGCTTCATAGAACGTGTTGGGGAAGATTCCTTCTTCCTCAATTTTTTGGAATAATTTCTGCAGTACAGGAATAAGCTCTTCCTTAAAGGTTTGATAGAATTCTGGTGTAAAAAGCCATCTGGACCAGGACATTTTTTGGTTGGAAGCTTTTTTATTGTTTCTTTAATCTCGGTGCTTGAAATTTGTCTGTTCAGAAGCTCTATTTCTTCCTGGCTAAGTCTAGGGAGAGGGCGTGATTCCAAATATAGATCCATTCCTTCACATTGTCAAATTTCTGGGTATAGAGTTTCTGGTAGTATTCAGAGATGATCTCTTGTACCTCTGTGGGATCAGTTATTATTTCTCCTTTATCATTTCTGATTGAGGTTACTAGAGATTTTACTTTTCTATTTCTCATTAGTCTGGCCAATGGTTTATCTATTTTATTTTTCAAAAAAACCAACTCCTTGTTTCATTAATTTTCTGAATGATTCTTTGGTTTTCCATTTCGTTGATGTCTGATTTGATTCTGGATATTTCTTTTCTTCTCCTGAGTTTAAGCTTAGATTGTTCTTCTTCTTCCAATTCCATAAGATGGCTTGTAAGTTTGTTGATGCACTCTCTTTCTGTTTTTCGAATGTAGGCATCTAAAGCGATAAATTTTCCTCTCAAAACTGCTTTTGCAGTATCCCACAGGTTTTGGTAGCTTGTGTCTTCATTGTTGTTATGCTCAAGGAAGTTAATGATTTCCTGTTTTCTTCCTGCACCCATCTGTTATTCAATAGAAGGTTGTTTAATCTCCATGCCTTTGTGTGGGGTTGAACGTTTTTGTTAGAGTTGATTTCCACCTTTAGTGCCTTATGGTCTGAGAAGATACAAGGTAAAATTTCAATTCTTTTTATTCTGTTGACATTTGTTTTGTGTTCCAGGAAGAGATCAATTTTGAAGAATGTTCAATGGGGTGATGAGAAGAATGTATATTCTTTATCTTTGGGATGGAGTGTTCTATATGCATCTATCAAGCACAGTTGTTCTAGTGTCTCATTTAAATCTCTTATATCTTTAATTTCTGTTTAGAGGATCTGCCCAGCTCCGTAAGAGGAGTGTTAAATTCCCCTGTTATTATGGTATTATCGGATATCATATTGCTCAGACCGAGTAAGGTCTGTTTCAAGAATCTGGGAGCATTTAAATTGGGTGCATAAATATTTAGAATTGAAAGGTCTTCTTGTTGTATTTTCCCCTTGACCAATATAAAGTGACCATCTTTGTCGTTTTTTGACTTTAGTTGCTTTAAATCCACATGTATCTGAAGATACGATTGCAACACCTCTTTTCTTCTGAATTCCATTTGCCTGAAAAATTGTCTTCTAACCCTTGATTCGGAGTTTTAATTTGTCTTTTGAAACCAGGTGTGTTTCTTGCAGAAAGCAAATAGATGGCTTGTGTTTTTAATCCAGTCAGCCAATCTATGTCTCTTCAGTGGGGAATTGACATTTATTAAAATAATTGATAAGCGTGGTAGTATTCTATTCATCTTATTCTGTGAGAGTCCATTGCTTAGTTTTATCTTTTGCATCAGTGTGGATGTTAGGTTCTGTCCTTTAATTTCTGAGTTCTTACTTTGCTGCTGATCTATTGTGATGGTCAGTGTGTAGAACAGGTTGAAGTATTTCCTGTAGAGCTGGTCTTGTTGTGGCGAATTTCCTCAATGTTTGTGTATCTGTAAATGATTTAATTTCTCCGTCAATTTTAAAGCTTAGCAGGGTACAGAATTCTGGGCTGGAAATTGTTCTGTTTGAGTAGATTAAAGGTAAATGACCATTGTCTTCTTGCTTGGAAACTTTCATTAGAGAAGTCTGCAGTCACTTTGATGGATTTGCCCCTGTAGGTCAACTTGCAGAATCACAAAAGCTTGCAGAATCTTTTGTCTTGACGTTGGACAGATTCATCACAATGTGTCTTGGAGAAGCTCGGTTAGAGTTGAGGCAACCTGGGGTCCGATATCCCTCTGAAAGCAGTGTGTCAGAATCTTTAGTGATATTTGGGAAATTTTCATTTATAATATTCTCTAGTATGGCTTGCATTCCTCTGGCGCATTCTTCTTCCCCTTCTGGGATTCCTGTAACTCGTATGTTGGAACAGTTCATAAAGTCCCATAATTCTGACAGTGAACATTCTGCTTTCTCTCTCTTCTTTTCTACCTCTTTAACTATCAGAGTTATCTCAAGAACTTTGTCCTCTACCTCCGAAATTGTTTCTTCTGCATGGTCTAACCTGTTGCTGATACTTTCCATTGCATCTTTAAGTTCCCTAATTGACTGTTTCAGTTCCTTCAGCTCTGCTATATCCTTTCTATATTCTTCATATCGTTCATCTCTTATCTGATTCTGTTTTTGGATTTCTTTTTGGTTATTTTCCACTTTATTAGCAGTTTCCTTCATTGTTTCCATCATTTCCTTCATTGTTTTCATCATGTGTATTCTAAATTCCCTGTCATTCCTAACAGTTCTTTGTAGGTAGAATCCTCTGCAATAGGCACCTCATGGTCCCTTGGAGGGGTTGCTCTGGACTGGTTCTTCATGTTGCCTAGAGTTTTCTCCTGATTCTTCCTCATGAGTGATTTCTTTTATCTGTTTACTTGCCCTAATTTTCCTTTCACTTCCTCTTGCTCTTTAAGTTCCCGTGCCTGTGGACTAAGTTTTCAATGAGTCCTTTTGGTATAGGACCAGAAGGATGAGAAGGTTGAAGAGCAAGAAGGGATAAAAGAAAGAAAGAAATAAGGAAAAGAAAATAGAGAAAGGACAGGGGGTGGGTAAAAGGGAATATTGACAAAAAGAAGAGAGGCAGAGAAAGAGGGAGACAGCAATATAGGTGTACAGTAGGGTACTTTGACACATCCTTAAAAAAGAAAACCCAACCTCTGTGGGTGTCCAGTTGAGTGGTTCCCTTGAGGTTAGCAGCTCTTTGCTAACCTGATCGGACACAGTACCCCACCTCCACCAAGTAGAGAGGAAAGATGAAAAATGCTATAAATGAAACCAAAACAAGCAAACAGAAAACTTTACAGGATAAATTGGGTGAAAAACCAAATAATAGGGGTAGAAACACTAGGAAAAATGAAGTTCTAATTGTTGAAAAAGGTAGCAATGGGAAATTGTATTTAAACTAGAAAAATGGAGAAAGAAAAGAAAGAAAGAAAGAAAAGAAAAAATCTGTACAGAAAAGATTGAAATTAAAAAACAAAACAACAACAAAAAAAACAACGAACAACAAAGCAGTATATATATCTTGTTGAATATTGTCTGGGCAACAGGTGGTCTTCTGGGGTATGAGATATTAATCACAATGCTGATACAACTGGAGGCCTCCGCTGATTTCTCAAACCCCACAGGGTGGACACCCTAAATCTCTCTTCAGCCCTCTTAAAAGGCACTTTAAACTTCTAAACTGGCTAAGCAGAAGCTTTCCCAGGAAAGTGCTTGTCACTTGGATCACTGCTGAAGTGGCTATCCACTTACCCAGTGTGCCAAAACTGGTCTCACTCTGCCCCTGAGGGTTAAGGCTGTAAGGCGTCTCAGTCCCCGCCTTTAGGCAGCTTAGTCCCTAGGTTACTAGCTCCCGCCTGATCCTTGCTCTGAGAGCCTGAGAGCGGAGCTTGCCAGTGCAGTTCTCTCACAATGGCTCCCTGCGGCCCACAGCCGAACACTATTAGCTCTGTCCGGCTCAGTGGCTCAGTCTGGGGCCCTAGGCAACACCCAAAGTTCTCCGTACTCCTGGCTCAAGCTCTCCCCAAGGCAGTTCAACTGAGTGCCAAGTCCAAAGACACCAAAACAGTTCACAGGTAAGGCCTTTCCAGTTTGCAGTCTCGCTGCTGCTGTACTTACAGCTGCCGGCAGGATTAGACCGATCGAACACACATGACCACTTGCCAGTTTTCCACTGTTTTTGTCCTCCTCTTGGGGGTCCAGAAGTCTCTCGCTGACTCCCTGTATCCTCAATGGGATGATTATAGGCAGATCCCACCAGCCAGAGATCCCTGAGTCTTATCTCCCCAGACTCATGGTGCCCAGTTGCAGGGAAGTTGTTACTCGGCTGCCATCTTGCTCTCCAGGATTTCAGACTTTCATGACAGGTTTATTTTTCTCTTAAAATCCTCCATTGAAGATCCAATGCCCTCTGCTGGATACTTATTGAACAGATGCATGTGGCTATACCGGTCATTCAAAGGCACCAAATACAAAATGGTCCCAAGTCCAGGGTGTCACGGTGTGTCAGAAAATGCCTGTGTGATTAAAGACTCGTGGAGGTCCATCTAACAGCAGCAAGTAAGCCCGTATAACCCAATTGAAGGTGTCACCTATATACCAGCACATCACCCACAAGACAGGCCACAGGGAGCAGCATCTGACGAGAGCTCAGCCTGAACTAAGTGATGTCGAGCCTGGGCAGTCTCTGGGAGGCCTGTAGGACAGCAGGGACCAGCGCACAGACTGGAGGACCTCCTCAAGGAGAAAGAGCTGAGTCCATTACAGGATGACCATTTCAGAAGTGTCAGGACTGCTGTGGTCTGCCTCTGAGGGGGCTGGCTACTCTGCTGCCGGAGTCCTGACCACGCCTGAGTTATGACTTGGGGATGGCACATGCTGGCATCCACCAAAAGAAAGGCAGGCAGCACCACCAGTTATCAGCCTCTTGCATTGTCCCCTGGCCTGGGCAGGCTGACACGGAGGCATAGCCAGGGACATCGCAACACGTTCCTCGTCATGTGAGGATTTTGTCCAGCTCAGACCCACAGACTAGATGTAGTTTGTTGGAGCCCAAATTACCAAGAACCTGTGTTTCACATACATTATTTCATATTTAATATAAATAATGCACCCAATTATATTTGGCAAAACTGCCAGGACTTGCACTCAAAATAGACTTTGTCTCCAGGCACTGATACATAGACGCGTAAATCCTTTTGAAATTACCTTTATCACATTCTTTGAATATTGGGAAAGAATTGCAGCCTGTTTCTAATTATTAAAAACTTACTGCAAATTTTGCATTTCATGCCATTCTATATTCGTAAGGAAATAATGGGATCAAGTTGGATGAAACAGCAACTTTGTGGTTTGTGTATTTCATCACCAAAAGAAGGTACCCCAAATAGATGGGGTAATTGCTACATTTTTGAAGGAAATAGTTGTAATTATCTGCTTTGAAGGAAGGGATGTTCATCTATGAGGTAAAATCCTGTGTGAGAGAGAAAGACAGAGACAGAGCTACTTTACTGACAACTCTGCCCCACAGGTCTCTTGTTACTGTCTAGCCACGGTTTCCCTTTTCCGTAATGCAGCATCTGCACTGTCTGTGGGAGGCAAAGCCCTGCTCTCTCTAGGCTCACCAGGGCAGGAGCTGAGTAGTGACTGGGCCTCCCACCTTAACTCTGAACACAAATTCTAGGGAACCCGGGGATCTGGGAAGTTGGAGGAAAATTAACACATTCATGTTCACAATAGCTGTAACTAAAAGTGAGGGAGGAGGGAGAATAAATAAAACCACTTGGAGACATCACACCTGAAATGGCCACCCTACTCCACATTATGGCATTAGGAAACTGCCTTCTGGTCACCCGGGACAGGCAGCGTGAATATTAAAACAACTTGCCAACTCTACACACCTCTCCACTTGGAGGGTGAAATACTGAAGCAAACATGTGGCCTGTTGGTGCAAATTAAATTAGAGCAGCATTTCTCATCCTGGTGTGGGGCTGGCTCTTTGACACTCACGATGTAACCAGACTCAGGAAAGCAGGCTGGATGGTTGTCAGCCATTTCTTTGTCAGGGAAAATATAACCTGGGTTTTGTAAGAAAGCAAGAGTGGGGGCAGTGAGCTAGGTAGCATTAGGTCCCTGGGATACCTCCTGAATCCTGAATCAACAGCTAGGACTGTAACAAGTAAGATGGAAACAAACGGGCATTTCAGAAAATTTAAATGGGATTGGGGTGAGGAGAATACATTTTAAAAAGGGCAGGAAGAAGTCACTCCCACTCAATTTTGGGAAATAAAGTATCTGGGAATAAACCATGACTTCGCAGCCATCCCTATGGCAGCCTCAGGAGGCTGGGAAAGGGGAAAGTTGTTGCTGCAGGCTCCTCTGTGGCCCCATGCTCCCACCCTTTCATAAATCCAACTAAAATCAAAATCTGTCACGGAGGCCTCACTCTGCCCCTTTGTCGCTCCAGCCCCCACTTCTAGCTTGTGACCAAACAGCTGGAGTTAACCTCCTGTCTCAAAGATCTGATTGCAAGAATATAAGGAATCAGAAGACTGGTTTTCTGTCTCTGTCTCTGAAATGTCATAACCAGGAAGCGGTTTAGGGTGGCTGAATCACCAAGGCTTTAGGATAAATCGGGGGTAACAAACAAACACACCCACCTTTGCCAGACTCCTGCCCACAGGGAATGCTGAGCACCCCAGGCCAGCCAGTCTCCACCTTACTGAAAATAACTCACAAAATTAAGTTACGAATAGTTACTGAAGATTGGGAAATAGCAGGAAATGTCTTTATTTCATGTGTCTACACTTTCGGAGAAGTCAACGGAACAAAGAATTTGATTAGCTGGCTTCCAGAGCTTTAGTCCACACACGGCTGGCACCACTGGGCTGTGTGTCTCCCAGGGTCCACTTTCTTTTTTTTTTTTTGTAGAGACAGAGTCTCACTGTACCGCCCTCGGGTAGAGTGCCGTGGCGTCACACGGCTCACAGCAACCTCTTAACTCTTGGGCTTACGCGATTCTCTTGCCTCAGCCTCCCGAGCAGCTGGGACTACAGGTGCCCGCCACAACGCCCAGCTATTTTTTTGTTGCAGTTTGGCCGGGGCTGGGTTTGAACCCGCCACCCTCGGCATATGGGGCCGGTGCCCCACTCACTGAGCCACAGGCGCCACCCCAAGGGTCCACTTTCTTAACGTGGCTCAGACAACCAGATGATGTTTAAATCCCTCTCTACATTGCATTTTTAAAAGAAACTGCTCTTAAGTCCTCAATTCACACCTGCATACGATGACTAGTAACTCATTGCTTCCTCTTTAATAACCGTAACTTCTGGCCCATGGAGAACAATAGCATGAAGCCCTTTCCTGGCTCATTTATTCTAATCTTAACACAGGCTGTCTATTATTAAAGTCTTTGTACATAATAAAACCCCAAATAGTCTTTAAAAATGAGTTACTTTGTTAAGTGCACTCTACAGTTCTTTTGACCCGCAAGACCATATCACACTCTTGCTGTCAGGTGACCACAGATGAAGAAATGTGAATTTCACAGAAATGCAAGCTTTACCTGGACCAGCAAAGAATGCAATCCTTAGGGTTTTAAATTTGGTCAACCCTCGCAGAGTCTCACATGTAAGCCTAGATTTCCTGCTTGCAATAAGCTAAGTTTCTGGACATATATCGCCAAAATAAATTAAGTCAGGTTCAAGGTCACCCAGAAGTTTTGCTCTGTGTGGATACTGATAGTTTCAACAGCCTCTCTTTTTGGTAGAAAATGATATTATTACTGGTCCAACAACTGGATGAAGACTCCCAACTTTGGATTAACACAGACGCATGCATCTGCCCATCCCTACAGATAACACTCAAGGGCTAAGTGGAAATGCTGGCTATGCCACTGATCTATCATTTTGTGATAGAGTCTGGGGAGAGATAATATAACAACAGAGACCTATAATTTCAATTCTGTTTCATAATCAGAAAGAAGTGATATCCAGAATGCAAGCATCAGAGCTATTTATAGAAAACACAATCTGATTTTTCACTGTTTTCAGATAAGCAAGATAAATACGTTCTCCTTTGGAGTATGGTAATGGCTTAGGGAATTGTGTTCTGAGAGGTTAATAAAAGGAGATTAAGAATATAGATTAATTATATGGCTTTTTTAAAGATTCAAAATGAGAAAGACATTTTCAGTGTATCTGACAGTCATTTGGAATTTGCAGTGCCACCCACCTCAGCCTCATCTCCTAGTTTTGGCTTATAACCACGTCTTACTCTGACTGTGAGGTTGCAATAAGTTTTATTTGATGCCAATTCAACTAAAAAAATAAATGAGTGAAGTTCCTGAAAGAAACACCTGGCCAACAAAACCTGATATGGGCAGAGAAATAATTAATCACCACTATGGGTTATGGAAAATCCCAGGTTCAAATACACAGAAAAGAGTCCTCAAAATCTATCCCTCTACTTCCTGAGGAAGAGGGATGCTGTCTGGTTATAAGCAATGCCCCAGGGCTTAGTTCAAGCTAAGATGGTTTCAGAATCAAACCACAAATCATTCTGAAAGTTCCCTGTTTCGCAAACTCCGCATATAAGCTGAAGCTATTTTTCACTTCATACCCAGACATCATTTGCTCATTAACAGATTTTCAAACATCTTGAGAAATTTCCAAAACACGTAGTCTAAGTGCTGGTCCACTGTACCACCTCTTCAGAAACAGCAGAGCAAACACAAACCATCTGACTGCTCAGGAGACAGGGTGAACTCAAGCTGAGGTGCCTGAACACAGGCAAAGGAATACTTTGTGTCCCAGCCCTGATGGAGTGACGCTGATCCTGCTGCATGTTTCAGGTGTTGTGGCTGACACCTGGAACACTCGGAGTCCACAGGTGTGGCCGCTGCTCAGCTTCAGGGATATTTTCTGCTGGAAAGATGCTGGGAGACGTAACTCCACAGAGCCTGCTCTCTGCTTTCTAAGCCCTGTGGTTCTGAAATTCACTCCTTATCCTTGGGTTCACATTCAAAGTGGGCAGGTGTTAGTGGGAAGGGAGTTTCATCCCCCAGGACGAAGTAGAAAGCAGGTGGCTCCACAGAATCACAGAAAGAGCAGGACTACAGCATAAAGCATTCTGGGCGGCCAATAAGATGAGCATTCACCACTTTCCCTAAGGAGAAAAGAGAAGGAAACAGTACTCTGGGCAGGGCAGACAGCACCAGCACTGCCCCACCCCCCTAGGCTGTTCTGAGCTGAGCACAACCGCACTGGCTATCTTGGAATTTTTCTAGGTCTTGTTTTCTTCCTCAATTATTTTCTCTGCTTCTGATACTTACTTCACTGTGCAAGAGAATAGAGAGTAAACTATTAGAAATTTTTACACTGCCAGAAATTCAACAAATGCCTGTAATTCCCAAGACCCAGGGCCTAGAGAAATATCAGTTGAGAATTAAAATATGAAGAAAGAAAATCTATAAAGCGGTTAATTAGCTTTTGTGGTACAGCTGAGGGAGGTAGAGTGTCTTGCTGGGAAATAGCCAGGACGTCCCAAAGGGAGACATGATCTTCTCAACCAAGAGAAATGCGTAGGGATGCCCCTCCACAACACTTCACAAACACACACACAGGAGCCATAGACACCAAGCTAGGGCCAGCTGCGGAGTCATGGGAGCTGCTTCAGGATACTCAGGAGACTCTGAACTCCACAGGCTGACTGACTCAGAAAGGGCAAACAGCTGGAACTCACCTAATTTGCCTCCATTGACCCAAAAGAGAAGCCACTTACTGCCACTGGCAGGAGAGGGTGGGTGCTGGCCTGGCCACCCTGGCTGAGGGGCATTGGGAAGCAGCGTCCTGTAGTGAGGGCTGAGTTTGGGGCCAGGGATCCAGATAAACCGAACACACACTCAAGACGGACAGACACTGTGGCCCTTCACACAGAGTCCTCTGCACCCGGGAGCAGGTTCAGGTTGTGTTTTCAGTTTGGTGTGAAAACATCAGGAAAGGACAGCTCTACTGCTGAGGCACTCCCAAGGCCCAGGTCTGAATGTTCTGCCTTCTCTAAATGTGAAACACTCCCCTAGGAGCTTGACTCTGGCTCTGAAGTACAGCAGACATGACAGGGGCCTCATGGAACAGCCCCGAGAGGAAGAACAAGGTCAGGACAGAGGCAGCCCGGGGCCCCCAAAGTGTGGCCCTCGCATGTGAGACAAGCTGAGGTTAGAGCTGGGGGACCCAGCCAGGCTGCTCTGGGAACAGGGACTACATCCTCCTAGGCTCAATGTATAAAGGAGGTTTGAGTGTTTCCAAGTGACTTTCTGCTACAGCAGCTGCAAATGACTGGTCACCACAGCGGCCCAGGTTCCTGCTGTGGTCCTCCCAGCACATGACCCCACACTCAGGCCACTCCCGGCTTCAGTCTCCTCATCTGAGACCAATGACACCTCCAGTCTGAGATGGGAGCTCAGGTCTGACAGCTGTCGCCATTACCACAGTTGTGATTCGACTGTGTTTATGCTCAGCACAGCCTCTGTCCTTGCAAGCTGCCTTCTCAGCATGGAAAGTAACATTGTGGGGACAAGAAAAGCTGGGCGTGTCAGGCACATAAGATCCACGAGCTTCCACTGGTCAATGAGAGCCAAGGAGACCCCTGCCCGGAGCCACCTCTCAGGCGTGACCGTCCCCCTCCATTTCTGCCTCACTAAACTGCACTCGATGTGATACTCCAGAAGCAGGTATCCCTCTGCCCTTCCATCAACTCAGACTTCAGTGGCATTACAGTCCACAGGTGCAGTGGACACAGCCGCTGCAGATGCCACCTGCAGACATAGTATAGACACCATACTACTGCAGGCTCCTGCTTCCTTGCTGACGAGTCTCGTTCCTGAAGTACAAGTCACAAGCTTTTCTGGTCTTTGCATTCAGAGACTGTCCTTACTGCCGCAGACACACCCATCACCTTGCGCTTGGAGACAGGGTTTTCATCCCCTCACCTTCCTTTTCCCACTACGGAGATGACTGATGCCGAGATGTTGTGAAGAGTGGCGGCCGCACAATGAGAAGCATGTGTCATCACCAGGATGCCATGTGGGCAGGGAATACACTGTGCCCAGGCTCTGGCCATGACTCTTAGTATCTCAGTACAACTTCATGATTAATATTTTATCAAAAACTCCCACTGCTATGGAAGAGCAAAACAAAGAAAACACACATTGCAAAGAACCTTCAACATCAGTAAGTAAGGAGCCTTTAAAGGCTGCACTCTCTCACTAATGATTTCCCTATCGATCCGAATCAAGTTTCAGAGAGAAAACACAAGTCACAGAGGGCTAGGAGGCAGAAGGACAGCTTACTTCTCCTAGCTGTTTTCTAACTCCCCTTGCCTATTTCCAACAACCCCATCCATGGAAGGGAGAGCCCAGCGGACTCAGTCCTCAGTACAAGTAGCTGTAGGAGCCTCCTGCAGAGCCGAGGAAAGGCCCAGCTAGGCTGTGCTTGGTGGGTTCAGATAGGTCCCAAATTTGCACCAGATGAAAGGAGGCTCTTCCAAGCCAGTTCTAACTCAGGACTGCTCTCCACTTCTCAGGGACATTGCCCAGACCTGCCCTCACTGCCCGCTAGGCCTGGTCTCTGTGATTCCTCTTCCTGTTCACTTGACTCTCCCAGGAGCAGGAGGAGTGCTTGTTTCCCTGGAGATGCCTTGGCTGGGGTGATTTGCCCACGGTCATCCTGTCACAGTTTCAGAAACTAGGCATCCCCATTTACTCCTGGACTGCTCGCAAGCACATGTGCGTGCATTCACAAACACACACACAAAATCATGCCACTCCAGCGTGAGTTCTCCCTGTAAATGTCATAGGGCTGTTAGCCCCGCAGCATGCTGCAGTGACTGCCTGTGATCCTCCTGTGCAGTTTGTGTCCCACTAAGTCAGTGACCATGTGACATGTGTCCTGTGTGCGTGCGTGTGGGCACACCTGGCACACAGGGTGTGCTTGACAAATTCTGGGGCTCACGTTCATGCAGAATGCTGAGCCTGGGCCTTACCTGTGGACGTCGTCTCTGACCAGCCTTTCAGGGATGCCTGGGGAAACTGTGACAGGGCCCATGGGACCAGACTTGGGTTTGAGGTCACAATGGTTGTCAACTGATACATGACAGACATCTATAGAAATTCTGGCTGGGGCCCAGGAGCTGTCCCTCACAGGAGCCCCGGCAGGACCACCCGAGATATCTCCGTGTTTCAACACTGACCTAGACCGAGAAGGAACGACTCTGTGCCCGCAGCCTGCCCTCTGTGCTGTGAAGATGGAGGAGGAAGGTGCCCAGAGGGTCACCACATGTGAAGTGTGGGCAGGACACCAGTTGCCTATCTAACCTCGTGGTCAAAGGTCAAGAATTCACATAAGTTAAGGCGGACACTGGAAAGTAGTGTCCACAGCTGCAAATCACCAGTGCTTACTTGTAGAAGCCAGGCAGCCCGAGACATTACAGGACCATAACTCTGTTCAGTGATGGCATCTGTTTCGTGGCCATGCCCTGCACCAAGTGCTCCTCAAGGCACCATTGGCCACCCTGACATGAGATCTTTCTCTGCCTCAATGACTAAAACCCTCAGGTATCAGTCTGCAGTGCAGAGCCTGGCCTGCCAGGACTGTGTCACAGGACGTCCTCAAACCCTTTGTTGGCTAATCTTTATTCAGGCTTCCAAGCCTTCTCCTAGGCCTGTCTATGCACCTCTTTACAAGATTGGTTTCAGCAAAAGGGCCCTGTTAGGCCAGTTTAGTCAGAACACCCATGCCCCCCCAGCCCTTGATATCTGATCGAGCTCCTCACCCTCTCCTCTGGCCTGCCTTCAGCCAGAGTCCTGTTAGGTTGGCTCAGCCAGACCCCTTACCTCAGTAATTTTCCACCCACTGACCACTGCATAGCTCCTGCGCTGAAAAATCCCACTTGCCCAGGCTGCATTTGGGCTGAGCCCACACCATCCCCCACTGCAAGGCCCCCTGTGCCTGTCCCCTCGGTCTTGAGCAAAGTCTCGAGAATGCTGAGCCTCAGCCAAGGCTGCTGAACACTTTCCCTCTCTGACGGATGGAAACCTGGGAAGGCACCTTCCCAAGCCCAGGCACATTTTACCAGGAAGCATTGTTTTCCAAGAGTGGAGGGCTGTGTTGATCTGGCTGGGGAGGGGGCAGTGAGTGGGCCCAGAGGCTCCCAGAATCAGAAGTACCTTCGTACCTCAAAGCTGTTGAGCGAAAGCAACACGCGTGTGGGGCAAGTAGGGAGCAGAGCGCGTGGGGCTGTCTGGTCTCTGGGGAGCTGTTCTAAGCTAAGTTTTCAGGTAGGCTCATTAAAACCCAAGGCACTTCAGTGTGTAGTTTGAACAAATGGGCTCATACAACACAACTTTCCTTTAATGGCTAAAATGCATCACAAAATTCCTTTAGGTCAAATGGGATGATTTTCCAAAGCCAACTGTCTAAAGATAGTGCTGGGTAACTTTTCAACCAATGACCAGGGCTAATGCTAAAATCCTACAAGTTATTTCTTAGTTTTTCCCTAAGATTTGTCCTACATTAGGGATTTAATAACAAACTAGGGCTACTAGCAATAGGTGAAAAGCTTCTGAGTCCCATTTCTCTTTGTTCTTCCTCCTTCAGGGCAGACTGCGTGCAACGTGGCATGTGGAATGCGGCAGCCAGCAGTGAGGGGGACACCGCAGGTCCAGGTGACACAAGGTGTAGAAAAGGAGAGACACATCTGGGCTGCATCCCTCCAGCAACCTGACTATCCCAGGGCAGCACCTGGGGCAGCCTGCGTTGGCCCCAGGGAAACCTGGCTGCTTCTCCTGGCTATTGTGAGATCGGAAGAAGAGTCGGTGGTGCAAAGCTTCCCTGGGGAGGAGGAAGAGGAGCAGCAGGGACACCACTGCTTCCCTCAACCTGCTGGGCAAAGGGATTGTCACCTCATGGCCATCAGACTGACATAGCCCACCACGTTTCGCAAAGAAACAGGAGGGGACAGCTAGAGTTTTTTTGTTTTTTTTTTTTAAGTCTTTAACAAAGGTTCACAGACAATACATGATATACAAAAAGAAGTACAAATCTTTTTATAGAGCACCTTCTGTGCAGCACTTGAGGGAAGCAGTTGCAGAGTGAGCTTGGCAGGTTGGTGACAGAGTTTTAACTGTGACCTCCCAGTCCAGAAGTGTTAATGCTTATAACTTTCAGTCTGTCCATCCACTTGTGAACTTGCCCACGTGCCTGCCATCTTTTATCTATTAGTCTTTCTATCTTGTTGACAGGATGCTGATTCAAAAGAGAGTTGGCTGAGTAACTGTGGTGTTCTGGAGAACTCTGGGATCATCTCACCAACACTTGTCCTTAGCAGCCGCAGGACCCACTGTGGGGCCAGCTTTGGTCTTCTCCATTCCAGCTGTGTCCCTGAAACTTTCCTGACGGGAATGAAAAGGTAGGGGCTCTGCATCCCCAGGTTGGATGTAGTTTCTGGTAGGCAGTTCACCAAATGGTGTGACTCTGGCGCCACCACACTGAGTCTCAGGGCTTTACCTGCTCTCACTTCTCAGGGTTCTGTGTGCATGAGATGAGGAGCATGTGGACAACCCCAGGACAGGGCAGGAGTGTTTAAGGGAGAGGCGGGAGAAGTCAGCTCACTCACTCTTCCGTCCTGACACGCTCACAATTGCCAACTTGGCACCAATGCTCAAAAGCTCATTATTATGGTATTTTTGTTTAAAAGTCTTTTGGTTTTGATTTTAGGTGGGATAAGGGGAGTACTGTCATTCTTGGGCAAACATGAACACATTATTCCCGTTACTCTAACAAATTAATGCTTCATAACAAACACCCACCTCAAAGGCGTCCAGCGTCAGTGTGCATGCAGCTCCTCACAGGCAACAGAGGGCCCACAGCTAACAGAGTCACGTCATCTCCATGCACAACAGAGGACTAGCTCTACACCCAACCACAACAGACTCCTATCTCTGGGTAAACTCTGACATGATCCCATTAGATCACAAATCTAATCAACAGCGCTTCCTCTGTCACCATTTCCACCTATACTCGGAGACCCAGAGCCTCGGCCTCAAGGGGATGTCGAGGAACTCAGGATGTCACTGAAAGTTGAGCCCCCACTCAGCACTGGACGCTGCCCACAAGGCTGGACTCAGACACCACAGGGCCTCAGCAGGGCTGTGCTTCCCACCCCAAAGCTCCTCACTCTCAAGCCAGTGCCTTGTGAGACTGTACTCCAAGTAAGTGCACAAAGGGATCTTAATTCCCAGAACCTGAACATGAAACATTACACCTTATTCACTGTGATGCAAGAGTCCTTTAGAACATGGCCCCAACAAACACCAACATGTCTGAAAGCCCTGACAGCAGGAAATGGTTCTGGCCAAGCCCCACAGCAGAACAGACACACAACTGACTTGTTACCCTAGTTTCCGTAACTGCTACTCATGTTCACATGGATCCTGGGTCCTTTTCGATCTCAGTTGTTTTCTTTATTGGAGGGACCCCCTCATGGTCAATATCCCTGTGGAGATTTGAACAGCCACACCTGACCTCAGCACCAGGCAGAGTCACATTTGACCTCGAAGCCAGGCAGGACCACACCTGACTTTGGGGCCAGGCATGGTCACACCTGATTTTGGTGCCAGGCAGAGGTCAGCAGGGTGGTCTACCCCCAAGCTGGATGACACTAGGCATTTTTCACAGGAGTCGCTGCCTTCTCTGGATTCACTCTGCAAAGTGAAGGTGTTAAGGCTGCTACATGCTTCATGTTGCTTCTTCATGTTATGATCATTTTGACTTTGTCACTTACAGATCGGTGATCTCCACCACTTTTGTGTCATTTTTTTCTTTTCATTTTTTATTTTTTTATTAAATCATAGCTGTGTACATTAATGTGATCATGGGCACCACACACTGGTTTTATAGACTGTTTGACACATTTTCATCACACTGGTTAACATAGCCTTCCTGGCATTTTCTTAGTTATTGTGTTAAGACATTTACGTTCTACATTTACTAAGTTTCACATGTACCCTTGTAAGATGCACCGCAGGTGTAATCCCACCAATCACCTTCCTCCTCTCCCTCTCCCCCTTTCCCCCATTCTTGGGTTATAACTGGGTTATAGCTTTCATGTGAAAGCCATAAATTAGTTTCATAGTAGGGCTGAGTACATTGGATACTTTTTCTTCCATTCTTGAGATACTTTACTAAGAAGAGTATGTTCCAGCTCCATCCATACACTTCTACACTGCTGGTGGGAATGCAAATTAATACATTCC
The DNA here is from genome assembly GCF_027406575.1 of Nycticebus coucang. Classification (NCBI taxonomy): domain Eukaryota; kingdom Metazoa; phylum Chordata; class Mammalia; order Primates; family Lorisidae; genus Nycticebus; species Nycticebus coucang. Next base: position 136,256,941 of record NC_069787.1, read on the forward strand.
TTTTGGAAAGATGTTTGGAGAACACTTAGAGATCTAAAAATAGATCTGCCATTCAATCCTATAATTCCTCTACTAGGCATATACCCAGAAGACCAAAAATCACATCATAACAAAGATATTTGTACCAGAATGTTTATTGCAGCCCAATTCATAATTGCTAAGTCATGGAAAAAGCCCAAGTGCCCATCGATCCACTAATGGATTAATAAATTGTGGTATATGTACACCATGGAATATTATGCAGCCTTAAAGAAAGATGGAGACTTTACTTCTTTCATGTTTTGTGTCATTTTTAAATCTCATACTCAGGACTCCAATGTTTTCATCAAAGGCAATAAAGCAAAGAAATGGACAGTTGCCCTTCCCAACCTCTTACCAGAGGGATGGTGGCCCATAAATCAATGCAGAGCCATGTAAGGAGCCCCGCATCAGGCCACCTGCTCTTATCTGTCACCAGTATTTCATTAACATCTCCAAGACAAGGCACTACCAGCATGTTACCCAGTTTAAATTCCTTAATATCTTTTTACCTTCTATGGATAAAAGTCAAATCCTCAGTATGACAGATAAGGCAGCCCCAGCTTCACTGCCACGTACCCCCCACCACAAGGCTACTGTCTTGCCACCTGTGACCTAAGTGTCCCCATGTCTTGGAGTGTGCTGCCTGCCCTGCCAGGACTGTCCCCCTTTTCCTGATTGGTGAACATTTGATGAACATTTTCACGAGCCAGCCCAGACATCATTTTCTGTGCATGAGTATTCCTGACATTTCTTCTTAGGCAGAATTGACTGCTCCCTCTTTTCTTTTCTTTTTTTTTTTTTTTTGCTGTTTTTGGCTGGGGTATGGGACCGGTATCCTACTCCTTTGAGCCACAGACGCCGCCTGCTCCCTCTTTTCTTTACACATAATTCTAATCACAGTATATTCACACATATGTATGTGTCCATCTCCCCTGCTGACTCTCAGCCTATTTGCAAATGGGCATCCCGGTACCGGTGATGGTCCCTGTAAGTAATCAAGGAACACCTGCTGACTGGACGGATAGGTAAATGACTACCACTTTTGCTAAAATGAAGGCAAATGGACATATCACAATTTCAAGAGTTAAGAAATACACCTTACTTCCCTCCCTCCCTGTATAAAGACTTGAGCTTCCAACAACCAGGGGTCCATCCTGCACATCTCTGCTCTGGGTATGGGGCTGCGATAGGGACAAGGCAGACAGGTCTCTCTTCTCATGACATCTAAACCAGACAGCTCCAGCTTGGACATGTGGTGCTTGGAAAACAGCAGGAGTGGAGACAGGAGGGCAGGTTGGTTTGAGGTGAGGGACACAAAGTCTTGGACTGGTTTGGATGGAACAGTCTTGTTGAAAGGATGGCCTTAACCCCTGTAAACAACTGGACTCAAATGCCCTTTCCAGCCCTAACTCAGCACTGGGTCCTCTCTGGGGTTACTGAGCACCAGCTGAGCCCCGGGCCTGGCCGCACTCCCCACAGGCCTCTGAGGGAGTTCCCCGACTGCCATTCCTTGTCGGCGCTAGCAGATGGTCCCAGAGCTAGGGAGCCGGAGCCCGGGATTGCCTTCCTTATCTGTGTATATAAAAACCGTCACCTCCGTTTGATTCCCCTGACCTTTGAACAGAAATAAACATACTTAGCACCTGCCTGCCCTCCTCATACCTCATCCCCCCACCCGCCTCCTGTCTGAGTGAGCCGGGCATTGTTCTTCATCAGTCATCCAGATGCTGATGGGGAGGACAAAAGCCAGCACTCACCTCTCAATTTATCTGCCTGCCCCATAAAGAAAACAAAAAATTCTACACTTCTAAAAATATTCTTGAAGATGAAAGATCAATGCCTAGAAGCAGCTTTTCCCAGGCATTTGGGGCAGAAGCGGTGAGTGAGTGAAGCTAGTCTTCCTGGCCTGGAGCAGCTTCCCGTGGCCTCCCTGCCCTCCGGTGAAACACGGTGGATGGTGGCTGTATCCAAGTCCCTACATAGCAGACGAGTTTGGGCCCATTTACCGCTGAGGCATGAGCTGCCTTTCCAAAATTTACTCTCCCTTCTTCCCTGCTGAGGGAACTGAACTCCATTCTGGCAACCATGCCTTGATGAAATAACACTGCTCCCAGTTTGGTATAAATCCTGGCCTAACTTGATAGCCTCAGACTTCTTCCAAATGACCAGTTTAAGGGCTAGCGTGACCCATCCCGGCCATTGAGGAAGGAGATAAATCCATCAGAGGACTTCTGGGAAAGCTTCCCAGCTAGGAAAGCACCCATAGGAAGAAATGGCCCTTCATATTGCTGGATGTCATCGCACCTGATTCTACCACATGGAACTTAGCCACACCACGGTCCAGGCAAGCCAGCCTCAAGACAAGCTGACACCTCCAGCTGAGGACATCTCTCCACTTTAGACCTCTGCTCTTGGAGGGTGACAGGCAGCTGAGTCCCCTCCAGAGAGTCCTGAGTGAGGCCCTACATGTACCTGCTGAGAGCAGCACCCACACCTGACTGCACACAGTGACCGGAACCTCCACGCTGATAGGAAATGAACACATGACCTGGCACACAGAACATGTGCATGTTAAGCAGTCATGAGGGGGAGAGATTTCCCAATTTCTCACGCAATTTGAGAAGGTAGAAATGCACCCAGGTATTCCCTAAATGTAGGTACCAAGAAACAGAATAGGATACATAAGGCTTACTTTCAAAGACAAAGCTAGAAATGACAAAAGTCCAAGAAAATCAGCATAGCTATTCGCTACTTTAGAAATCAAAAACTGAAAATATTTAAAATAATAAAAGCAAGTCTAGAGAAATTATGACTTAGGACCAATTTGGGTAGGAATTCTAAGCAGATAAATGCTCAATTCAAAATGATATATAGATGCTCCTTTTTAAAACCTACATTGAGTTCTTTTCAGAAAAGACACAAGCTAGAAGAGCTTCCTCAGAAAAGCTGATTCTTTCATCTTTAATCACACAATAGGTGCTTCCACAACCATGGTCTCAGACCTGTGCTCACTCTGGGAGACACAAATTTCAAAAGTGGTGGAAAACCTAGAAAAATGACATTTTTCAAGTGTTTAATTTCTTTCCATTTGAAATTCAAGCAGGTGTTCCCAGTAAGTATATATAAGGAAGAATGGTCAATAAAAATCATCTTCATGGGGATGAAGATGATTCGTTTTTGTAAAAGCTTAGCCACCACTGAAGTAATCAAGTGGGGACAGGAGAAAGGGAGAGCCTTCAAAGGAGATGGGACATCGGCTGATCTCCAGGAGGACTGGCCTGAGTCACTTGTGCTTGCTCTACAAAAAAGAAGCTTTATTATTTTCTTTTTAAAGTCATGAGAATGGCAAGAATTGCTCAATAAGAATCTACAGCTGCCTACTCACTTAGTTACCCTGCAGGTCCTGGCCCCAAGGAGACAGCCTATCAGGGCACCTTGATTCAGACCTGTACACTTAGCTCCCTTAACAGCAGTCTGGCATCAGGAACTGGCAGATGCTAGGGGGCATGAGCCCAGAA